>NC_137811.1:62074393-62106893 GCF_963921795.1 Nannobrachium achirus | reverse complement strand
TGTGCTTGTAGATCGGCTGTTTTCACTAGTTTAAATCATTTTTTAAATGATAAATACAAAACAAACGGTTTTGGAAATACAAGGTTTCCACCCGACAACGACAAAATATAACTCATGTAAATGGCCCACTGGCTTGTCACTTGTCATGATCAGAAATGGCAAATCTTTGAGTAGCAGCAGCGCTATAGAGAGAGATCTATATAGCGCGCAATGAGGGCCTCCAACTCTTTTTCCCGGGCTGAATCAGGGGCCCAGCATGTCCCTGGTCACACACACAACATTTTTTTTGGAAGCATTGTTAGCCGCCTGAATAAAATAAAATAAAATAAAAAATTAAATAAGCAATTGCATGATTCCTGCTTATGTCAGCAGAAAACTGCTTATTTCTGCTTTAATCGACTTAAATTAACACTGGTGTGTAGGTATGTCAATGTTTGTATCTGACGTGTGTGTGTACACTCACTCACTCACTCACTTGTGCTTCCCAATGTTTCCAGTGTCTGCCTTACTCTCTGCTGCTGCAGCAGCTGGAGTTAAAGAACGTGCGTGAACTGGAGGACCTGCTGATTGATGCTGTGTACTGCGACATCATCCAGGGCAAGTTGGACCAGCGCAACCAGCAGGTGGAGGTGGACTGCAGCGTGGGCAGAGACCTGGGTCCCAACGAGCTCCCCAGCATAGTCAACACACTGCAGGAGTGGTCAGTGTGTGTGTGTGTGTGTGTGTGTGTGTGGTCTTTCCTTAAAGGAGCTATAGTCAACTTTTTCTTGAAAAACGGATGCTAAAATAAAAATAATGTTTCGAAAATATTTTATAAAAAAAAAGCTTCATATATGTGTTTCTATTCAAAAATGACCACAAAAAGCGTAAAATAATGATAAAATAATCATAATTGTCAGACCAACACTTTGTTTACATTCTAGTCTATAGACTAGGATGTAAACAAAGTGTCTGCCCTACAATGAAAACGTTTACTATAGCTCCTTCAGCTCTTGACAGTGTACAAATGGAACCAAATGAACCCGTCAGGTTCATTTGGTTCCATTTGTACACTGTCAGAGTTACAGCCTTGTATGCGTCAATTTAGACCCCCTAAATGAACCCACAGTCCCTGAAATCCACTTTGAGAACCACTGCCTTAGTATACTTGTGTTTGTGTGTGTGTTGCGCACATAGGCCAACATTTTGTTTCAGGACCAGGCCATACGAGCGGAGCGGAGCGAGTAGAAACGCCGCTCCCTGCTCCAAAGGGCTGTCGTCCCACTTGCTAATCGCTCTGGTCGGCCACCACGCCACTCCGCTCCCCCCCACTCTCTCGCTCAACCTGATTTGTATCTCTCGCTCCGCGCTCCACTCATCGCTCACAGCCAAAACAGAAAAATAAATAAAAGTAGGCCTATTTCGCTGCGTGTCTCTCCTTTGCCACAAGCGTTCCCAATCCCAACACAAAGAGTCTACTTCCTGCGTGAGCCATGAGCCTCGGCTCGACGGACACTATCCTATGTTATAAAAGACGGCGACGCCATCTTTTTAACTTAAGTTTACTTTTTTGGTGATAAAACTTAACTGACACAGGGTATTTATAAACATTTTGTGTGGATGACAGAGAAATATTGACCCAGGAAGGACGACGGACATGCACTGTAAATTCTTTGACTGCTGTCAGTGCTATCAGCGGTGCCTGCCTGGTGCACTCTGCACTGCGTGTGTGGTTCATGTTATGGAGCGCGGCCCCAACAGGATCGGCTTGGAGCGGAGGAGGGTCGGCGCTCCAAGGAGCGGAGGAAAATCATCGCTCCACTGCCGCTCAGACCCATTTTAAAACTCGCTCGCACACACTCAAGTTAAAAAAGCCTCGCTGGACAGATGTAATGTCAGTAAAGCGGCATATTTTACAAACGAAACCAACTATAATAGGAAACTATATTAGAAAAATGCATAATCTAGGCTAGAAGCAACACAGTTGCAGCTGCCAAATGGTGGAAGGACAGCTGGCAAGAAAATGCCAACTGTGTGAATGTGTAAATTAATAGGCTTAATATCACCTTTATAGAGGTGTAGATTCTTGTCCGAGAGAGCGTTATCTGTGTCAGCTTCTTGAGCCGTGAGCTGTTTGCTGCTAGCAATATCAAAGCCATTTCATTGTGCTTTTATATTCCCATATCATTCTACTACAGACACTGATTTAGACCCTTAAGCCTTTTACATTTAATTAGTGTGTTTCTTAAGATGTGTTCTTATGGCATGTATAACATTTCTAGCCTTATTTATTGAGCTGCAACCCTGGCAGTGTAAAACGTACTTGGGAGCAAATATGAAAATAAATATAAAAAACATAATTCCAAGCGCTAAGTAGGCTTACTTTCATATCTTAAGAATAGAACAAGTGAACGGCTGTTGTAGGATGATTTGGGTATACAAAAGCACAATGAAATGGCTTTGATATTACTTGCAGCCAACAGCTCAAAGAACTTGATAACTCACTCCATCTGACGATGTACACCCTACTGTACATGAACGGCCTCTAGGTTTACCACTTCAACCCTATACTTTGCTGTTCATCAAATAGCTGATCTAATAGCAAATAGCTGATCTAATAGCAAATCATCACTGTCGAAACCTTGTATCTCCAAGTTTCAAATTTGGATGCTTTTACATAAAGTAAAGCCCTGCTTCATCACACAAGACTGTCACACAAAACTAGTGAAAATAGCGGATCTACAAGCACACAACGCCTCTCAGTGCGATCTGCTATTTTCACTAGTTTAAATCATTTTTAAATTGACAAATACAAAACAAACAGTTTGTACATCTGCTACTTTCATAGAATGTTTACCCAATTTTTGGCTATTATTATGACGCAAGTTAACATCAGTCTTTCTCTGTCCAGGTGTACGGGGTGTGAGGCGGTGCTGTGTGGCATTGAGGAGCAGGTGTCCAGAGCCAACCAGTACAGAGAGAGCCAGCTGAAGGTCAAGGTCCAGGTGGAGACAGAGGTCAGTTCCTGTTTTCAACATCGCCTTCCAGAGGAATTACTTAATGCAGGGGTCTTCAACGTTTTCTGACCAAGGACCCCTTAGTTGAGAGAGAGATGAAGCAGGGACCCCCCACAACCTTGTTCATAGATTCCATCAGTGTATTTTGGATTCACTAGTCCTTACCCGTTCAAAGATATGAGCTCCGAAATGATGTGCAGTGTGTGGGTTATGGGGTGTGCACTGTGCACACAGTGTAAGAAATACCCGTTTCGTTTAAAGGCTACAGAGATACTGTGTACCGATCTACATGACAACATCTGAAAGAGGGCCAGCCAACACCCCCCCCCCCCCCCCCCCCCCCCCCCCCCGCCGCCCACCCACACACACACACGCACGCACGCACACGCACGCACACACACACAGAGCTGGTTAAACATGTTGCCCCATGCTAGATGCAGAATAGATATGCCTCATGCTAGATGCAGAATAGATTGTAGTTACACCATAAAAATGCTAATATACAGCATATGATTTGTGAAAGTGACAAACGGGCTTCACAGTTATGTCAGGTGTGTTCATATGCTAATGGTGATGCGATTTCAGATCAATTGCTCCAGCCACTGAGGAGAAACGCTGTGACAGACACTCAGACAGACACTCAGACAGACAGACAGACACTCACTCAGACAGACATTCGCAAAATGATATGTTTGATGTCAATGTGTGTTTTCAGATATTTAACCACTTGAACTGTCAATACTTAACCCATTTAGGCCTAACCTATAGAATAGGGCTAAATCAGAAATTAGCCTACAAAACAAATATGTTGCTACATACTGTACATGTACTGTAAGCCCCTCCCAAACAGCAAAATGTGTTCCCGGCCTGTAAACTTGACCTTTCACTCTGTACTTAGTCTGCTCTTTTTTCCCCTCTACACCAAAGCTTTCTCGCTGCGAGCTTGTAGATCGGCTATTTTTGGCTAAAGTTCTCAGAATATGGACGCTAGGGTTCAAGTGGTTAATATTAAAAAGGAGAAAAAAGGGTTTCTATCACTCAAAGATTTGGAGGACCCCCTGTAGTAACTCTTGGGACCCCCTGTTGAAGACCCCTGACTTAATGTAGTGCTGGATTTTCTCTCTTCTCTCTCCCCTGATCATTCTTTTTTTTATCTTCTTTTTTTCTTACGCCTCAAGCTACTCATGGTATTTCACTTTGCTTCCCAACTTGAAATTGCCTCTTCCCCCCCACCCCCTGCTAAAGGTTTGAGGGCAAACTGTAATAAAGCATCATGTCCCTCATTCTCTTCTCCCTCAGGTTTCTAATCTACAGAAAACGTTAAAGGCCAGCTCTGCCTCGCCGTCTTCCGGCCCCGCCCCCGCCGGTGCTGCTTCCAATCAGGACGCAGACCAGCCAGCAGAGCCACGGGACCCCGCCTCCTCTCAGGAAACAAGACAACCAGGCAAAAAGAGTTCAAAGGTCAAAGGGTAGGTAGCATGAGAATGAATCTAGCGTAAGAGAATGTGAGCGCTACTCAAGTTTCTTCTTTTTAACCGTGAGCATGTTCTAGAAAAGTGTTTCCATTTTGCACTGTATAACGCTAAAGCAAGTATTGTGCCGAAATGCGTAGTCTTCTGCACGGTTCTGCATGCTGGCCGTGGCAAACGAAATAAAAATGTAAATGATCCATTGTTAGATTGAAGAGCAGTTCTGTGACAAACTGCATACATTAAACTTTGGCAGCACGATTAGAATGCATCTTTGACCTTGGCCTTGGTCAAACTACCTGTTGTGTCGTGCTTCATTGCATAATGTCACTTCAGTACCAAATCAGATTTTCTGTTGAAGTCTGAGGGCCAGACACCTCTCATTATTCCTAGGTCTCAAAATTGAAAAACAAAACACAACATGAATCAACAGTGACAGCTCGATAAAGACCGGGGGCCCAGACACTGAATTAGAGCCATTTAGTTTGATGTGCTCTTGGAGTGCAATGTCAATTCAACCACAAATAAACATTAAAAAGCCAGCTGCCGCCATAAGTGGTTTATGCGGGCGTGTGTCCGCATAGCGGTGCTTCATTATGAAACACTCTGTGTGCTCTGCAGTGGTACAGTAACCCCTCCTATCAGGGTCGATCTCTCTCTATTACACTTCTATCCGCCGCCAATTACCAAGCGTGAGGCGTGAATTTCGCATCTGTTCTGGATGTCACTGGATGCATAAACTAGGTTTTACCTGAAAGAACTGTTTCCCATTCTGGTGATTCAATTAAATGTTTTGACACTCAAGTTGTTTGTCTTTTGTTGTTCTCATCACTGCATAGAAAGTGCTGATTATTTTCTGACTTTATGACTGGGTTGTTGATGAGAGCACACACACATCGTTCCCGTAATAACCATCAATCAGAACAGTAAACACTTGGCGTTCCAAGATGATCAAATTAATTATGGCTTAAAGGAGCACGGCACGCATATCTTCATATAATTGGTCCTTACTCATTATAAGATGGTACCATTTCTATCTACTCTAAGACAGTGGTTCTCAACCTTTTCAGGCCGTGACCCCCAAAATAATTATATTTTAACTGGGGACCCCCACCCCCCCTGACGAGCACAGAGTTGATGTATTACATTTTGTATAACACAGTTCTATTGTGAAAATAGAGATCTGAGGCGTTGTGAGCGTGTAGATTTTCACAATTTCTGCCTCTTATCTTATTAAAAAGTCCTTGAATTGTCACTTTAGAAATGTGCATATATAAGTCGATACACTTAAACTTTATGTTGGTTTGTTTACTTTTGAGAGAGAAAACAATGTTTTACATTAAGTTAATCATCTGGGGGGCCCCTACTGCTCTAAGAGATAGGCTGTAGATACCTGCCTAGCAATTACATCATTGGTAGGCAGAAAAGAAAGCCTCTATTCGCTATTGATAGAATCTATTTGCGATCCCTATTGATAGGCAGGTTGTGAACTGTCATCAGCCCATCTCTGAGCCGCAGAGCGAGTAGATTGAAATGGTGCCGTATTATAATGAGCATTGGTGTGAACCAATTATGTAGGGAATGTAAAAAATATTGAAGTGAAGTGCTCCTTTTAACTTACACAGGCAAATTGTGATGAAGATCTATCTGTAACTGTAAATGGACTGTTATATGTTTGGGTCATCTGTGGTGGCTTGTCCTTTATGCTCCAGTCAGGACAACACAGGTTTTGCCATCTCCTTGCGTTCACATTTAAACTAGTCAGTTAGTTAACACAGTATTTTTCTCCATTTCTTTTTTCTTTTTCTTTTTCTTTTTCTATAAATCAGATTTTAGTATCAGTGTTGAGTAGGAGTGCACCCACGCCCATCCATTCATCTCTGCATGTGACATATGATGCACATACTCCAGGTTGAACTTAGTTCTGGCCTGGGTAATATGAGTCAGCAATTGTGCGGTTTGATTGAAAATGGCAACACTCAGCACAAAGCTTTTTTATGGAGGCTCATATCATCGTTGTCGGGTGAAAACCTCGTATGTCCAAAACCGTTCATTTTGCATTTATCATTTTAAAAATGATTTAAACTTGTGAAAAGAGCCGATCTACAAGCAGTGCGAGGCGTTGTGTGCTTGTAGATCTGCTGTTTTCACTACTTTTGTGTGACGACCTTGTATGATGAATCAGGGCTTTACTTTGTGAAAGAACGTACACATCTGAAACTTGGAGATACGAGGTTTCCACCTGACAACGACGATATGCAGTATGTGTGTTTACTCTTGTGTACTTTTGTATTGGATGAGCGAGTGGTGTGTGGCCTTGTGCATATTCTAGCCTACACAACAGTATGCTGTTCAGTGCTCTACAGGCACGTTCTATATTGAATGTTGCAACTAATCTCGCCTTAGGATATCTTGGTCGCATAGCAGGTTTAGACTTAACTATTTGTAATGTATGCTATCACCCCATATCATGTTGGTTGGTTGCAGAGAATGAGTTTGATATAAATATTACATTTGTATAAACAGTGTTATAAAGACACATGTTGTGTCTTGTATCATAAACTTAGCCTGCTGCGTCATTTTATTTTGTTTTTTTTGCCACCCCTCTAGTTTTTTCTGAAATGACGCCCCTGCAGGACAACATCTTCTGTTGTGGTCTGAAGACGTATCTCTTTGAGAAGCACCTCACAACATCCCACTCTACCCCGTCCCACATCCGCCTCTGCACACTCTACTGTACCCAGTCCCCCAATTAAACCCCACTTAGTGCCTTTAGTAAAAAAGGTGAAAACAAACTGTTGGCAGAACATGTTAAATGATGTTAAGTAAACAAACGCACTCGTTTCTTTTCGCTAAACTATGCATGGCTTTCTGTGGTTTCCGCCCCATCCAGGCTGCGCGGCAGTGGGAAGATCTGGTCCAAGTCCAACTGAAGATGTTTAAGAGAACCCGGAGATGAGTCCGCCGGTGGACGGACACACTTCACCAATTAACGGACACACCACCGTCGTCCTGATGGATGCACAGATTAAAGAGAAAAAACGGATAAATGTGACCTATGTTCAGACGCACACCCACTCACTGTGCAGAAAGGGCAAGGGACACTTCTCAGAGAATTTACTAGTCATTGGCCGGGTCTCCCAAAGCGATTTTAGCCCTTCGTAGCTCAGGCATGGTCGTAGAGACCAAGCCCTGACCGCCATGTTCCTGGGTTTACATACTGTAGGTTCGGGCAGAGTGATTTATTTAGCCCCCTTGCCCCCCTACTACTACACCAACATTCAGATTTCACAAACAAAGTGCTTAATAAAGTCTCACACCTGTCTAAATACGGTACAGCATTCTATAATTACCCATATCCTCTGTGGTATTTAATAAGAAGCCTTTTTATCTGATTGTTTTCTGTGTTTCCTTGTATTTCCCGATCTATGGATCGATTGGATAAAAAGGCTTCTTATTAAAGAACACTGAGGATACGGGTAATTATAGACTGCCGTACCGTATTTAGACAGGTGTGAGACTTTATTAACTCACTTGTTGGTGTAGATGTAGGGGGCTAAATAAGATGCTCTACCCGAACCCATGTACACCCGGGAACATGACGGTCAGGGCTTGGTCTCTACGACCATGTGTCAGCTACGAAGGGCTAAAATAGCTTTGGGAAACCCGGCCATTAGCTCCTCCCTCACTGTCTAACTCACTCTGTATCTCAATCAGATGGATTTACACAAACACATACGCACAGTGGATACTCACTGACCTAACAGACAGATAGTATGCATTCAAAAATAGCCTTTCCAATATGTATACAGAACGGCAGACAAGTAGAACAGCTCCACAACCTGTGTCATCTGGAGAATCGCTAGTCTTTGACCAGGAGACATTTAAAAGCCACAATAGCAGTGGGGGGTGGGTGTTTTTGATGGGTATCTTTGTATCTGAATCCTTTTAAAAGACGCTTTGTTTTTCGCTTCATGTGTGAATACTTGTTCAGTTGTAATATTTTTTCTTTTCTTCTTTCTCTTTGCCGAGGTGAGATATGTATAAAAAACCAGGATGTGAAATAAAGCCCCTGTACTTAATGGCTCTGTCACCGGCTTCATATTTTTCTATTAAGCGCACATCAAAGTGCATCTCTGGAGGGTGCGCCGCTAAATGTTAACTCGGGGCGGGGGGGCTATCCGTTAGGAGGTCAAGCCATTAATTAGGGCGCCTCCCCAAAGAGACTAATGTATTATAGAGCCCAGACTTCCCCTGTGTTAAAGCGGCATGGTTACACATTACACACGCACACAGAAGCACTCACGCAGGGCAGCACATTCATATTTCATATCGGTATGTTTTGGCCAGAGCTTCTCCTTTGATGTTAATCACTTATGTAAGCCCTATATATATATATATACTACTTATTCGTGCGACAAATGGCATAAATGGCTGATTTACAAGCGCACAACTGGCACCCTCCCTCATCCCTCCGTCATGCGCTCAAAATTGCTGTGGTCTCGCCTGCCCCTTTCTATCTCTATTCCCCTTTCATCCTCCGCTCTGCTGTGTCTGTTCTCTGTCACTACCCTCTCTCTCTCTCTCTCCCGTCTCTGCATCTATCCTGGATGACATTAATGGTGGCAATTAGCGCACCGGTAAAGACAAGGCCAGAGACAGGGAAATTATGAGCCTCTTACGTTTAACCCTATTTTATACACTCTCCCTCTCCACGTCCCTCTGGTCCCA
This sequence comes from Nannobrachium achirus, assembly GCF_963921795.1. Lineage (NCBI taxonomy): Eukaryota > Metazoa > Chordata > Actinopteri > Myctophiformes > Myctophidae > Nannobrachium > Nannobrachium achirus. The sequence goes on along the minus strand of NC_137811.1, from coordinate 62,097,697 downwards.
ACCCCACCTCCCTCCCCTCGTTTACCTCCCTATTTCCTTGCCCCCAGGGGTGTCACAAGGGGGGGGGGGGGGGGGGGGGAGTTCGGGCCTTAATTATTTTTATACTTTAGCTATTGAAAAATAGCAGATCTACAAGCTCACAGCGCGGCACTCGGTGCTTTTTAAAAGTCGTGAAAATGTGTGCAAATTTTGAATACATGTATTTTTTAAGCGAACATTTGCAACTCAGATTTTGCTTCTGGGGGGTCCCTGGAACTAAATATTTTGAGATGGGGGATTTTGCGATGGGGGACTTACACACATTTTCACGATTTTTCAAAAAATAGATCTACAAGCTCGCAGTGAGCTTGTATAGTTAAAGCACAAAATAATGCGTTCCCAGTCTAAATGGGTTAACCCCCTCCCCCTATGAAGAACATTCATGGGGGGCATGCAGTGAATCCTTATACCCAGGTGCCCAGAATTTGGTGCGACACCCCTGCTTGCCCCTACCCCTTTATCCCCACCCCCCACCCACACGTTCCTTCACTCCTCTCCCTCTTCCTCTCTATAAATAGCGGTGTTAATTTCAGTCGGTGTGACTGAGCTTTAGTGCTTCACAGATTGCCCCGTTGTCAGCAGATGTGACCTGTGAATTCGAGCAGATGTACACCTCAAGAGTGTTTGACACAGACAGAGAAGGCGTGCTGGCAAGAGTGTTGTGTGTGTGTGTGTACGTGTGTTGCAAGTCGCATGTGTTGCATCATGCCCAGTTTATGCGTTGCATGTGTGTTTGCCACTCTGCCTTATAGATCGGAGCTGCAGCGTCAACTGGTTTGCGCCTCATAACCAGGCAGTCGTTAAAACTTTAAGAGTGGAATCCAGCCAATCAATTACTTTAATTGATTAGTAAAATGCCTGGAGGGGATGGAAACACTCGCGGCAAGCCTGCCGAAGAATCTCGATGCACTCAAGTGGCCTTTTCCACCTCTCTCACTCATCAGCTGTATTGACATTTTGTATGAAAAACAGGACACAGAGGAAATCCTTGCTCTGCACACCGTAATCTCGTTTTTGAGGCATAGCGAATGAGGTATGGAGATAAGGAAACAGGGGTGTCACACCAAATTCTGGGCCCTGGGTACAAGGATTCACTCATATTTTGTCCTTAACTATTGAAAAATAGCAGATATACAAGCTCACAGCGTGGCACCAAGTCTTTGAATATTACAAATCCTCCTAAGGTTTATGTTTCTATGTCAGTGTTGCTCAAACCTTTTCATGAGATGGACCCACAAAATAATATGTATTTGGCCACGGACCCCCATCTCAAAATATTTCGTTCCAGGGACGCCCCCAGAAATACATATATTCAAAGATTTGCACATATTTTTACGACTTTTCAAAAATAGCAGATCTATTTATCTATATACCTGCTATTTTTCAATAGCATAAAATAATGAAGGCCTTTGGTCCCTAGTAACTCAGTCCCACTTTCCCCTCCTTGTGACGCCCCTGTAAGGAAATGTTTCAGGTTGCAGTAGCTTCCTTATTCATCCTAACCCCTCTTAAAGCTCAAATGTGATTGCCACGTGCAGGGCTGCCGCTGAGCCAATATATGTTTCAGGCAAATGGGATTAGGATACCAGGTAGCTGTTGCCGGAATGTACAGCAGAAAGAAACCTTATCCCTTTTCATAAAACACCCCAGCCAGGTCCCCTGGCATTCCAGTAGATTCCCATCAACCGATTCGTAAATAAACCAGTGCTGGAAAAAGTACTCACATTCTTTACTTAAGTAAAAGCATCAATACTGCAATGTAGAAGTACTCTGTTAAGGGTGTCCTCACACCAAAATACCTATGAGAGTGGAATCCGCGTTCCGCCAATGCATTTCAATGAGAGTGAAGCAGAGGATTTCTGCAAAAAACGCTCCCTTCTCATTGAAATGCATTGGCGGAACGCAGATTCCACTCTCATAGGTATTGTCCGGAATTCAAAATGTACTTGAGTAAAAGTACGAAAGTATTGGCATCTTAAAATTGTTTGAAAATAGCAGATCTATAGCAGGCTATTTTCAAACAGCAGGGGTATAAAACATGGCTAAAGTGGTTAATGTATGTTTTAATATTTATAACTTATCTGAAAAGTAACTAACTAAAGTTTTTCGAGATGTAGTGGAGTAGAAGTAAAAGTATTGGAAATACTCAAGTAAAATACAAATACCCCCAAATTGTACTTAAGTACAGTACTTAAGTAAATGTACTTAGTTACTTTACAACACTGAAATAAACGGATGGACACAAGGGAGTCGAACGTTCACTTTTCATTGTGTTTTTATTGAACTTTGCCATTGGTACAGAATAACATGTCTACAGGAATGCTACTAAAAAATATCACAATACATTGTATTACTGGAGTACTGCACTACCTATATGCATGATGTCACCAGCACTGTTTTGAGTGGAAATGTTGAGGTTCATATTTCAAAGCACAGGGAGGAAAAGTGTTGACGTTGCAGAACACAAGGAGAAATTTGACTTTGGAAGAACTCACTGTTAGATATAAAATATACATTTTTAAATAATACTGAAGCCACGTCTATTTTCAGACTCTTACTCTTATACAATATATGCAGAACCACAGAGGGGATGGATGGGGCCATGAGTGATCTACCATTTTCTTCGGTACGCCCCAAAATGGCTGCCATAAAACATTGGGTAAATATGTCACAGCAATGTGCATTATTTGACTGTTGGACAGCACAAGTTTGGAATGTTCAACACAACCGCCACAGTATTTCATTTACGTAACTGTCCAAGGAAACAATGCTGCTGCTACTATAATTGTCCACTCACAGCGTCACATGAATAACTATTCTCTTTGTTAATAGCATAATGCACTATGACAGCCATGTTGTGCGCCAACCATCCCTTCTGCATTTCTATGAGCAGAATATTTAATCTCTACTGGCACTTCCATTTAATAAGTGCCCACCAGGTAAAATGCCCTGGAGGCGTGCTAAGAGGTGCGCTAAGCCCAAAGCTTAGCACACCTCTGTGCAGTCCAATAACATTAAGAAGATGCCCACAAAGGCACAACAAAGAGGTGAACGTCAGCCAAATGATTAAGGGTACAAATCATGTGGAGAACTCAGAAATACAAAACAGAGAAATAAAACACTGCTTCTCTGGCACACTGCAGAGCAAAAAATCCACACTATTTGCATTTTGGGCGCCCAAAGCGGGGAATAAACAGCGGTTTTTGGAGCGTGACGTGTTAAACACATTGCCTGCTGGCTACATCCCCGCAAACCAGCTTTGCGAAATACCCCTCCTTTCACTGTCGCTGAGAAAGGCTTCTTAACCATTTAGAAACCGAGAAAACATGAAATGATTCATACTGTACAGTGTGGCAGTATGCCCTTATTTCATCAGAGAATGAGCTCGTCTCAGATATTTAAACGGAATAGCTACAGAAGAGAATCCCCGCAAACGGGTTTGTTGGGTTGAGTTTGGCATCTCGGGCTGGTTGTGTGTTAAAGCTGCAAGCTGGAACTTATTTGAATGAATAAAGCCTTATTTTAACCAATCTTGTCAATGCAATATAACTCACATCTGCAGTGTTTGGACTGGAGATTTGATTTGCTCTAAATTGACTATAAACCCTGGTGTTGGGTAGGACACTTACTGTGACAAGTGGTACTGCCTGAACCTCACAAGAGCGATTATATCTCCCACCATCATCATCGCCTTTTTGATGAGTGGTAGAAATGTGGTCACTTCATACGGGAGACCAGCAGGCTTCAAATCCCGGATAGAACAAAAGTTCTGTATTGCAGCTTTAAGACTTGCTTACCCGCAGGTAGGTAGAAGCAATGGAGCAGGTTGGATTTAAGCTGGTCTGTACAGCTCGGGGGCAGTACAGAGGAGACAGAAACGAAAGCGCAGGGTTACAATGACAGAGCCATATAAAAGGTAGAGAGAGATTTACACTGCACAGAGGGGGGAAGGTGGGAAGGAGTCGGGGTGGGAGTGAGAGAGCGGCAGAGAGAGAGATGCGTTAAGGGGGGGTTTAGGCCTCAGGGAAGCGGAGGAGTGCTCACGATGGCTGGATACCTGGGATCCCTGATATCGTTTCACAGTCTGAGAAGGAAATAAAACTGCACCAGGGGCGCTGCCGGCGGGCTGGCTGTTGATGTTCCTCCCCGTTGCAGAAAATGTTTATCAAATGGAGAAAACAGTCAACTCAGAGGTTCACAACAGGAATCCTGACAGATGGAGAAAGACAAGAGAAAGAGAGACACGTCTTATATACTGTATGTGGAAGAGTTCACATTTACAGTTTGCATGCATGCATTTCCTTATGCTTTTTCTTTAGCGTAAGTTGGCATGTAACAGTGTTGTATTTTTAAACTGACAGCGTTGCAGGAATGATACCGTCACAGTCATGCCAATAAAGCTCCTTGGAATTGGGTTGAAATGTGAAAGAGGGGGGAGAGAGAGAGAGAGAGAGACAGACAAGGTGGGGGTGCGCTAAAGCCAATGAATAGAAGCAGGAGGAGGAGGAGGAGGAGGATGGCACTGGAAGCAAGACACCAGCAGTGCCGAAGTAGAGCAAAAGATGATAGACAGACGGAAAGCCGGGAGAGAAAGAGGGACAGTGAAAGGAAGTGAGAAGCGGGGAGGGGAGGCTTGGGGTGGTGGTGGTGGTGGGGGAGCGAGAACACGGAGAAGAGGCGAGGTGGGCGAGCGAGCGGAAGGGAGGTGCCAAAAAGAGCAAGGAAAAGTGGAGCAGACGACGAGAGACAAGAGACAGACACGGGAGGAGAGAGAGAGACACAGGAGAGGAAGATTGGGGGGGAGAGAGGTGTGTTTTTTTAGGGTAAATGTGACCCACAATGCACGGAGAGAACTGTAGGAGGGGGTGGACACAAGGAGAGAGAGAGAGAAAGAGATATAGAAGAATAGAAGTGAAACAGACGAGAGTCTGAAAGGTAGGATGAGATCGATCAGAGGAGAGAAACGAGGGATGTATGCGTGCAGGGGGGGGGGGGTTGATAGGAGGGTAGAAGTGGACGGGGATGAGGATGAGGAGTCCCAGATGAGAGCAGAGGAGGGGAGGAGAGGAGCAACAGGGGCCTGAAACGCAGCTGATGAGAAACTGTTGGGGAGGGAGAGAGGAGAGGAACTGAGGAGAGGTGGAGTATAAAAGCCTATAATTATCCTGAGTGAGATTAACTTGAAATCCCCTCCCATATAAATACATCATTTCATGGATGGGACTCAGCAGTGCCTTACAACAAACCGCCCCCCCCCCCCTTACCCCGCCCCAAGTGATGACTCATCCAGGGAGGAGTTTAAAAAGACAGATCCACAACAGTCCCAATACAACAACAGTCCTAACCGTGGCCTCCTGTACTCCACAGAGAGTTACGCTACCGTCCAATTATGCTCCAGTCCACACATTGCCAGCACACAGGAGAGATGGGATGACTGGTTCACACACGCTCACCTGCTCGCACGGCGAACGCACAGTCACACACACACACACACACACACACACACACACACACACACACACACACACACAGCTACAGGTAGCTAAACCTGGATCCAATAATGCAGAACCAGCGGGCACACAGCACACGCTCATATGCGACCTCAATCCGAGGTGTGTGGAGTGTCATTCCTTCTCACTCTCTCTCTCTCACACACACGCGCACACACACACACACACACACTTCACTTGCACACCCACGGCCAGCCAAACTTGAATTGAATAGCACACAGAAAATGCTTAATGTTCAATTTTTCTCACACATGCACACCGTAGGCATACATAGACACACATACATACTTAAAAGTGCACACTGCACAGGTATCCAAACTTAGATTTAATAGTGCAGAGAGTCTCACACATTCACACACACACATAAAATACCCTGGTGGCCCAAATTGAAATCATTTGTGCGCAGAATTAAATAGTCACACATGCACACATTGGTGTACGCGGCGCGTGTGCGTTCACTTTGCGGGGTCTCATTACCGTACCTCTCTCTGTCGCTGTATGGGGGGCTACTGTGCAGTGTCTGCCGACTGTCCTCCGAAGCCAGAGAGCGAGGGAGGGCGAGGGAGAGGGGGGGCGCCACGCCACGGGAGAGCGGGGGCGGGTGATGGGAACAGCTGCGATCGTAACTGGAAGAGAGAGAGAGAGAGATTGAAAGAATGAGAGGGAGCAAAGAAAGGAGGAACAGAGGGGGAGAGAGAGCGAGAGAAAGGGATGGATGGGTGGAGGACAGTCCGAGCGACAGAAACAGAGATTGATTGATAGAAGGAGGGAGCGAGGCAGAGTAAAAAAAAGCTTCAAGACAGAGCGAAGGGGAGGAGGGATGGAGAGATGGATGAACAAGATAGAGAGATTAAAAAAAGAGGGATGCAGAGAGAGAGAGGCGTCCAGGGGACAGAGGAGAGAAAGAGAGAGTGACAGGGACAGAAGAGAAAGGGAGTGAGGGACAGAGAGGGGGACAGAGAGAGTCAGGGCACATCACGAGGGAGCAGAGCCAGCCAGCCAGCCATAAGCTCCAGTGAACGCATTACTCTGCCACTGTATGAGAGTTAGAGCACTCATTGGACTCATTAAAGCACTGTCGGGGGTGGGTGGTGGAGAAATGAGAAGTCAAGAAAGACATAATGGCAGAGGAAGAGAAAGCCAGGGGAGATTGAGGGGACAGGGTGGGTGTGAGGGAGAGCGTTGGGTTGGAGGGGGGATTACAAGGGAACGCTGGGAGAATGGAGGTGGACGTGTCATGTGTGTGGGGGTCGTGTGTGGTGGGTGACAGAGAGACGTACATGGTGGACATGAGGTGAGGTTATTTTCTAGTGGCGGGAGAGAGAGAGTCGTGACAGTACAGCACCGGAGACGGTCAGGTAAATTCCCTCAAGGAACGCTTGTATGCACGCGCTGTGGGCAATAATGTCCTGCACACGGAGATCACAAATGCCCCTACACTCTCATTTTTCTCATCTTGTTCACATGTACACACAACGTAAACATACATAGACACAGTCAGATGAAGAGACAGACAGATAAACACAGTCACACACACTCTCTCTCTCTCTCTCTCTCTCTCTCTCTCTCTCTCTCTCTCTCTCTCTCTCTCTCTCTCTCTCTCTCTCTCTCTCTCTCTCTCTCACACACACACTCTCTCTCAGTCAGTCTTGCTTACTTGCATTCACATTAACATAAACATAAAGTACAAGGACACAGTCATACAAAGAGGCAGACAGATAAAGACACACACACACACACACAAACACACACACACACACGCGCGCGCGCACATACACACACACACACACACACACACACACGCACACACACACACGATAAGATTAGGCACACTGATGATTGTAGAGCTTGGAAATCACAGAGCATATGCTGCCTTTCTACTAGTGTACTCATGGTGGACTGGCCCGCGGCCAATTTCCACTATAGCCTATCATTTCAGTCCATCTGTACCACCCAATACCCTCCCATTCATTCCGCAGCACTCCCTAGATGTAACACATGGCGTTATTTACACATTTATGACACCCAGGCACATGCCAATCGATAGCTGCTACATGAGGAACTGCCAGCCGCCTCTGTCATTGAATTCCCTTATTCAATAATGCCTCGTGGTTTCAATCATAATAGCATCCCACCAGCGGTAAGTTTCCACAAGTCCTTCACTGGACGGGGGTTAATGAAGTTGGCCCCAAAAGATTTAGATCATAGAGCCCTGAGGGGTACTCTGACTGCCTGGGTAGTTGGCAGTCAAGAGACAACATTGTCCAAATGTGTAGTATAATGTGTAATATAATAACTTTTGGACAGCCTGCTGCAATAACAGGTCACAAATGATCATTTCTCTGTTGAAGCTGGAGTGCCACAGGCCTATTTCCTCCTAAATAATGATCATTGGGTATTACGGTAAATGTCCTGAATTGATTTTACATACCTGTTAAAAAGTTATATTTCTGTGGACCCGACCAACTACTCATTACAAACACTGGAGTTAAAATGTTCCGCCCACTCAGCCAGGCACTTCTCTCCCTATCCGTCTGTCTCCCTTGCCAAATGGAAAGCAATCTTTTTAAACACGTCTCTATATTAATTAAGAACTGTTTCACAAAAACACTGCAGTGCTGGTGTAACGAATGCATTAGCAGCAAAAAATTGCTTTTTACATGTGTGGATTACAGAGATAGTCAAGAAGTTTCCCATTCGCTTCACTTCATTTACCTACTGGGTTAACTGATGAATAGGCATATTGATGTGAATTTATTGCAAGATGTACTGTAGAGTGTTTGTCCGACTACAGATATTGCTCTGCAATGTTTTGAAAACACCTGAATGTCGTATCAATAAACTAAAACAAATAGAAGTGAATGTAGGCAAAAAAATAATAATAATTATACAAAAAAGAGTTAGTGATACTGACATGACATGATACAGCCCTGTTAGAGCACTGTCACAGGGATGTCAGGCCCTGTCACATTAGGCACCTCTCACAGCACTGTGTGACATACTGACATGATACTGACATGATAGGATGTCAGGCCCTATCACAGCCCTGTAACAGGGATGTCAGGCTTTATCACAGGGATGTCAGCATGTTACCATTTTTGCGACCGTAGGTCGTAGTTTACTGTCAGAACCGGCACAGCTTGTCCGTAGATGGACGGGTAACGCCTGACTCTGTGGTTGCCCTGACACATCAATATGTCTTGGCCATCTGGCCAGTGTGGCACAGAGTCACAGTGATGTCACAGTGATGTGGACATAGGGGATGTCGATATATGGGCATAAAAGGGAAGGAGTCACAGTGATGTGGACATCAGGGTTAGTTAGTTAGTTTAGTTAGTTACGTTTATTTCTGTCCCATTTAATACAACCAGTACAGTACATCAACAATTAGCACTTCAAAACTGGTCCGAAAAGCTTATAATGCCTACCCTATTTGAATAATACAAATCTAACATATTTGTTTAGACAGGACTGAAAAACAAATTACGGTAAATGTATTTGCTAATCCAAAGAAAGAGAGAACAAAAACAAAACATTTTGGTGCTGTAACATGTGGCAATGTGGTAGTTAGTACTGCCACAAAGTACACCAAACAATAAAACTCTGACATCACACTCTGACATCACTGTGATGTCATGGGAACCAAACCCCTTTTATTGCCATATATGGAGATCCCTGTGATGCCAGAGGAACCAAATCTCTTTTATGCCCATATATGGAGATATGGAGATCCCTGGATGCCAGGGGAACCAAATCACTTTTATGCCCATATATGAAGATCCCTGATGTCGTCAATATTAAGCCCATATCTGTGAATGCCAATATATAATCACTGTGATATCAGGGGAACCAACTCCCTTTTATTGCCATATATGGAGATCCCTGTGATGCCAGGCGAACCAAATCCCTTTGGCCAGATGGCCAAGACATGGCGCGAGGTCGCTTGTCGCCCTGAGGCGTCTTACTGGTAATACCAAACATTTATATGGTAACTGTGACAGGGCCGTGACAGCCCTGCCATTCTGTGCTGTGAGAGGGCCTGACTGTATACAATTCTACTTGCAATCATAATCAGTTGTTTCTTCTTCCTGGGAAGTAGGCTAACATTGACTTAATAATCACATACTAACAGTCCAGTTTAATGTAAAATATTTGGAAAGCGATGAGATGTTTTCTAAATTATGTAAGTAACATAGGACCCCACTGTATAGGCAGGGACCTGGATATTGGATAGGGAGCACTGGCCGAAATAGGTTTGAGAAAAACTGGTAGGCTTAGACGCTCGGTAAGCTGGATGCACCGTGGTGGATTCATACCCCTAGTCTCTGTGGTTTTTCTCCTACCAAAGAGCACCTTCTAGACACTTGTTTGCCAGATTATGTATTGACAGTGATGTGTCAAGGCTATGATATAGAAGAAGCTAGGGTCAGTCCACCTGCCATTCACGCACATGGGAGGCAAAACTGTATCGGGAAGCAGCCGGCAGGACCAGCTTGTGAACATACACTATTTCTGAACGATGGTGTCCATTGTCAGTTATAGAAAAGAAGACATCAATTATCAAGTCGTCTTCTAATCAATTTTTTTGTTTCTCGATTTGCACACTGTATAATTTTATCGAGGCATCTAAACTGCGCCATGAATCGTTTCTGGCTCGGCAGTATCGTGAAATGTGGTTGTCAGGCTGTCAACGATCGACAGTCTTGCAATATTTTGGCACGTTCAGAAACATACTTTGTTTAGATACCTCTATAAAATTACACAGTGGAGCCTAAACATCAAAAAGCAACACCGCAGAAAACAATGTGTGATATGTCTTCTTTTATTTCCCTGGACCGAGTATTTTACAAAGGTCTCATTCGTTCAGAAAAAAAAAAGTTTGTTCGTAAGCTGGTCCACCTGGCTCTAAGCTCCAATGTACTCCACGGCTGCAGTTTGCCTCCAAGTGTGATGAATCTGCCGGCTGGAATTGCTGTATAGTGACGTAGATAACTGTACCTTCTTTTTAATTACCTTAAACTGTGTGAGGTGAATTATTGGTTGGTCACCTGTCCCTGTCTCTCCTCTGCAGTGCCTGCAATGCTGTTGAACTTGGTGCCAATTAAGCACTGTAGAGGAGGAGGGGTGTTTTGCCTTTGTTTGAGTTGTTTGATGAATGAGTAATCATTGTGCTTGGTTTGTCCCACCTGCTTAAAAGGGAGGTTGCAGGTGAAGATTTCTGTTTGACTTGGGGCTGGTAAGGGACAGAATGCAGGGAAGAGCTGCCAGGGCCTTCATGGAAGGTTGTATATCGTCGTTGTCGGGTGAAAACCTTGTATGTCCAAAACCGTTCGTTTTGTATTTATCATTTTAAAAATGATCTAAACTAGTGAAAATAGCCGATCTTGCGAGGCGTTGTGTGCTTGTAGATCGGCTATTTTCACTAGTTTTGTGCAACAGTCTTCTATGATGAAGCAGGGATTTACTTTACGAAATAAATTACAAATTAGATTTTTTTTATGTCTTGGTTTGTTGTTTTTCCTTAGTTTAGCCGTCCAGGGTTTGTTTCTTATTTCCAAATCTTTGCTTTTGGCCAGTCAAAAACTGTATTCGTGGACCTTTTTGGAGCCTTGAGCCATCAGCCAACCTTTACACAGCCCTTCTCGCAATTTTTTCGGGGGAATATGCAATTAAACGCTCAATAAAGCGTCCATATCGTTTTGAGCCGAACAACCATTATGGGCGGCATTGGGGACCACAGGCAGTGAGAAGAGGGCTTATCGCACAGCTCGCCGGCAAGCAGCCCTGGGGAATATCGCTTGATCTAGCAGGAACCGACAGACTGCCAGTAGTCGGGAGATAGATAGGAAAAAGTAGCGAGGAGGGCTGGGGGGGATTGTAAATAAACGACAATGGAGAGAAACCGCTACGATGATGCATGAATAAATAGTAAACTAATAGAACCCCAAATAAAAGAGTGGATTGTATGGATGTGGTGGGGGGAGGGGGGAAACACGGGGGGCTGACAAAACTCCAATTCCGTGAGTTAGGCGGGAGGAGCGTATAGATGGATTGTGTGCCAGTAGAGATAATGTGGACAGAGCGTGAGTTCGAACAAAACCGAAATTAAGAGAGGGAACAGAATGAGCTAGACAGAAGGAGACACTATGAAAAGGGGGGCAGGAAAGAGACCAAATTATATGGGGAGCCAGGGGATGAGAAAGAGAATTGTAGTGCAAGAGAAGGCGGGCAAGATGGGGAGATAGGAGAACCGGAGGGAGGTAGAATAAGAGGATAAAGGGAGGGCAAGAGATGATTAGGGGAAGGGGAAGAAAGAGGGCTGGATGGAATGGGATGGGAAGTGTGTGAGCAGGGGTGTCACAAGGAGGGGGGGGAGTGGGATGAGCTACTAGGGCCCGAGGTGGAGGGGGCTTAATTATTTTATACTTTAGCTATTGAAAAATAGCAGATATACAAGCTCACAGCACGTCTGCGAGCTTGTAGATCTGCTATTTCATTAAGTCATGAAAATGTGTGCAAATCTTTGAATATATGTATTTTTTAAGCCAACATTTGTAACTCAGATTTTGCTGTTTGGGGGGTCCCTGGAACTAAATATTTTGAGATGGGGGCCAAATGCATATCATGGGTGGCCAAATACATATTAGCTGGGGAAAATCTGGTGAAGTTCATGCACTTGGTGCAAAGTTTTTGGTTTTTGGTATGGTGTTAGGTATGGGTATAAGGTTTTCAAAAACCATCGCAAACAAGTTGGGCTCGCCCCCTAGTGATCTGTTTGCAATGAATACAATAGTAGATCTGTCAGTATATGGTTGAAACCCCAAATAATTGATAAAAGAGATTTTTCAATGGATTCTGTTACTATTGGGTATGATAAACAACATACTAAAAGTTAAGGAAAAAATAACTTACCGGAAAGCCATCATTTTCAAGATGGCGTCCACGATGGCTGCCGGGAGCTAAAAATGCCTATTTAATGTGTAAGAATTCATATAAAATATGCACTTGGTGAAGAGTTTTTGAATTTCGGCATGGTGTTAGGTATGGGTATAAGGTTTTCAAAAACCATCGCAAACAAGTTGGGCTCGCCCCCTAGTGGTCTGTTTGCAATGAATCAAATATTAGATAGGTCAGTATATTGTAGACCACTAGGGGGTGAGCCCAACTTGTTTGCGATAGTTTTTGAAAACCGTATACCCATACCTAACACCATGTCAAAATTTAAAAGCTAGTTACCAAGTGCATATTTAATATGAATTTTTACACATTAAATAGGCATTTTTAGCTCCCGGCAGCCATCGTGGACGCCATCTTGAAAATGATGGCTTTCCGGTAGTTATTTTTTCCTAAACTTATACTATGTTGTTTATCATACCCAATAGTAACAGAATCCATTGAAAAATCTCTTTTATCAATTATTTTGGGTTTCAACCATATACTGACAGATCTACTATTGAATTCATTGCAAACAGACCACTAGGGGGCGAGCCCAACTTGTTTGAGATGGTTTTTGAAAACCTTATACCCATACCTAACACCATACCAAAAACCAAAAACTCTTCACCAAGTGCAGATTTATTATGAATTTTTACACATTAAAACCCAGTTTATAGGCATTTTCAGCTCCTGGCAGCCATCGTGGACGCCATCTTGAAAATGGTGCCTTTCCGGTAGTTATTTTTTCCCAATTTTTTAGTATGTTGTTTATCATACCCAATAGTAACAGAATCCATTGAAAAATCTCTTTTATCAATTATTTGGGGTTTCAACCATATACTGATGTATCGAATATTTGATTCATTGCAAACAGACCACTAGGGGGCGAGCCCAACTTGTTTGCGATGGTTTTTGAAAACCTTATACCCATATCTAACACCATACCAAAAATCAAAAACTTTGCACCAAGTGCACGAAATTGATGATTTTTGACCAGATTTGCCCCAGCTATATCAAAAACTTAGAAGGATTTGAAATATTCAAAGACTTGCACAAATTTTCATGATTTTTCAAAAATAGCAGATCTACAAGCTCGCAGCGCGGCACCACTGTCAGCTTGTATATCTGCTATTTTTCAATAGTTAAAGCACAAAATGTGAGTTGTACCCAGGACCCAGAATGTGGTGCGACACCCCTGTGTGAGTGAGTCAGTGAGTCCCTGCAGTCCCCAGAGAGTAAGAAAGACAGGGAGAGCGCAAGAATGATCATGGGAAATGGGAGATAGAATGGGAGAGAGAGGGGGGGGGGGGGGGGGGGATGAGCGAAAGAGAGTGAGTCCCCACGGTCAAATAAACAAGGTGGTTATTGGTTTGATCAGCAAAGCGTGGGAGTGCTCCACTACATCACACATTTGTAGCTAATGGCTGTGCATGTGCGCCAAAGCACATCGTACAAGCCAGGACATGTGACATAATGTAACAACACTACGAGAGCTCCCAACTCCTTGCCGTTTACATGCTCCAGGAGGTTTAATGGCTGCGACGATATTAGTGCACATTAATGCTGCTGCTGCTGCTTGTGTTAAAAGAGCATGAGCATCTCATACTCATGCTCATAACACACACACACACACACACACACACACACACACACACAAAACATCACACGCAACCAGATGATTTACTATCACAGCCTATAGCCCCACACATATAAACAGACTTGCGTGGCGAGTTAATGAGAGATAATAGTTTGCATTTGTTCTCCCAGTATTGTCATTTAGGATGACATTTATTGCATGTAAAGTTAATTAGAAAGCTGCGAAATATTGAAAATAGAAAAGAGGAGTGTGTCCTAAAGCGTCAAAGGGATGCTGCCGGGTTATGGGTTGCACATTACTAGCTCTGTGACATGGCCTTGTGTGAAGTCAATTTTATTTACATAGCGCCAAATCACAACAAAGGTTATTTCATGACACTTTAAGTAAAGCCAAGACCATACTCGTTAATTTGGACGGGGCTCCCTTGCAAAATAGATCTTGCATCTCAATGGGATTTTCTCCTGTGTGAATAAAGGTTAAGTACAAATGAATAATTTACGGAGACTCTGAAATTCTCCCATGAGCACGGCGGCAAGGGAAAACTACCCTTTAGCAGGAAGAAACCTCGAACAGAACCTGGTGCCACTGCCAGGTGGGCGGCCAACTATAGACTGCAGAGAAGATCTCAGATAGGAATAAATGATGTTGAAGACTGGGCCAAATGTACGGTTCAAACGACGAACAGATGAAAACCTTTAAGCTGCTCTCACTGGCTTGTGTTGTTGTGGTCTACTCTTTGTATACTTCTTGATGTTGGTGGTTTTATTTGTGGTTATCTTGTTCCTGATGGCGCTAAAATGACACCCTGTCTGTGTCTGCTGTGACTTTGAGGCATTGTTAAGAAAGTCATTGTTGAAGCAGTTACTCTGCTAACAATTTTTGGCTGAATATATTATTATCTCCACTGTGAGATAAGCAGAAATGACAAAGACACGCACGTGCGCATGCACGCACACACACACACAGGTTCCTTGAAGGGAAATGCAAATTATTCTTACTGAAATGTCCTCAAGGTGTAGCGTTTCAAGAAGATTTTCCTTCATTTTGAAACCAAACGGTATAGTGGTAGTGTAGCATACCAAACCATGCATATATATCTGAGATCAATGCACAGTCTTTTCTACAAGTGGAAACCGCCATTCATTCATGTTTTATTTTCATGGATCATGCTTTGCATACATTCACCTCTTTAGCCGTTACCCAGTTTGACTTGGAGGGAGAGATTTACTGTACTCCAAACCAGAGGTGTCACAAAGGGGGGGGGGGGGGGGGCTGAGTTACCAGGGCCCAAGGTGAGGGGGGCCTTAATTGTTTAATACTTTAGCTAAGAAAAGTCTTGAATTTGTGTGCAAATCTTTGAATATATGAATTTTTTAAGCGAACATTTGTAACTAAAATTTTGCTTCTGGGGGGTCCCTGGAACTAAATATTTTGAGATGGGAAACATAGGTTTTTAAAAAAAATATATATTCAAAGTCTTCAAAGACTTTTCAAAAATAGCAGATCTACAAGCTTGAGCTTGTATATCTGCTATTTTTCAATAGTTAAAGCACAAAATAATGCGTAATAACCCATTCCCAGTCTAAATGCGTTCCCTCCACCAATGAAGAACATTCATGGGGGCCCCGCAGTGAATCCTTGTACCCAGGGTCCAGAATTTGGTGCGACACCCCTGCTCCAAACTAGTGTTGATTTACCGGTAATTATTTTTTGGAGGGGACAGGAGTCTATGCATCCCTTCCAAGAGAGAAAGTTAGGGCAAATAAATGCAACACATGCTAAATTGTAAACTATTCACTGCATTGCCAGAAACTCACTTTGGCAGAATGGGGACTTGGGGAGACGAAGCCTCAGTTCACACTAAAATGCTTCGTGTTAATTCATCCATTTGTAATTTGTTTGAGTACACAAATGTAACCAATTGGACCCTTACAGGCAGCTAACCCAAATGTAACCCATTTGGTTACATTTTTACAGTTAAATTAATTAGGATTTTACTGGGTCGGCAAGGTCTCAAGGGAGAACGGTGCCCGCCGCTGAGTCACCGATACGACCAATATGTCCATATATGGCCACCCAGACCGGTGCCCGTTGGGCAGAACAGTCACCATTGATGTCCAGTTGTGAAATACCTGTTGTATTAGTCTGTGATGTCAGTACTATGACGTCAGAG
Source organism: Nannobrachium achirus (assembly GCF_963921795.1). Classification (NCBI taxonomy): domain Eukaryota; kingdom Metazoa; phylum Chordata; class Actinopteri; order Myctophiformes; family Myctophidae; genus Nannobrachium; species Nannobrachium achirus. The sequence goes on along the minus strand of NC_137811.1, from coordinate 62,081,442 downwards.
TATGAAGTCAGTATGCAGACAGACAGCCATGGTGGTGGCAACACCGTTTATTATCAGTGATGTCAGCATGCTCATCTCCAAATTTGGGCATTGTTTCAGCATGCGGCTGTTATCATGGTGGCGACACGGTTTAGTATCAGTGAGACAGTCAGACGGCGGACGCCGGAGGAACAGACATTCGCTAAATTAATAGTTAGATATATTGGATATCCAGTTGTCCAGAACCGCAGATCACCAATATGCCCATATGGGCATCAGGGATCTCCATGTATGGGCATAAACACAGGGACACAGGTAGACAGACAGATACAGAGATCGCCATTAAAAGGGACACAGACAGACGGGTACAACCAGTACTCTGACATGACTCAGACATATTGGTCGGATTGCGGTGCGAACTCTAGATGCGGCCCGAACCTCTTGTAAAGTAAATGGGGTTCATTCATAGCCAATAGAGTAAAGACGGGTTGGTAGCCGTTAATTTATAGAGGAAGGTGGGGTTGGTAGACAATAGCCTATAAAGTAAATGGAGGTTAGTAGCCTAGAGATTAAAGTAAAGATGGGTTGGTAGCCACTTGGCACAGTGAGGTTAGATGGGATGTTGTCACTGTTGGGCAGAAACCTCGTTACTCCAAGTTTCAGATTTTGTGAGTAAAGCCCTGCTTCATCACACATGACTATTGAAAATAGCAGAATTACAAGCACACAACACCTTACGGTGCGAGATCGGCTATTTTCACTATTTTAAAATGATAAATACAAAACGTTTTGGACATACAAGGTTTCCATCCGACAATGACGATATAGAGACTATTAGAGAGAAGAGGTGAGAAGATGAGAGGCTGTTAGGTTCTATAGATCGGTGCACAAACCTCTCCAGCAATCACACAGAGAAATATTGATCCGTGCTTGTCAGGACCAACCCAATGTAGTAATTATTCATGATAATGAATTGACCATTAATTGTGGGACTGCTGACTACAGAATGTTTTTAATAATTCAGCGCTAAAGCAAGGGATGAAGCATTTGTGCGCACAAAAAAAGCCAAAGGGAGTTTTTTCCCCCCCAGATAGTACACAATAATAAGGTCATCATCAGGCAACATTTTTCAAGGCACAGTCACACTAATGTCTTCTCAATAAATGTACAAGTAAACATACTCTTTGGGAGCATAAATTGGTGTGCGGACTCTTATTTTTCTATTTCTCAATAAATAACATCATACTGATTATCAGCTAATTCTACCGTTGCTGCCTGTTGAGATTGGCAAATTTTTTGGGGCAATGAAGAAGTTGCCAGCACTCAAGGAATCTCCTTTTCACATGTTTTTATTCACCTCAATGGACAGGAGCAAATGTACGCGTTTTGACCTTTTTAGTCTTCGTCAGCGTTTCAATTTTCTGGGGCAACCTGCTTCTTCTTTTTTAGTTTTTTATTATCAAAAAAGCGCCTGCAATGTAGTGCAATTGAAACTACATTGCAGTGCACATCATGGGGTCATCACTGCTTGCCTCCTGTGAATTGTCTTATTTTTATTTTTGTTTATTTTCTTTTTATTTCATTGCTGAGTGAGGTCAGCAGACAAAGTGACGTGAATGAGATGAAAAAACCTGGGTGAAATCTGCCAATCTCAATAGGCACTAACGATATATATTATCTCTCTCTCTCTCTCTCTCTCTCTCTCTCTCTCTCTCTCTCTGCGAACGGGGTAATGCTTTTCAGAAGATGCGAGTGACGTCATTTTGTAGTTGAACCGGACCTTTCCGACGAAAGGTTCAGTGGTCGGAGACAGTATGGACAGGCCTTTAAGTTAAGGCATAAGAGCTGGTAAGACAATCATAATACAGCCCTGATCAGAGTCAATTCAGGAAGAGTTTCCTACCAGAGTTTAGCTGTTATGATGACTGCGGTCAGGATGAGCAGTGAGGAGATGGTCACTGTGACGTAGAACTGAGGGTCCACTGCAACACACACACACATGCACACACGCGCACGCACGCACACACACACACACACACACACACACACACACACACACACACACACACACACACACACACACACACACACACACACACACACACACACACACACGTTATCTTCAATTGTGACCATAAGAAAGTAATCAATATCAAACATATAATTTTCGAAATGTCTGAGTGAGTGAGTGTCTGTCTGTCTGAAACAGCGTTTCTCCTCAGTGGCTGGAGCAATTGATCTGAAATCGCATCACCATTAGCATATGAACACACCTGACATAACTGTGAAGCCCGTTTGTCACTTTCACAAATCATATACTGTATATTAGCATTTTTATGGTGTATCTACTATCTATTCTGCATCTAGCATGAGGCACATCTATTCTGCATCTAGCATGAGGCAACATGTTTAACCAGCTCTGTGTGTGTGTGTGTGTGTGTGTGTGTGTGTGTGTGTGTGTGTGTGTGTGTGTGTGTGTGTGTGTGTGTGTGTGTGTGTGTGTCTGTGTGTGTGCAGGCAGGCAGGCGGGTGCGGGTGGGCGGGCGGGCTGGGGGGGGGGGGGGGGGTATCTCTGTAGCCATTAAACGAAACGGGTATTTCTTACATTGATGCTCCTACATATTATCATGCAAGCACCAGTTAAAGTTACTTTCCATCCCTCATATACTGTATGCACAGTGCACATCCCATAACCCACACACTGCACATCATTTTGGAGCTCATATCTTTGAACGGGTAAGGGCTAGTAGCATTAGAAACTGTAAAATGTTAAAAGCAAAATCAAAAGCCTCCAACACTGATACTGGAACTCCACTCAAATTACCTCATCCAATGCCCTTTATCTCTCTGTGCAACGCGCGCGCGCACAAAATTATTAATACCACACTGTGACCATAGCTACTGTGTCCTAAACAAATGAGTAGTCATTAAAGTGAATTAAACATGACATTAAAAGTGGGAATTGAAATATAGAGCACCGATGCAATGGCATCATCCATTGTTTCCTTGCACTTTAAAATCCTCAGTGTGAATTCAACTCGGAGCGTGTGAAAGTGGACCCTCATGGACCCTTACAGCAGTGGTTCTCAACCTTTTCAGGCCGTGACCCCCCAAAATAATCATATTTGAACTGGGGACAGCATCCTGATAAGCATTTGGAATTTTGCTTGTCTCGGTTCCACAAATAAATATTGTGAAAGTAGCAAGCTCAAGCTTGTAGATCTCTCTCTCTTCTCTCTCTAAGTCGTCGCTTCCAGTCATCCCGGTTCTCCATACATCCTGCTAACTCGTTGGTGCTTTGCGCTTTCTTGAGTACATCCACGTATGTTAGTGTGGGACGTCCACGTGACCAGTGCCCATGTGTTGGTTCCCAGCACCAGTTTGCTGGCTGGCAGCTCCTGGTGTCTTTGGCAGTGTCCTGCATGTCTCATTCTCTTGGCTGCTATTTTCAATAACACAGTTGGGTCAAGAGCCACTGATTCTCACGACTAATTAGAATTTTATTAAGTGTCATCTGACACAGCAGACACGGAGGGGTCCGGTCTTCAATCTCTCCCCGGTGACAACAAGGTCTTCTGGTGTCTGTGTGTGAGAGTGTATTCACTCAAACCGTAGCTTCGTAGATCATCATTTCCCTATCTGTGTCCCTATTCTGGGTTTATCATAATGTCACAATCTACAAGCACACAACCCGAGCTTGTCAATTTTTGGCAAAGAGATTTGGTGTAAAGGAAAGAAGGAGGGGACCAAGTATAGACTCTGGGGGACTCCGGTTAGCTTAGTATTCTGTACTCAAACTCAGGCCTGTGGGCCACTTCCAAGCCTGGGGCACAAGCGCTGAGAAGTCGATGCAGAGAACCGGCACTTTAACCCAAAATGAATGGATGCTTTCGCTTTCAATTTTCCATCTCATGCAAATTCAAAACCACTATGTTTAATTTGCCAAAATACAGTGTCAGTTGTTACGATCGACAATACAAGGCACCAATGAAAGACAGAAGTTGTCAAGAATCATTAATGTAGTAATTTTATCAACTGGCCCCTGGCCCCTTGCCATTTTTGTAATGTGGCCCACAGCAGGCAAGTGCACAAATAGACATCAAAGGGGGATTGAGCCCCTGCCCTTTTATCTGTCTGTAAAAAGTGCCCTCTCCAGACCAAGAAGATAAAGAAAATTGCCCTGTCCAAACTCTCCTGAAGTGGAATGCAGCATTTTATGTTGAAAGAATTGCCATTTTTGTGTAGAAATTATGCTTACGATTATGCTTACTTCAATGTGGCATAACGCACTGAAAATAGCCGACCTCCAAGCTCACAACACGTCACAGGCTCGCAGCACGACGTGTTGTTAGCTTGGAGGTCGGCTATTTCCGATATTTCCACCAAAGGCCCTTTTAGAAATGTCAGCCCCTGCCTCTCTAACATTCTCTGCATGTCCCTGGCCCACAGCTATTTGAGTATCCCTGCTAAGGGGTTAATATGGCCGTCTCCAACAGTGCCATAGTTAAGATCTCCTTTTCCACACCCACATGCAGGTAGAGGTACATTAGGTCGCTTCTAGGATTGAATTCCAGCAACACCGTGCCTCTCCATTCACTGTCCTCCTTATCGACTTTCTGTTCACCTGCCTCAATAAAGACCAGGGAAGAAGAAGTGGAAGTGGACTGCACACTCTCAATTAAGAAAAACTCAATCATTTAATGTGTCCATCGATGGTGAATAGGTTGAAGCCCTCTGTCTTCGTATTGATCCTATGCCGTTGCTGCCATATAGGATCAAAACCTGCCAGAGACTTCTTCTTTGTCTCATGTGCTTCCAAATGTGTTGTCTCACTCTTATGCTCTACTTTCCAAACTGTGACTCTAAACAAAGGGGAAAAGAAATGTTTATTCATATCGCTGCCAACTGTCAGTCACTGAGCGATAAAATCCTCCACAGCTGGAGGCTGGGATTTAGATTGAATCCTGCCAGCGGTTCCCTTGTGTCCCTTTGCGTCCCATGTGCCTCCCGCTTAATAAGGTGTCTAAATAAAGACAAACTTAGGGGATTGGACTTCACTCGGTTCTGAAGAAAAGTAAATCCATATATATGCAAATTGTCGATTGTCCGCCAACACATCACATTCACATCACATTGTCAAACCCCACATGTGTCCCTTCAACCAGTGGCTTCTTGTTACTTAGCAGCTTCCATGTGGATCTTGGCCATCATGTGGTCACGACGTCTATGACATCAGTCATCTATGACTACACAGGTTTCAGCCTGATCCGACCTCCTTTCACCTTGATTATTATTGCTAATTGCTAATTAATTTAAGTTAAATATTGCAAAAAAAAGTGAGTAAAAAAGACAGAGCGACTTCCTTCTGCACTGATCAGTCCAGCGTTTTGCAAGATTATCCTCGGGACAAGGCAGAAAGACCCATTTCGCCTCCAAAAGAGCCACGCTATAAAAATCCATTCGAGTGCTCACGGCCGCGAGTCCTTCATCTCTGTAGGCAGCTGGGATGACTAGGTGTCCTTCCTTCCTGCTTCTCTTTCTCCTGTGACCTTGGCTTTAGCGTCTCCTCCTGGCTGTCTGCTCTCTGGACTGTCTACATAAAGAAGAAAAATAACAGAACACAAGTGCACCACCTGCTCCCTCGTTATCCACAAATAAATCCCGCGGTTCTCAAAGTGGGGTCCGGGGACGCCACCAGGAGTCCTTCATGGGGTTCCAGGGGCTCCCCAGCTAACTGGTTGGTAACTCTCAAGAGTGTACAAAACGTAAACAAGTGGACCCGTAAGGGTCCATCTGGTTCCATTTGTACGGGGCTTAAGGCGGTGATTCTCAAAGTGGATTCCAGGGACTCTGTGGGTTCCTTTATAGGGGTCTAAATTGACCTATGGAAGTCTGTAACTCTGACAGTGTACAAATGGAACCAGAGTTAAGGGGAAACCAGGAAATGTGAAAGTTTGAGAACCACTGGGATAAGGGGTTCTGGCTTGGGCCGTTGATGCGTAGGAAAACGGGGGTCCTTGAAATAAAACAGTAGTGAGAATCACTGAATAAACCCATTCATTTCAGCAGCCCCACCTTCCTCTGGCTCCCTCTCCTCCGCCCCCGTCCCTCCGTCTAGGTCCCTGGCCTCCACTACGGGCTCCAGGTGTTGGGGCTGGGTGGACACGCCCCCTGCCCCTCCCTCTGGGTACAGCCAGGCCTCAGCGGTGCCGGTGGACGCCTGCTGGGTTCCTCCTCCGCCTCCGGTGCGCAGGTGCCGCTCGGTTTCCTGGCTGGACAGGAAGTGATGCGTCTCGTCCTCCAGCATCTGCGTGGGGCCCCACACCACGGCCCAGAGCGGCGTGGGCGTGGCCTGAGCCGTGGCCCCCGACTGCTCCGGGGTGGGCGCCGCCGCCGCGGCAGGGGCCACCCCTGTCCCTCCCGCCGCCGACACCTGCCTCCCGTCGCTGTCGTCACGGTTACAGGTGGAGGGCCGTGTCACCAGGGCAACCAGGAGGAGAGGGAGGAGGCAGCCGAGGGCGGTGAGTCGTGTGACAGGAGAGAGGGAGCTGGAGAAGAGAGATAGAGGCACGCGCATGAGAGAGAGAGAGAGAGAGAGAGAGAGAGGAAGAGAGGTACAGGAGAGGAAGGTGAGACATGAGTGGAAGGGCAGGAAATTGAGACAGAGGATGGAAGGAGAGAGAGATAGGGGAGGAGACAGAGACAGGTGGAGGGCAGGCACATGCACACATAGACATCAAAGGGGGCTTGAGCCCTTTGCCCTTTTATCCGTCTGTAAAAAAGTTCCCTCTCCAGACCATGAACGCAGTTTTTTTACTATGGTGAAAGAAATGCAAATGCCTTTTTTCCATGACATACCTGAAGGCAGCATTCAAGAGAATTGCCTTGTCCAAACTCTCCTGAACTTGAATGCAGCGTCTCATGTTGATTATGATTAGTTCAGTGTCTTATCAAGCACCGAAAATAGGAGACCTCCAAACTTGTAGGTCTGCTATTTTCGATATTTCCACCAAAAGGCCCTTTTAGAAATGTCAGCCCCTGCCTCTCTAACATTCTCTGCACGTCCCTGG
>NC_137811.1:62061893-62069393 GCF_963921795.1 Nannobrachium achirus | reverse complement strand
CAAAATCGATATGAAAAGTCACCTTCAGGCGGCTGCTACCCGTGACTTGTAAATAGACTAAGCCCCCATGCTCCCCCCACCTTTTTTTTGCCTTTGTATTTGATGTTATGCTTTTTCTGTTTTTGAAATTGATATTATCCTAGATAAAGTACTGTGTTCTATCCGTCTGTCTTTCAATGTTATATGAGATACTTAAAGTGTGGTTCCTGTGGAAATAAGCCTTGCAGGATCTCCTTTTAGTTGACCTTGTAACAGTGATTTGTACTGTCATGAAACTGTACTTTTTTCTATTGCAAACCTCTAATACATTCTTCAATCAATCAATTACTGTAATATCTGTAATTTGAGTGCCAAGTACTGCCAACGTAAACAAGACTGTAAAAGGCCTTATTGGTATGCTCCTGTTGGGCAGGATGTCTAACTGTACCGGTGCTGTGCTGCATTTTAAATGTAACTACTGTACTTGTGTTGTTAATTCATTGTGACTAATAAAATATTCAATCAATCAATCAACAGTGATCGTGATTCCTATCTCTAGAATAATTATGGAATCCAATCTCGATTGTGCCTCCAGTGAACTCCCTCTCTGCTGTCTCACTTATCTATTTATTGCCTTAATATATAGGAAATACTAGGGGCTGTTGTTGAGTGTACTGTATATTAAATATAATATATTTTGGAGAGCGAACAGAGGCTGACAGGTTATCGGCGCGCCCACCTCTGTTTGCCAGACTTGGGAAGCTGCTCCCACACGATGAGGCTGTGACCCCCGGTGACCCAGCGGTGACCTCCGCTCCCGGTGAGCCATGCCGCAAAGCAGAGGATTCTGGGAGCCTCTGCGCTGGTCAGCGAGGCTAGGTACCGGCACTGAGGAAGAGAAAATACTGGAGGGCGAGAGAGAGACAGAGAGACAGAAAGATAGAGTGAGACAGCGACGGAAACAGGTACAGAGGCAAACCATCACAGATCGAAGAGAGAGAGAGAGAGAGAGAGAGAGAGAGAGAGAGAGAGAGAATGTCAGAGGCAAAATTATGCGTGGGTGAGATGAGAACTCAGTTGAAAACAATTCTGTTAGATTTTCTGGTTTGGTTGTCAGTTTGTAGTGAGAGATGTTTGTGTAAGCCCCATGGGCTTGGAAGGGAGAGTATACAGCCATTTGTATCTCATTTCCTCTGCTTTTATCTTTCCATTACTGTGCGCTTTTCTCCGATTTTATTTCTGTGTGTTCTGATATCGTTCACGTACTGTACATTCAGCTGAACTGAACTGAACTTGGACAGTTCCAATGTGAGGTAACGTGCATACAGTATATCATTGACAGAACCTGTGTGATGGTGTAAACGTATAGCCTATCTACAGAACAAGCCCACAACATGTCACGTTGTGAGCTTGGCGGCCAAAGCTGAATGGGTTGAGAGGCCATTTGGGAAGCAGAAGGTCCATGGTTCAACCCCCCAGTCTGCCCCTAACTGCTCCCAGGGCTTAGTTTTAAATGAATAGCCCCCACTTCTCCTAATATAGTTAGCATAAGTAAATGTAGAGGGCACATTTCACGTAATCGTCGTTGTCGGGTGGAAACCTTGTATGTCCAAAACCGTTCATTTTGTATTTGTCATTTTAAAAATGATTTAAAACAGTGACAATAGCAAGCACACAAGCACACAACACCTCGCGGTGCGAGGCGTTGTGTGCTTGTAGATCTGCTATTTTGTCATTTTGTGTGACAGTCTTGTATGACGAAGCAGGGCTTTACTTAACAAAAAAACATACACATTTGAAACTTGGAGATAAAAGGTTTCTGCCATACAGTGATGATTATGTGCAAGTGTACAGTCATAATTGCAGAAAAGCAACGGTTTTGGACATAATAAGGTTTACGCCCAACAGGACTGTAGCCGATGTTGGTTTGCTCTGTCCTATACTCACGGTTCAGAGAGCTCTCCCCATTGGTCAGATCGTAGCAGGAGCCAATTAGAAGGCCCGCAGTCTGATGAACACAGTCTGTTACCCCGGTGACACTGCTGTGATTGGTCAGTCTGGATACAGCCCCTGTGATTATTGGCCAGATGTTAATGTTAGTTTCTTATGGTGTCCCTCTGACGCGCACGCACGCACGCACGCACACACACACACACCCACGCACGCAAACACACACACACACACACACACACACACACACACACACACACACACACACACACACACACACACACACACACACACACACACACACACACACACACACACACACAATTGCTTTATTTTAAATAAGCAACATTGAAAGAGTCAACTATTTTGTCTTAATTGATGCCTTGACCTCAACTCCCTTCATTATTCTTTGCAGCAGAAACTTGCATAAAACTACAATAAAGACCATCGGTTTATCTAACAATACAGCATAATTTAAACATTGACTTTTCCATACAGACAGGCTTCCATTTACAGAAGAAATACAGCAGTACTTTTGCCAAGTTGCTTGGCTTTACTATTAGAGAGACCTGCCTCCGGCACACAGGCACACACGCACGCACGGACGCACACAACACAACACACAAATCTTCCCCAGTCCCCACACACACTGACAGAAATCCAAACATACTTTTCTCTTGTTCTTAATTCTGTCTGTGTCTCTCTCGCACGCGCGCACGCACACACACACACACACACACACACACACACACACACACACACACACACACACACACACACACACACACACACACACACACACACACACACACACACACACACACACAGACATCTCCTCACACGTAAACAATGGGTCCTGTGCAACCAGTGCAGACTCACCGGTCCTCCAGTGAAGTATCCGGACGCTGGCTCGCCCGTGGGCCACAAACACGCGGTCGCCCCGGGGACTGAGGGCCAGGCGGGCCCCTCCCCCGCAGCCCGTCACCTGGGCCGTCCAGTGGTGCAGCAGGCGGAGGGGGTCGTGGTCTGAGTAGAGGCACTCCCACACGGACACGCCGCCGTCGGCCGAGCCGCTGAACACCAGCGGGCCCTGAGACTGTGGAGGGGAACAGGGTCAGGGTGAGACTGTGGTATAGGAATGGGACGATATGATAATGTCATGTCACGATTATTGTGACCAAAGAAATTGAGATTTACGATATTATCGCAATAATCAAAATATCCCCAACATCCATTATCCTGGGGCGGAACATTTGCCAAAAAATTACAAATCTACAAGCTCACAACGCGTCACAACGCGACAAATATTTCTATATAACTTATTTCCAGGTCCGTTTTACCAATTATGGAGGGTTTAAATGGTACCGGATATGCAGCTTGGCAAATAAAAGGTGAATTGATCCCAGTGTATGACAGAGGACAATTTCAAGATACATTTAAATCTCCACGATACGATTATTGTGAGTGTTTTTTTATCACGATAAACGATAACGACGATTATCGTCCCATCCCTAGACTGTGGGGGAACAGGGTTAGGGTGAGACTGTGGAGGAACAAGGGGAACAAGCCTGTTCATACTGTCTCCGACCATCGGACATTTCGTCGGAAAGGTCCAGTTCGACTACAAAATGACGTCACTCGCCAACTTCTGAAAAGCATTACCCCGAATTAGAGTTCGGAAAGCTGCCCCCCGTCGGAAAGTCGGACCTTTCCGACGAAAGGCCTGGTGGTCGGAGACGGTATGGACGGGCCTTTGGGGTGACACTGTGGAGGAACAGAACAGAGGGCCACAGGGGACACATCGCTGTTGTCATGGAGATGGGAGACTTGGAGTTTGTGCAGATGTGCGTGCGTGTGCGTCAGTGTTTGTGTGTGTGTGCGTCAGTGTTTGTGTGTGTGTGTGTGTGTGTGTGTGTGTGTGTGTGTGTGTGTGTGTGTGTGTGTGTGTGTGTGTGTGTGTGTACAGCCGTTTTAAAGCCTCTGCTTTAGTGTAGGAATACCAGGGAGAATGTGTGTTTTTGTGTGTAGGTGTGTTTTTATGAGCGTGAGAATGCCCTGTACAGCATGTTTGTGTGTATGAGAGAGAGAGAGACAGAATGAATATGTGTGTAGTGTACATGTGTTTGTGTAGATCTGTAAAAAGACATAATTTGTACATAAAAGTACATATTTGGGTAAATGAGAATGAACTTGTGCACATTTGTTGATGTAACAATGTTGTTGACGTGAGAGACAGCGAGAGGGAGATTGTTTGAACACGTCAGGTGTTCAAACAGGTCAGATTTGTATGTATTTATTTGTGTAAATGTTCATTTGAAAACCTGTGTGTGTGTGTGTGTGTGTGTGTGTGTGTGTGTGTGTGTGTGTGTGTGTGTGTGTGTGTGTGTGTGTGTGTGTGTGTGTGTGTGTGTGTGTGTGTGTGTGTGTGTGTGCGTTCATGCCACTCCAGGTCATAAATGGATTGCCGGCTTTCGCATGATAAACAACGGGGAGGGTGAAAGCTAGGCTCTGTGCCGTGTGCTTTGATGATTGCAAATTGCAAAATATGTGCATATGCAGCCGCGGCTTTCAATATCCATAAAAACCCGTTCCTCGCACACACAAATTGGCTGAGCCGCTGCACTGCAAACATCTCGACAGATATCTTTGAAAGCAGTAAACAAGGAACGCCTGCTTGAAGATAAAAGTGGAGCAATATAGCCGTTTGATTCCTTGAGAAAGAACAGCCTTTTTTTCCTCTTTTCTTTTTTTTCTTTTACCACAGTCCACGGACGCAAACCACCAAAAATAATTAGGTGTGTTAAAGCAGCTTAAGGGAGTCCTAGCACGCAGAAATACGTTGGCTGTCTGACAGATTCCTGGCTTTCTTCCCCCATAATAGACCTGAAAATTGGGCCGTCACTACTGGGTGTGAGGGGGAACATTTTGCTGATGACATGCAAAATTAAGTTCGGTTAAGGGTGCTATGGTGACTCATTTAGTACATTTTACTGTACAATACAGACACACCAGAGTTGTATTCAGTTGCATCTCCCTCCTCCCTCTCTCTTCATCATACCATCAAATAAAAAAGAAGTCACCTGTTTTCTGGGGGTGGACATTCTGCGAAAATAGCAGATCTACACGTTTAGAACGCATTGTGTTGAGGGGCATTGTGAGCTTGTAGATTGGCTATTCTTGGAGAGAATAGAAGGTGAAGAAAACACGAGGGGGCCTGGGGGACTCCAGATAATGAACTAGGGTCAAAAAACACCACATTTTGTATAGCACGGTTATATTATGATATTGATAATAGCCGATCTACATGCTCACAAAGGGTTTGGCCAATGTAAAATTGTCGTTTTAGAGGTATTAAAAAGTCCTTAGATTGTCACTTTAGAAACATGCACAATATGTATTATTCATTGTATTATATTGCTGCCTTTTTTGTATGTTATAATTGTGATGGTATGCCCAAAACTCCAATAAAAAGAGTAACCCTAACCCTAACAAAAGAAACATGCACATACCCACTATACACTTAAACTTTATGTTGGTTTGTTTACTGTTGAGTGAGAAAACAGTGTTGCACATTAAGTTAATCATCTGGGGACCCTCCAACATCATCTGGGGACCCCCCAAAATAATTTCCCGACTCACAGGATGAGTCTAAGCAAGCATAAATAAAGAGTGAATACAAACAGCTCAGCCAGCTACTGTACTGTGTACCCTGCATGGGGACAGATGGCTGTGTGTGACCTTTACCCACCTGTATGGAGGTGACCTCACCTCCTGGTGAGCATTGATTGATTGACAGTTCTCCAAGGTGTGCCAGCCCCAGGCTTGAACTTTGCCGGCGTCTGTGGAACGAGGCCGAAGGTTCGTCATGGGAGAGAGAACGAGAGAATTAGTCAGAAGTGTGTGGGGGGGGGGGAATATATCCGTCAGCCGATATTGGCCTGTATACTAATCACAGATATACCGTAGCCCATGTTGTTCCGATAAGCAGCCGCAATATGTTTTTTACAGAAGAGTTTGTTTTGTATTTAGATATTTTATGTTATAACATTGCTGTCACGACCAAATTTGGACCCTGACTTTTGTTGGGACACAGTATGGTCTAACATTAGGCTATCTTCTAGAAATCCAGACCATCAACAAATTCATTTAAATTTTGTTCATCGGACTTATTTAACTCCTCGCAGACTATGTGCTATGAGGATTTTGAATAATCCCAACTGCACTCTCTGCGCCTCAAATAGTATTGGTACCTTCCTTCACATGGTTTGGGAATGCCCAAATGTGTCGTCATTCTGGAATATGGTTGCCTCAAAACTTTCAACTATTTTTAGTATCAATATCATATCTTCTCCTTCTTTATTTTTATTAAATGACGTCTCACAGTTGCAACTAAACAATATACGCAAGCGCATCTTCTTTGCTGGATTAACGGCGGCGAAGAAGATGGTAGCTACGCGGTGGAAACCTCCTCATACGTTAACGTTTCGCCAGTGGGCCTTAACCTTTCTAGATATAGTATATTTAGAGCAGTCGATAGCAAGGTTACACGGAGCAAAAGAAGAAAACATTAATATGTGGTCGGACATTGCAGATAAGCTTAAGGCTATGATTCAAGAAATCACTATATAGTGGTAACAGCCTAGCACAGGCATGCACTATTGTACATTCCGTGTTGGTCCGGGGAAAGGGGGTGGGTGGGTCTTCTTTTCCTTTTCTTGTTTTGCTATTGTTTGTGTTGTTTGTCTGTTAATTGCATTTTTCTTTTGATTATGGAAAATAAAAATAATTGATAACAAAAAAAAAACATTGCTGTCACGCTACAGATGTCACACATACTGTAAGTAGCAAAAATAGCAGATCTACAAGCGCAAAACGCATGGCTAGTGGTGCTATTTTAATCCTGAAAAGTAACAGTTTTGTACATATTTATACTGCATATATTTGTATTTGATCTTCTTCATATGGCCCAGACACGATTTCTTTTACTCCACAATATCGGCATTGGCCACGAAAAAAACAGCATCGGTCGGGCTGTGGGCAGCAGACGGGAAGTGATTACTACCGGTCCTGGGTAAAACCCACCTGAGCCCCGCGGCCCCTGCCATCAGAGCTGTCCATTCCTATTGCCGTGAGCCAGCCGGTTGCTCCACTGGCCCTGTGTGACTAAACCACTCAGTCGCTCACTCTGGCCCCTGACGGAGACACAGTGACAGACGCTGCCTGCTGCCCACACACTGTTAAAGGGCTCGCTCGTAAACATATGGGAGCAGCAGACGTGCAAGCGTAGGATTGTGGACTGTGTGCAGTTAGCAGTACACAAATGCATAAGAGCATATGCATGCATGCATGTGTATGCATACACGTGCGGCTCTGCCTGTTTGCCAGCATATGTACAGTACATACGCGTGTGCGTGCATGCACACAAGCACATATGGAGTGTGCACACACACTCACACATGGACACAAACACACACAGCCGCATACACAGGCGCTCACACACATACGACAGACGGAAAGACAGAAGGAAAGACAGACACACAGCTAGAACATTGTGACTTGTTCTAATTATTC
>NC_137811.1:61966893-62056893 GCF_963921795.1 Nannobrachium achirus | reverse complement strand
AAATTATTGTTTCACCTTTGTTTTTTCGATTATTTGCCGGTTTCACTGATGGGGACGGGCGGTCCGAGTGGGTGGGCCCCCCTTGTGCCGCCGGCGCTGTGTGTGTGTGTGTGTGTGTGTGTGTGTGTGTGTGTGTGTGTGTGTGTGTGTGTGTGTGTGTGTGTGTGTGTGTGTGTGTGTGTGTGTGTGTGCGTGCGTGCGCATGTGCGTGTGTGTGTGTGTTCGTTCTTCCCTTGTGTTGTGTTGTGTTGTGTTGTGTAATGTACTGTAATGTAGCCACTAGCCAGTGAGCTTATACATCAGCTACTGTATTTTCAGTGCAATACATGGCACACAAAGGAGTATAAATCAGGCATTACATTACCTAGCCTCCTGCAGTACTCAGGGGGAGGGGCCGACAAACAGGTGACCCCCCCGCTGTGACCTCCCAGGTTCCTCTGCTCCGTCGCCGTGGGGACATGCCACACTTTCACCGTTGTATCTCGACTGGACAGGGAGAGAGACAAAGACAGACAGAGAGAGAGAGAAAGAGGGAGAAAGAGAGAGACAGACAGACACACACACACACACACACACACACACACACACACACACACACACACACACACACACACACACACACACACACACACAGAGAGAGAGAGAGAGAGGTGAAGCACCTGTTATTATTCATCTGTAGGACAAAAAAGCCAGAAGGAGATTACCCATTATCGTATTCTTAAACACTGAAAGCAAATTTGCACTACTTGTCTTTATACAGAGACCTCTGTGATGAATTATTAATGTAGGCTTTGTGTTATCACTTCACGTTCATGTTCAAATTGAGAGTCTGTACATAGCAAAAGCCTGAGTGTTAATTTAACTGTGAATAATGCACAAATGGACAAGTACGGCCCACGTAATTTTACCACGCAGAGCCTGAAATTGTGCCATGTGTTTCGGGCAAAAGGTATAATCACTTTATTGGATAGATGGTGTGAGGGGACCTCACAGAGGGTAGGCGGGACAGAGAGAGAGGAGAGAGAGAGAGAGAGAGAGAGAGAGAGAGAGAGAGAGAGAGAGAGAGAGAGAGAGAGCAAGGTTAAATGCATTCAACCTGAACCACTAGACCTCAGCAGAGTTATCAGTGTAGGAGGAATTTACTTGTCAGGCAGGGAGGGATGGAGAGAGAGAGAGCGAGCGGGAGGGGAAGAGACAGATGGAGAGAGATGGGGATAGAGAGAGAGGAATAAAAGGAGAAAGGGAGAGATAGAGAGATGGAGCAAAAAGAGAGAGTAGGGGCTAGGGGCGATAGAATGAGGAAAGAAGTGAGATAAAGGAAACCGACAGTTGTGGAAAAAGTACTCACATTCTTTACTTAAGTAAAAGTATCGATACGGCAATGTAGCTGTAATCAGACAAGTAAAAGTCTGAAATTCTAAATGTACTTGAGTAAAAGTAAGAAAGTATTGGCATCAAAAAGTGCTTAAAGTACCAAAAGTAAAAGAACAAAATGTTTGAAAATGTGAAAAATCTACAAGCTCACAACGCATCGCATCGGCTATTTTCAAATATGGATAAAATAGGGCTAAAGGGGTTAATGTTTGTTTTATAATATTATAATTTATACCTGCAATGTAACTAGTAACTAGTTTTCAAATAAATGTAGTGGAGTAAAAGTACTATATTTGGATCCGAGATGTAGTGGAGTAGAAGTAAAAGTACTGAAAACTGGAAATACTCAAGTAAAGTACAAATACCACAAAATGGTACTTAACTCATTGAGTGCCTATCCCGAATTAGTTCGGGATATATTATCGCATCCCAGAGTGCCTATCCCGAACTAGTTCGGGATATTAAAAAAAAAAAAAAAAAAAAATGAAATTTTTTTTTTTGAAAATTTTTTTTTGGACCCCATCAAATCTAGTGAACATGATTTCAATCGCGATTTTGCATGTTCCACCCCCATACAACCCCATCTAACATACAGGGCAGCCATGTTTGTTTACATAACATGTAAAACATAATGGCGATTATCTCAAGAATGCCTGAACGGATTTCCAATCTGATTTTTTTGTTTGAAAGCTGTGAACAAACTGCACAAATCCACTCCAATGCAATCCAGGATTGCATTGGATTTTTTAGAGCTCATTCTTCTCTGTTTTTTTCCCATGCATGAGGTGTGCAAGGTTTAATCATGGCTAAGTTGACGAAAATAAGGCTTCTAAAATGCTTGGTAGCCAATAGCTAACTTCAAGCTAACTTCATCCTCTTCCTGTACATGCACAAAGGAAAGTGTTCAGGCAAGTCATGGCTGCAGGGCTTCTGCATATACCAGCATATCTCTATGGGATTTTCTATGGCCACATGGGCGCCCTCTAGTGGTGACTAGGGTGGCACTAAATGAGTTAAGTAAATCTACTTAGTTACTTTACACCACTTAGGGAAACCAACAGGTAAAAAAGAGAGAGACACACACACACAGCATATTGTCGTTGTCAAACCTCGTATCTCCAAGTTTCAAACGTGTGCGTTCTTTCGCAAAGTAAAGCCCTGCTTCATCATACAAGGTGGTCGCACAAAAGTAGTGAAAACAGCAGATCTACAAGCACACAACGCCTCGCGGTGCGAGGCGTTGTGTGCTTGTAGATCCTCGCGGTGCGAGGCGTTGTGTGCTTGTAGATCGGCCGTTTTCACTAGTTTAGTTTCATTTTTAAAATGATAAATAAATGCAAAACGAACGGTCTTGGACATACAAGGTTTCCACCCGACAACAATGATATCAGACATAATTATCTGCATTATTCATTCTGAAGATCTGTCTTCATCCCCCCCCCCCCCCCCCCCCCCTGCGCCCCTAGACTTACCTCCCGGAGACCACCAGGTTGTCAATGGCAACGACGCAGGTGACGATGTCGCTGTGACCATGGAGGAGTCTGAGGCGGAACCGGGCCTTTTCCCAGAGGGCCTGGAGCGATGCAAACGTGTCTGAGAGAGAGAGAGAGAGAGAGAGAGAGAGAGAGAGAGAGGAGGACGACGTGAATGAGAACTAATTTGCGCTGTTAGTGGTATTGACACATCAGTGACTATTGTTTGGTTCGCAGACGGTGTGCCGTGAGACATGGCCAGGTGTGCCTTGGGAACGGGTACACATTATTGTGTATCATTATTTAGTGCTTTAACTATTGAAAAATAGCAGATATACAAGCTCACAGCAAGCTTGTAGATCTGCTATTTTTGAAAAATTGTGACAATTAGAATTTTGACCCGATTCTATAAGTGTCTTTTGAATCCTTCTAAGGTTTTTTGAAAAACCTATGTTTCTATGTCAGCAATCTCGTCCTTTTCACTTGAATGGAGCTCAGTTGGTCTGTTCTTGAGAGACTACTATGTCAGTGGTTCTCAAACCTTTTCATGTGAAGGACCACCAAACTGATATGTATTTGGCCACGGAGCCCCATTTCAAAATATCTAGTTCCAGGGACCACCCCCAGAAGCAAAATTTGAGTTACAAACGTTCACTTTGAAAATACATATATTCAAAGATTTGCACACATTTTTACGACTTTTTCAAAAATAGCAGATCTACAAGCTCACAGCGCGGCACTCGGTGCCGCACTGTGAGCTTGTATATCTGCTATTTTTCACTGGTTAAAGCATTCAACAATTCTAGGCCTAAATGGGTTAATTGTCACTCAAATAATTGCGATTAATGATTTAATTGGGTTTTTGTCACTGACAATTACATTTCTGTTTGGCTTGTGGGCTTTGAAGCTGCACATGGCGGATATGATGCATAAGCATAACCTAAATATACAAGAAAAAAATTGCTGACATATTTGACAACTTATATACTTTAAAAAGAACATTGATGCGACGCGTTGTGAGCTTGTAGATCTGCTATTTCCACTATTTTTGAAAATGATTGAAAATATATCAACATTTTTCAACATGGAAACGAATATGACGAATATGACAAAATAACTGTAATTATGTCAAATATTTGCGATTAGACGATTATGTAATAATTGTGACAGGCCTACTGCAATACATTGAATAGCATACAGTTTATACAAGTATACAGAAAGTTATGAATTATCTTTTAATTTACTATATCAGTGCTTGTGCACACTCATTTCCAAATTCAGAAAAAAACTGTTTTGGGCATATCATTATTATGCTCAAATCTGTCATTTAAAATACATCATGTATTTCATACACCTGCACCTATTAGTTGAGCCTTATATTACTGCTTTTCCTTGATGTGTTGTTTTGCCTTTCTGTTGCCATTATGCTATTATCTAACATTTATATGAGTGATGTCACATTGTGGTGTGACCCGATTGGTCCACTGTAGGTTGAATAGCCAATAGATATGTCTCTCTTTTTCCTCATTTGCTCTGTGAGATAATCTAATCAAGGTCTAGGATCAAACCTTTTTTGCATTTGAAGTTTGTTTTTTCCCTGTTATCGTTTTGTCCCCAGATTGGTCTTCTCGTACACACCTTCCGCTTTGTAGGTGCACAACACGCTTGCTTCGTGACACCTACAATGAAGCTGAAAACAACGATTGCTGTCAATAGTGTTACATATTACGAGGCAATTTTGCATGGATAAGAATCCAGGTGTGCCTTGAGATTTTCGATTTACCCTTTGATGTGCTTGGGCACAAAACGTTTTAAAACCAATGATCTTAGCTTAAAACTGAAGATAAAACAACCCCAGTGCTCCTCGATATGGATGACGATGTCGCCGGGGAGCCGTGAGCTAATATGGCTCAGAGGAAGAACACTCACAGCAGCACGAGTTGTGTCCTCAGGGAGCCAGACACAGCTTGAAGGTCAGATTGGTAAGGTCGTCAGAACCACCTCAGGACAATCACGAAGGGAACACAACTACACTGTTATTTCTTGTTACCTACGCTACCCTTCTGTCACTGCAGTTTATCCTTTGATCATTTACTTTCTGGGTGTTTTTGCTCGTCACCTTGATTCCGTGTTGTTTTTACCCTTGGTATTTTTGAGAAACCTCACAAATCTATCCACACAGACCATCAACAGCCATCTGTTACTATAATTATCATTAGTAGTAGTATATAATAATAATAACAGTAGTAATATGGTACTAATTAGGGGTAGTAATAGAGGCATGTTTACACAACCCCATATGAACATATGTTTCCATGTAGCTGGAAACACAACACAAGGTGTTCAAACCTGCTGCCAAGCCAAATCAAACAAAGCTATGGGGAAATGAACTGGAAACAGAGATGCCACTTTCGCAAAACTGGGACTACAGTAATGCAAATAGCCGATAATAGTGATATTATTATTACCCATATTATTATTACCCTTATTATTATTATTACACAAATGATACAAATATTTGTGGCTCTGTTAGTCTAGTTACATGAGTGCGAAACTGGGCGGTCGGACGCTGTCCGAGTTATGCCAAAGACACCGTAAATGATAGTATAGACCAGACCGGTGCCCGTTGGGCAGAATAGTCACCACTCTTTTATGCCCAGATCCGTGTCCAGGCCAGTCTGTGACGTCATCTCCAAATTTGGGCACTGTAGTGAAGTCACTCAGTGATGTCACTGAGTGATGTCAGTTGGGCTTTGTTGATGTCAGTTGGGCATTGTTACCATGGTGGCGACACTGTTTAGTATCAGTGATGTCAGCATGCAGACAGACGGTCAGACGGCAGACGGTGGACAGACATTCGGTAAATTAGTAGTTACTAAATACCCTTTCCATGCCAATTAGCCCACCTTCTCGCTCAAGTTGCTGTGTTTCCGTCCTGGGTTGTGCGGGGCTGGCAGGCAGGGCAGGACTGCCCTCTGACAAATCTGGACAGTGGGTTGACGATTTGGCTGCTCCCTCTGTATCTCGCCTTCTGCCTGTCTCTGATCTCCCGCCCTCTAATCCCACCTGGATCTCTCCTCCCTCCTCTGCTCCTGCGTGTGTCTGTGAGCCAGCCAACGTTGGCCGCACAACCTGGGCGCTTGGTTCCCCCTTAGGGATCTTCGAGGCTGGAGGCATCTGTGATGGAATGGCCCTAGAGCTGTCTTCCCTGTGCTCAGGCAGAACAGGGAAGAGGAAAAAAGAAATGTCAAACGGAATGATCAATATGCAAATGGTACCTCCGTGACAGCATGCAGAACTGTAGAGTGGAATATTTTGAAGGGCCCTCCAACACAGAACCCAAGTACTAACCAACCAGTAGGCATGTTGTAAGGACTGAGACAGATTGAGAGAACCACTTCGGTGGTCCAGGCACTTTGGCTCTAAAGTAGCCTGACAGCGCATTGTGGGTTTGTGTCCTGTTGCTGCATGTCTCTCTCTCCCTGTTTTTAGTCCATCTCCACTCAGACTATCAATAAAGGCAGAAAAAGGCCCAAAGAATATCTAAAAAGAAAAGAAAAAATACTGGCATACCAGGGCGATCTAAGTGTTTTTAGGGCATATAGTGTACCACATGTGCAGAAAATGCCCTCATCA
The DNA here is from genome assembly GCF_963921795.1 of Nannobrachium achirus. Classification (NCBI taxonomy): domain Eukaryota; kingdom Metazoa; phylum Chordata; class Actinopteri; order Myctophiformes; family Myctophidae; genus Nannobrachium; species Nannobrachium achirus. The sequence goes on along the minus strand of NC_137811.1, from coordinate 62,050,411 downwards.
ACTAATCCCTGGTTGACTTTTGGCCGGCAGCCGTACCATTTGCTGCATGTCATTCCCCTACTCTCTCCGCTTTTCCTGTCTCTCTCCACTGTAACTATCAAATGAAGGCTTAAAAATACCGCCAAGACAAACACTGGTATTCCAACAGTGTATTTTCATTCAATAGTTGCTATAGTTGTGGTCCCTTGTTCATGACGTTGTAGAGGTAAAATAAAAATGTGAATTATGTTATAGTATATTATGAATATTATCTCTCCCTCCCTTGCTCCCGTTCGATAATTATATTATCGAAAGGTATACGCAACCCGACAGTGAGGCAGAACATTTTAGGCCCTAAAGAGCAAAACACGGGTAGAAATTCTGTGCATGTGAAAGATTATGACCATGGTTATTATACCACTAGTTTCGACCATATCAGATGGGTTCAGATGACTTTGTGTTCACGCTGAGATCTGCACCCAGGAGGGCCCCAAAGGTTGTCAGATGTACCGGGGCTGGAAGCCCTAGGTGAGGGCTCCATGATATGGTACAAAACCCTGGAACATTTGTTTTAAGCATGACATGATTTGACCTCCAGAAAAAAAATGGGAAAAAAAGAAAAATATCAGATCAAAGCCATCAAAGGGAATGTTAATGCTTTTGAAGAATTACGCCGCTCGCCATCTGTCCCGTGCCCACACCTATCCCCTCGTTTCTGTGACCATCTCCCTCCTGCATCGCTCATCCCTGCCTACTTACACTTGTCTTTTCATCTTCTCCTGATTTCCTTCTTCTTCCACAATCCCAGGAGTTTGCTGTGGGCCAGAAAGCTGCAGCACCAGTCCAGCCAATCTGGAACGGAGCTCCGCCTTCCTTGAGATCTAAGGAGGAGAACAGGACAGTGATTGGTCGGCTGATATGGCTGGTCGGCTGACTCCACATTTGCTTGTTCATATGCATGAGAAACATATTGAGGTTTGCTTCATTCATTAGTTGACAAGTTGCAACTGAGCATCGATTGAACGACACGGTCTGTGCACACCAAGGCAAAGAGCCCGCTATCTGTTTACAAGCGTGACATGCTTGGTTCACTTTATTCATTAACTTCAGAGGTGAACATGATATAAGGCAATTACTTCACTACCTCCATATGCATGACCAACATAATCTTGCTTTATTCATTGGGTTGTAACTTGTAATATGCACTCATTATGCCAAGCAGCTTTTTGATGCAGAGTTACTGTGTATGTGTTATGAATTGAGTCTGTGAATGATAGATTGAATGTATGATTTAAAGATTGAATGAATGAATGAATGAATGAATGAATGAATGAATGAATGATTGATGGAATGAAGAGCAGAAAACTAATGTTGAATGTTAATTCAAGACTCTATGTGAGTCTCTAGGGCTTAAGCAGAATAGAAAAGCCATTGAGTGGAAATAAGTTCAGCACTCCCAAAATAACAAACCAGAGTACAACCAAATCTGTGATGTGATTAAGATGCACAGTCAGTGACTGAGTAATGTAAGCATGGTAAGGCTGTTGATTACATTTTCTCACCAAAGAACTGCAGCTCATTAACAATCACAAATAGTGTCTCACTATCCACTGTGGATTGACTGTTCGTATTCACCCACACTGAGTATACAGGGTATGTACACTTTGATTATATTTATACGTGTTAATACCACTGTTAATACAGTTGATATAACGTTAGTGCACTTTGAATACAGTTACAATAGTCAGTACAGTACTGTTAATATACTATTGGTGGACATTTAATTTATACCAGTGGTGTAAAGTAAATGTACTCAAATACTGTACTTAAGTACATATTTTTACTTTAGTATTATGCTAATAATAGTTTTTGTATTCCCATTGTCAATACTTTTACTTCTACTCCACTACATCTCAAAGGCAAATATAGTATTTTTACTCCACAATAATTATTTGAAAACTTTAGTTACTAGTTACTTTGTAGATTTGGATTAATATTACAAAACACACAAACCAATCAGCCATATAATATTTGGGCAAATTGGGCCATTTGTAAATAGCAGATCTACAAGCTCAATCACAATGCAACGCATTGTGAGCATGTAGATCTGCTATTTTCTAAAGATTTTTGAAGATTTTGAACTTGTGAAAGACCAAAATCTCCTGGTTTCTGGTAGGCCTACTTCATTCCTAACCTCTGTGCATTACTACCTGCTTATTGTGTCTCACAACAACTGCTTGAATTTCACCAGCAGAATCAATAAAGGTCGGTCTGTCTGTCGTCTATGTACTGCTAATTGTCAGCTTTAACATCTAGTAAAAGAAGTATTCTCAATAATGTGGAAACACTGATTTTCTGGTTAATTAAGAATGTGTCTTGTTTCTTTTTGGTTTCTTTTGTCTGGTGAACTGTCTGGTGAAAATGGGTTTTTGAACTCTGGAGAGCTGGAGAGCTGTCAAAATTATGTATGCAGCAGCAGCTGTTATTATTAATTCATGTTAATCACATATCCTTCTGTTTGTGTTACATCATAGCTGTTGGTTACATTTTCACAGAAACCTGCTTCTCAACTTTTTAATGCATAATTGTGCTCTTCATTAAACCAAATACTAGGCCTCGGCTTGCCTTGTTTTACTAATATGCCTTACAACACAGTACAAATACAATGTAATACCTAAGTAATAGCCTATACCTACTGTATGGCTGTGTCAGTTTGTGTTAAAAAATACAACCCCCAAACCCCGGGCAACACAAGCAGGCCTACTTTCTCAATGAATTGAGTACAAAGGAACCCAATGGAAACAAGCCATATAGGAGGAACCCAATGTAAACAAGCCATGGTGCTTTCTTGCCGGGTAGTAGTAGTCTATCTGAACTTTACTGTCCTGTGCTTTTCCTATGCGAAGTGAACTACTAATAAAGTACGGTATATACAATCTATCTATCAATCAATCAATCACAGAATATGCAGTATCTATGTATACTGCAAGGCAGGGGACAAAGGATGGGTTGAGGCTAGGGTTGATTGTCGCTACCCTGCTGTGATAAATCCTGACTCCAGTTTCACTCGTGTGTTGTTGTTGTGAAGCAGACAGACTGGAGTTATAAATCAGTGTATAATTGTACTACAAGCTGGGGAAATCTATCGAGGATTTACACAGAACCACAAAGTAGATGAGGAAGTCTTCAGTACCTTAAGTCTTTCCTCTGGGCTGAGAGTGATTTTGATCTCCAGATTCTCAATCTGTCTCAGTTTCTTTTGCAGCTTCCTCACCTCCCCCATCTGAGCTGAAACCTGTAACTACAAAGATGTAAACTAAAAGGAATGTGAATTACTGTGTTCTAATCTAACTATTGCCTATCAGTGTGGAAAAACTGTGTCCTAATCTAGCCTGTTGCTGTTGCCTATCAGTGCAGCACCACAGCATTCCTCTTTGAGGAAAGTTCAGAGAGATAAATAAATAATAAATAAATACATGTGTTTACGTTTCAGCTGTCCGTCGACACTGAGAGAGAGAGAGAGAGAGAGAGAGAGAGAGAGAGAGAGAGAGAGAGACAGACGTGTCGCTGTCGCCGGATGTTGATGTTGATTAGTAGATTGTCCTTACAGCGACATCGTGTGGACCGTTGAGGGACTGCACTATTTATATTTTATGATTATGTAATAATAATAACAACAGTCATTTTATAATGTGCATGTTTTATTCTTCGCATATATAGTAAGTAACTCGTGCAACACATACATAGGGGAGGGTCAAACAAAAAGGAATGATTTTCCATGGATGCAGCCAGGTATAACAGTGTAGAGACAAGACAAGAAATAAATACAAAACTGAAAAGCAACTAGGATAGGACCACTGGACTCTGGAGCTGCAAAATAAGGAACACTAAAGTGTAGGACAGACAGTGGTGTAAAGTAACTAAGTACTTTTAATTAAGTTCAATTATGTATTTGTACTTGGTCTACATCTCAGAAGCAAATATACTTTTACTCCAGTACATCTGGCAGCTTTAGTTACTAGTTACTTTGTAGATTTTGATGTAGATTTTGATTATTATTATTATTAGGCCTACAAAACATAGTTTAAAGGGGAGAACCACCCATTTTCAACATTGAACTATGTCATTATATATAGCCTACCTTTGAGTTGTTATGTGGAAATAAGAAAAAAGTCTCCACAAAGATTGATTGTGGGGTTTGGCTTGCAAAGCACACCGTGATGTTGTCATCACCAACAAAGGGTCAAACTCTTTTTTTCTGCTATACCACCAAAATGTGGAAAGCCTTACCGAAGGTCATAAAGGAGTGTGGATCACTAGCATCCTTTAAAATTGCCCTGAAAAACCACTTACAGGCAGCAGCCGTTCGCAACTGGTAAAAAAAAACTAACCTAGCCCAACCCTCCCCTGCCCCTTCTTTGTATATACTGTTTGTTTAGACTTACTGTTTTCTTTTTTCTTTTTCTTTACATATCTACTGCATAGTACTGTGTTCTATTTGTCTGTCATTCAATGTTATATGAGATACTTCAATGGTTTCCAGTGGAAATAAGCTTAGTCTTTTCATGGATCTCCTTTAAGTAGACCTTGTACCAGTGAACTGTACCGTCATGAAACTGTACCTTTTCCTATGCAAACTTCTAATAAAGTCTTCAATCAATCAATCAATCAATCAATCAATCAATCAATCAATCACTGTACTACTTTGCAAGCCAAACCCCACAATCAATCCTTCAATGACAATTTTTTTAACACAGAAGTGGGGGGACTTTTTTTTTCTTATTTAAAATTCCACAACTCAACAACTCAAAGGTATATTAATGACACAGATAGTTCAACGTTGAAAATGGGTGGTTCTCCCCCACATTTTAGCCATTTGAACACAACATTCCAAGTTTAAGTCAATAAGGAACACTATAATAGTGTTCATTTATAAATTTCCTTCTAAAATGAATTGGCCTCACTCGGGCGGAAGTGACGTCACCCTCGCACATTCCTTTGTGTGACGACCTCAGTGCATTAGCAGACAGCAGCTCGAGCCACCGAGGAGAAAAAAAATAGAAAAAAAAATACAAGGGGGAGAAAAAAAAAAGAAAAAACTCGTCGATCCCCCCCACTAGAAGTGGACAGATTTGGGCAAAGAGTTTTCCAAACTGTCCCGGGGCCGTGGGACTTCCGGGAGGTGAGACCGTTGGAGCCGTTATCACCGGTAAATAGCAGCAGTTTGGTGTTTGCACGGCGGTTAGGTTTTTGTGCTAAATGTTTGCGCCGCTTTGCGTCCAGTAGCCGCTCTACGCCCGTGTCTCCAGACAGCCGGAAGTCTGCGAGATGAGGCTTTTGGTTTTTTTCTCCTCTTCTCTTTGGTTTTTTCTATCCTTGCTTTTTTTTTTTTTTTTTTTCTCTCTCTCTCTCTCTTCTTCTTTGCTTGTTATTTTTTCCCAGGCACGCAGCATTGCGCTTAGCAGGACACTTCTCTCTGTCTCTCTAGGCCATGTGTGTGTGTGCGTGTGTGTGTCTGTTAATTACAAAGTCTGGCCTGGTATATTTTGGCTGTATGTTAGCATAATGCGAGGAGGGCTCCGAAATGGAGTCTCACTGCTGCTAAAAAGAAAATACAAGTGTGGTTGTTTTTGTGTCGTTTTTTACTGCACGGTTACCGTGGCTGTTTGACGTTCTGCTTCTGCTACACAATCTGTGTAGGTTAAGCAATAATAAATAAAGGGTTTATTGTTTGCAGAGTGTGTCGATCTGATCAAGCACCCACCGATATGGTGGTCCGATTCATAAAATCCATTCCATATGGCTTGCATTTGCAATAACGGGAGGTGATCGCCTCAAATATGTGATCATGATTTTAAGAGATAGGCTATTTAGCAGAGAATGACAGCATTGTTGTTGTTGTTTAATAAACAAAATGTCTAGGACAAAACACCCATTGACATGCGTGTTGTTGTTCATTGCACACCCTGCAGACGTCTAAAATATTTTCTTCCCGGGTCAGTTGTAAATTGTAATAGCCTTAGAACAAAACTCAAATGAATCATTTGCCAAAATTGCCACTCAAATTAACAATTGGCAAATAAATTGCATGCCAATCGACAGAAAATGTAACCGCTGTGGTTGGATTATAGGCCTAATGCCTATACGGTTGTGTAGATTGGTCTTCTGACAGGTAAAATGGTTAATTGACTTTGTATGGCTATTATTGTTTTAATTAACTAGCCATATACAAACTGAAAGGTCAATCTTATACATTAGTGTTAGCCTCCTAGGTAGCTTACTTGTTTAGTAGGATTGCCACAAATCCATTAGGACATTTAAATGTTCGACTCAAATTTATTGTACTGCTTTCAACTTATGTTATTGTTGCTATTCTGTTATGTTGCTGTTATGTGTAGGCTCTAGGGGTTGAAACCCAATCATTTTACTGCCTTTATAGCCTACTTGTATAATGGGATGTAACAATAAAGACATAAATGTTGAATCTTCAAATGTGTTCAGATAAATGTAATTAGATGGAGTAATTACATGTTCTTTCTGTCCTTTTGAAGAAATGATGGATGAATCCCACTTTAATTCCTCCTACTTCTGGTCTCCTGTTCCCACTGTTCAAGGACAGGTAAGACTGGTCTTCAAACATCTTCACTGTGATTGGTTTATGTGAAGAAGTTGATTTAATTAAAATGCTGACTTTTGAGTTTATTGTTGGATAATTAGTGACTGAGCAAGATTCTATAAATTGTTGCTTTACATTATTGCTGAATTTTTCCAACCGAATGGTCTCAGAATTCGCGTGTGTCTCATAAGGCAGTTTTTAACTGCACAGATTTGGCCATGATTTGCCGCCGAAAAGCGCCTGCCACCGACAGGGAGCCATCGGGAGCCTGTCGGCAAGAGACGCTTGCCATCGATAGGGCTGTCGGAACCCGTCGATGAAAAGTTGAACCTCGGTAGAACCTCGGTAGAACCTCGGTAGAGTCGGTAGAATTGAGGCGACCAGACACCCCTGTAGAGTGGACCCCCAGTTTGCCACTGCTGCAGAACCAAGCCCACCTTTATGACCCCAAGGTGTGCGGTGCCGAATGGAAATTTGGACAGACCAATGTTTTCAGAGAACTGAAAAACCATGAATTGAATATCTGAATATGTCAGCCCCACGTGTCTGAGAAAGACTCACAACAACTGTGTGTGTGTGTGTGTGTGTGTGTGTGTGTGTGTGTGTGTGTGTGTGTGTGTGTGTGTGTGTGTGTGTGTGTGTGTGTGTGTGTGTGTGTGTGTGTGTGTGTGTGTGTGAGTGAGATTGTATGCATTGGCTTCCTAGATTGGACAACCCAAACTGTTGCCTTCGTGTAATGCGGAGTGTTAAGTCACATACCCGATATAAATGGATCAACTTGCATCGTTCCCATATGGATGGCCCCAAGAACACTGGTGCCATCCCGTCTTAGTGTACTTCAATAAAAGTGTACTTCAAAAAGTTTAAATTCACCATTATTTTGAAGGCCAGAAAGGTGCTTAAATCAGCTTAAAATTTGTGTCGTCAGAAAGTCTATTGCATATAGACCTTGAAGTTGCTTGAAATACATGAATTAGAATTCTAAACTCCTGCAAAAACCCTGCAGTCAGTGCAAAACATATCTAATGCCTCGATACCTGTGCGTAACACACTAAAAATGGACCTGGCTTTAAGGGTCTGTTTTTTTACACCTTCTGAGTTAAATGAACACTCTAGATTTTGACTGTGCACTGTTTGTGGATGTGTTCACCCCTCTCCACTCCACCGCTGACAGATTGAGAATGCCATGTTCCTCAACAAGATGAAAGAGCAGCAGGAGAAGACCCCAACCACCCAACACTACTCCGCCTCCCACTACCCGACAGCTGTGCTCACCATCCCCGGCACCAAGCAGGAGGGTGGGGGCCAGGCCGGGGGACACCACCACCCACCGCACAGCACCCAGAACATCACAGTGGTCCCTGTCCCCTCCACCGGCATCATGACGGCAGGTGAGCTTGGGTGGAGTGTGTTGGAGACACAACGTGATATATGATTCACGTGGCCGGCGTTCACATGTATAGAAGTTATTTAGATAACGCCGTCTGTGGATCTGTTATAGTATCATACATCTCTCATACTGACAGGACAAGAGGTCAATTCCGTGGTGGGTATCAAAAAAGTGATAAAAATATTAGGTGGTGAACTTATTAAGGATCCAAGGCAGCTCTGTTCAGTTTGGAACTGCTTGGACCTGGGAAGGTGGTATGAGTTGTTTTCCAAGCAGTGGGTGTAGGTTTGTTGGCAGAGGTTCTCGCCACTTAGATTTCCGCAGACGCACAGTATTAGTAGACAGTGAAGACTATACTTATTGCGACCGTAGGTCGCAGTTAATGATGAAAACGTCACATCTTGTCCGTCCGTCCGTGAGTGAGTAACGCCTCAATGTCTATAGCTGCTGACATCACATTGTGACATCACATTCTGTCCATGTCCCTTGTATGCCTGTTGCATGCCCAAATATGGAGATCTCCATATATGTCTATAGCTGACCTATGACATCACATTGGTGTGACATCACATTGTGACATCACATTCCGTCCTTGTCCCTTGTATGCCCATATATGGAGATCCCTGATGTCATCAGTATTAAGCCCATAGCTTGGAATGCCCATATATGGACATATTGTGTGGTCTATAACAAAGTATAGTAGTATAGAGTATAGGTAGTATATAGATTATAGTATAGTAATTATTGTGTAGATACAGTTTAGTAACTAGCATTGAAATTGTTGTGCGTGTTACTTCCAAGCTTATGTTTGATAAATCACATTTTCAAGAACCGGCATTCTTACACAGCCAAGTTTACCAAGGCAGCAAGTGAGTCATTATGTCATTAGGATTGTTAGTTTTGTTCTCTCCTTCAGATGTGTGTTGGGCTCACTGAAACATTGTTGTGTGAGATGTGCGCATTCTCCATCTGGAGAATTTGTTATTAATTTGACAGGAACTGTGTTGATGGCAGCTGGAAAGAGAGACGAGTTTATCATGTTTCATTGTGTCTGTGTCTCTGTGTAGCTGGTCTGGTCATCACAACACCTCAGGGAACGCTGGTCTCTCCCACCTCCTCTCAGTCTTTTGTTTCCGGCCATCCTACCACTACCATGATTGTCTCTGCACTCCATGCTCCTAATGCAGGTAACACACATGATGAATGATTAACATTATTGGTGGAATCTCCTTAAAGGGGAAGACCACCCATTTTCAATATTGAACTGTGTCATTAATATACCTTAGAGGAGTTGTGTGGAAATAAATAAAAAGTTCCCGGCCCTTCTGTGTTGCCCTAGAACTGGAGGATTGATTTTGGGGTGTGTATTGTAAAGTACAATGTGTGATGTCATCAAGTTGTGATTTGCAATACAAACCCCAAAATCAATCCTCCAGTTCTAGGCAACACAGAAGGGGGGGAACTTTTTTTTTATTTCCACACAACTCCTCTAGGGTATATTAATGACATAGTTCAATATTGAAAATGGGTGGTCTTCCCCTTTAAAAAATCCAATACCAGCATCATACAAAGGCAGAGTGCAGTAACTACGTACAAGAATTTCACTGAAAATGGGTTTAAAAGTGTTACAGCTGATCAGCCAAATGAGATATAGACATATAAGTGATATTACACTGATTGTATATCTCTTCTTGAAGTAATTGTTCATCCCCCAATATCATGAAAGCTAATTTGACCTTTGGGCGACAGGAATAAGTCGGTGTGTCCGAAAACGTAGTTACTGCACTCTGCCTTTGTAGGGGACCAGAGTAGTAATGGGGATCCAATCTCATTCGCTGCATTTTAAAAATGGCTGCCAAAGTCCCTGGATGCCACAAGTCTCCATAGACTTCCATGTAATTCATAGTGCACGGATCATGCATGCCCATGTATAGATCATGCACCACGTGAGTGCACAGCTTTCAAACAAAAAAAATCCGCTTGGAAATCCGTTCAAGCATTCATGAGATAGCAGCCATTATGTTTTCTTCAAATGTAAACAAACATGGCTGCATGTTTGAAAGATGGGGTTGGCATGGGGGTCAAACATGCAATTTTGCGATCGCGATCATGCCTAGTAGATAGAAGGAGGTCCAAAGCGGCCCATAACTCGGGAAACTCGGGCGTGGCGGCGTCAGAGTACAGGAATAACTCAGGGAAACTCGGGAAATTAGTTAAATGACATCTCTCTTGGCTGAAGCTTCAATTGTTTCAAAACCTGTGGTGGGTTTGAGGGGTTAGTGGCTGTTTTGCTGGGTTAACATATTTTTCCTGATGCTTCTGACTTTTCGAGGATAGGAGAATCATCACAACATTTTTATTTACCAACAATATGTAGTCTTGTCAAGATTGACAATATTATCAGGCCTTTAGACCACTTGTTTTTGCAACCCATAAATCTGCACACACAGTAACCCTGCTTATCTTGTTATCGCTCAGTGTCCAGACTGTTTTGGGCAACAATCAATTTTTGTTTAATTTGCACTAAATGTAATATTGAAACCCCAATGATCATTTGAGTGTAAACTGAGCACTGCCAATGGGTGCTGACCATGGCATACTCAAACTCCGGCCTGCGGCACAATTTTGACTGGCCCACCAGCTTAATGTCCCTGAAGTCACGCATCCAACAAGCTTTAAACTGAGCAGATTGGACCTTGCGTTCCCGAGATAATGGCCAAAACATATTGAAAGCGGCCATTGAAATCGCCGATTTTCACCGATTTTCTTTCTTTTTTTTTTACCAGTGGCTCTGTCTGACTAATTAGCATACCCAAAACGTCATTGTAGGAAATCAAATGAAAGAGAGATGTACTGTAGCTCTACTTAACTGATCAGGTGAAAACATTTAAAAGCCTTTATTTATTTATGGCTGGGAAAGATTAGAAAAGCTCAGTGTTGGCTACCAAATGCGTTTTAGCTGACAAAGCCTTCGTCAGGGTCCACCTGTGAGCCTGGATAGGTTTCCTGAAGTACTTGACACAGACAGTGTTTCTACAAAGGAAAGGAACTTAAACTTGTATGTCTTGTATGTTATTTGATAGTTTGACCTATTGGTGGCACAAGATCATTTTCACAGAGGCCATTTGCAGGTAAACTGAAGGTAATAACATTCATTGGGGTTGTGTTTCATTTACTGCAGGTGTTTCTGTGTGGCAGCCTGACGTTAAATGTACTGGAGTCGTCCATGCATCCACACATCACAACATACCTTCAGCTGTGTATACCTGTAAAAATGACCACCATGAAAGGGGTCTATTAATAGTTTTCTGCATCTTGGGCGCAGGAATGTCTATAGGGGAGGGTTAGGGAATACATTGTTTATTTTACTAATTTAAACTTTAAACGTTGGCCTGATGGTGGAGCTACAGGGTCACCCGAATGCAATATGATCTACTGCAATTTCCAAATCAGAGGCTTCAATGAGTTGCATAAGAGAAAGGGGAAATGTACTTAATTTAAACCAGGTATTCTAGGGGCTTGGGTAATATGTGGTCCTTGAATCAATAATTTTTCAGTGCAAGAAACGGGCCCAATCCAGATACATTGCACAGTGGGAATTTGGTGAAACCTTATACAAATATACAATAGTTTTTGGGGATGCATTCTCTCCTGTAACCATGTTGTTGTTCTCCCGTTAGACAAAAAAGATGGCAACGGGACGTCCCATGTGGTTGTCATGCCGACACCGTCCAAGCGAGGCAGGAAGAAGAAGGTGACTGCGTTGGTTCCTAGGATACCAGGACACCCCCTCTCACCAGGAAATGAAACGTTAATACTGGCTCACCTGTCCGCCGGGGGCCAGGTAAGAACAGAACAGAATCAGAAGAGAAATGTCTAAATGTGGGATATACTGTAGATAGTGAGTTAGGTCCACAGTCCCAACTTTTGCTTAATATAAAAAGAATCGCCTTGTAACATGTTGCGTCTTTGCAGCATCATGGCGGCGATCCATATGACCTGTCAAACGAAGACGAAGACCACCACGTGGTTAAGGAAGGCGGCACTAAGACATACAGGTATGGACCGAAAGCCCTTGTCTGCATCACCACGCTGTATTACCATGTCCTGTCCTAGCAGTGAAATGCGAGCACACCTGTGTAGCCCCCTGTCCTGTCTTATGTCGGCTTAGTGAAGCCAAGGCTTCTGTAGATGCACTGGCCATAACTGGATGTCCCACCAACTCACACATGCATGCGCTTCACTGCATGCTGTGGCCGGAACACTGCTGCTTTGTAGGTGAGGGGCGTTAAAACGCCTGCTTTTAGATTTATAGACCAGGCTGTTGGGGCACAATGTGAGCGCTCTCTGTTGCTGTTCAGTTGCCTCTCTCTGCTGCTGCAGTCTACACACTGGACACACACACACACACACACACACACACACACACACACTCACACACACACACACACACACACACACACACACACACACACACACACACACACACACACACACACACGTATCATTACCTACTCTTCTGCTGTCCTTTCTCCTGTTCCTTTCCGTATTGCATGGCCTTTTAGTCTTAGGATCTCTTTGTCTGTCTCTATTTTTCTCTTGCTGTTGCAGTAGCTGCTTCACTGACACCCTCGCCTCTCCCATGTGTTAACTCGCCTTTTTCATGTTTTTTTATGTTGTTATTTCTTACCCTTACTTTCATTTCACACCTGTGTTTTGGTTCATTCTTTTCATTGGTTTACTGCATTTCATTGTCTGTCTCGTCCCTCTCTGTGGGTTATCATTTCATCACCTCCTTCCAACAATCTTCATCTTTATTTTCATTTTCTCTTTTTACTATTCCTGTCTCTTCTCTTCTCTCTCATCTCCCTCCCTGTTTCCTCGACTTCTCCATATTCTTCTTCCTTTCTTACGTCTGTCCTTGTTCCTTCCTTCCTTCCTTCCTTCCTTCCTTCCTTCCTTCCTTCCTTCCTTTGTCCTCCTACTCCTGTCCGTATGTCTGTGTGTCTGTGTCTCTCCGTCCCTGTAGGTGCCGGATGTGTGCGGCGACCTTCTTCAGTAAATCAGACATGCAGATCCACTCCAAGTCGCACACAGAGGCCAAGCCTCACAAGTGTCCTCACTGCGCCAAGTCTTTCGCCAACTCCAGCTACCTGGCGCAGCACATCCGCATCCACAGCGGGGCCAAGCCCTACACCTGCTCCTACTGCCAGAAATCATTCAGGCAGCTCAGTCACTTACAGCAGCACACACGGTACTGCAGACCAAACGACCCTCCCTACCCCGCTACACACACACACGCACACATACACACACACCATTCTCCCTGTCCCGTACTGTAGGGTGACCGAGCCATATCTCCATTAGCTGCTCTGGTATGATGCTGCAGATTATGGTACGGTTCACCATTCACCAAGCCTTGAGATATAACCATATGTTTGGGCTGGTGGTAGCTGTGTCGTGATCACAACCTATCATGACATTCAGTGTATTATTGTTTTTATAACATGATTGCGAATGATTAGTAACAAGATTCACCTTCAAAACACTCGTTTAGCAGTGGGTTATCTTGATTATACACAGGAAAAGTTCAATATGTTCCAAAGGAGAGTTAATTATGCAGTGAACTCAAAGTACCCCTTGTCCTCCCCATGTCCACTCGATTATATTATACTCCCTATGCTCCTATAATGCCCTGCGTTTAACATTGTAGGCATTACATTGACTTATATCGACACTTTTCGATATGTAGTATCAACTAGCCTCGTTTTTACCCATCTTAGCCCAGCTCTGCTCTTCCCACTTTTCATTTGTGTTTCCACTGTAGTCTGACTATACAGGCTGCTGCTTCCCCCTCCCTCCAGAGGAGATTTATTTCAAGCGACCCCCCCCCCCCATGACGTCCTTTGTGTAAACACTGCTAAGAGGCCATTTCCATTTTAGAAACAATACAAAATAAGAAAAACAATCCAAGGTTCTTAACTCATTGATCGCGACCCCCCGATAAACCCGAGAAAATCACTTTGTCTTTCACTGCTTGTCTTCTCTTACCTTTTAACGTTGGCGCTAGAGCTTCCATCGTGCGCGATCGGACACAGACTATGCATCGTGCGTGTACAGCTTCAAAACAAAACAAACCTGGTGAAAATCCGTCCATCCGTTCTCTATCTACAAGCCGTGTTGTATAAACAGAAAACAAACGGCCCCAATAGAGGACGGACCAAACCTGCTTCCGGTTTCCACCTCCATGTTAATAGGTCCGTCCCATAATGGGTCCGTGTTGAAACCGTTCGCGGAGGTTTAGTTCCGGCCTATTTTAATTCTGCTGCGATACATTTTTTATAAAATTAAAGCTTATTACATTCTCGGGTTTATCGGGCCTGGTGGAGAAGGATTTAAACAGAGTGTTATTTGTTGTTTTTTTTGGGCAGAGAATGGGTTAAGTACCCTAAAAAAGTGCTTCCGGTCTGGGCCGGAACCAGATACGAAAATGCATTTCTGGAGGCGGGACATAACCGATTTTCGGATTCCTGATCCTGTTTGCGTTTGCTTACTGTGTAAACAAAGCTGCTGGTAACTCGGGGACGGTAGCTCGGATTAACATGCGTTTTTTTGTGTCCGCGAAAGGCGAATGGTGTGCAGACGTGTCGTAGGCTATCCGCGCACCATCGTGCACGATGGACTCGCCCGCACGCCGCGCAAAAGGTAAGAAAACACTGGCAGTCTGATACATAAGTCGATTAAGCTATACCGCCCATCAAAAACATTATGGCAAGAAGAAATAGGCCATGCAGTTGCTAAGATAAATTTCTCCTTTATAACATCTAGTTAAATGGTTTGTAATAGTTGAATGCATTTTGCTATAGGTCTCATAGCAGATTGAGAATGAAGTAAATGCACGAAAATGTTCCCTTTATTGATAACAATATCAAGGTTTAAATAATAATATTAATTGCAATAATAACAAATACCGGAACTAGCTTTGTGATAAACAGGACAGGCTACCTGAACTCACTAAACCTGACTCCCTAAATGAGAGAAAATCTATTGTAGTCTACATTCTCTACTACACTGTGCTACATTACTTCTGAGTGCAATAGATTTTAATATACAAAAAGGAAAGACGACAGGCTCTAATATTCTGTATTTCACAACTTGCAAGTTTGTCGGTTCGATATGTTTGTCTGTGATTGGTGCTTCACTGTTGAGGATTCTCAGGCAAATCAATAGTCAGCTGTGTTACACTGGAAACCCACCATGTGCACAAGCATAAGCGCAGAGACGTGCAGTCTCATTAAAATCGAATGCATTGATCAGACATCCCGCTGTGGCCGGGTTTAGCGAGGACAGTCACCCAAAAACCTGTGCACAACAAAAGCGTGTGAGCGATGCCTTTTTGGTGGGCTCACTGTGTTAAACGTCTGGCCTCGTCAAAACCTGCTTGGCCCTGCTGGAACTCGCCAGAACGGTATCGCTTTTTTCCTAGTTTCCATAGGTATGGAATGGTTAAAAATGTAGGTAGAGACGTGGCAACCCGAGTAGGTACTGTGCTATCGATAACCGTTATTTAGAGTTACTCGATTTATTTCAGTCACAGTAGAACCTAAATATATGTCCTATTAGTCCAGATGGCTGCGTGTGTGTGCACGCGTGTGTGCTTAAATGGATGCATATTAATATTGTGTGCTCTATGCTCTGAGTCTTTTGATCCACTAGTGACCTTTTTGAGAGAAATTGTTTCAGATTTAAATTCAGATTGCACCCTTTGAGTTAGACGTACACCCCTTTTAAAAAAGGCGTTGCATAATTTACAAGGTAATCAGAACAGTCATTTAAAATGCATGGAGTTCTGAGATATCGATTGGTACAATGTGAATTTCTACCCTTTTCTTTCTCAGTGTATCCACTTGTTTGCAATGATGCATGCTTGTTTTGTTATTGTCGTCGTACACTTCCCTTTCTTTGTATGCCCTGATGTGCTGCTGTTTGATTTTTTGCATGTTCTGTCATTTCCTCTAAATCTGCTGCTTTTTCTGCTTCCAACATGCAAATACTGAATACAAACAAACACATTTGGGAATGCATATTAATGTTCCGTATCATAGGCAGACTTGGATGCAGTTTTGCTTTTCCATTCAACCTCGCTCTGTGTGTCGCTTTGCATCATTACCCCCGCTCTTCATTGAATGACAGCCGAGCATCCTCAGAATGGAAATGAAATTATGAAAATGTTTTTTTTTCTTCCCCTCTCTGTTTCCGCTCATTATCCCTACTGCTAATCTTCTTGTTTGTATTTTGTTTATGCTTCACATACCTTATGATTATTACTGGAGATAGTATTTAATATTTGTTTATATTCAGAGTAACTTGTTGCCCCTAATAATTATCTTTAAATCAGTTTCATCTACCAGGGAAAAACATGTAGAAATATTACAAATGACTGCAGTTATTATAATCTCTGTTAGTCTCCACTATTCAGGGAGCCAAATTATTTTCTTGAGCTTGTTTTGCATCTTACATCAACATGTTGACCGTTTATGACCACAGCAAAAATACTTAATGACAAGGGAACAAAATGTACAGTTTACGATTCATTCAGTGCAACCTATATATGCAAATATTGTCCCCTTTGTTATGCTGTGATTGTTGACGGAAAGAGTCCTTGCTGACACAACCGAAAGCTTTTATCAGGTACAAATCAGACTGTACAGAGCACTAGAATGTAAGTGCATGCTGTACATGTTTTGTATTTTAATGAGCTTTCTTTCCCTGGAATGACCTCCATTCCTGACAGGCTTGGACAGATGTTGCAGTACATGTAAAACCGCCTCAATAAATTGCAATAGAGCACAGCAAAACAACTTTTGCAGCATGTCTTTCAGGGCTGCATTTGCTAACCCCTGCTTTTACCGCTGTTTGTGTTTTATCTATAACATATTTTATTTAGTTGTTCATAATTGCATTTGTCTTGTAGTTAATCGTCTTCTGTCATTGTTGCCTTGTAGCACTTTGAGATTCGCTTTCATTAAACAGTGCATTTCAAACAAAGGATGTCACTCACTACTAGTATTTTGCCAGTTATTAACAGTTCCCTCCCTTTCAATCTTTCACCAAAAAGCAACCACACAGAGTCCAAACCTCACAAGTGTCCCCACTGCACCAAGTCATTTGCCAACTCCAGCTACCTGGCGCAGCACGTGCGCATCCACACAGGGGTGAAACCCTACACCTGCTCGTACTGTCAGAAGAACTTCAGACAGCTCAGTCACCTTCAACAGCACAACAGGTAAGTGACTCTTCAAGGCTTCAGCTTTCTCATCTTCCACAGCACGGGTGAGGTAATTGCTGAGAAGTACAGGGGATAGGTGTGCGCGTGTGTGTGTGTGTGTGTGTGTGTGTGTGTGTGTGTGTGTGTGTGTGTGTGTGTGTGTGTGCACTGGCTCATACATGGTTGAATAAATATCAATATTGCAGTGGGCATAGAATGTACGCCTGCATATCACATAGACCACTCATGGTTTGGCATGTAGTGGTGGGAGTGAGTTAGAGGTTGAGAAAAGAATGTATTCAATTGGAATCAATGGAACAAAAACATTAATCCAAACCTGTCTTGTGTGTGTTCAGGATTCATACGGGAGACCGACCTTACAAATGTGTCCATCCAGGATGTGAGAAATCATTTACACAACTCTCCAACCTGCAGGTAATCAGTTATTCATTTATTTTGCAAAATACGCTCTGTGCCTTGTCCATAAGGTGTTGTTCCTGTGTGCTGTTCTGGGTCAGTTTCTCATGGCTACATTTGATTGGCTCAGCAGCTGATTTGAACCGGAAACACATGTTGTGTGTTTCTGAAAAGGGAACTACAGTAATTCACAGACCCTATTATTAATTATAACCACTTATGTCACCAAGTATTGTAACTCTATATATAAACATACAGAACATGTAACTGTTCATGTAATGACATAGGAACATACACACAAACTGACAATGGTTATTACAAAACAAAATAATGTCACATCTGGTAGCTGTATTAATATGTCTATGGTTTTCTAGTGTATGGGCTTTACTATTCTTGTAAGAATATCGTTTTTTTTTAATCTTTAGCACGAACGTATTGATTGTTTACATGTGCGTGCTTTTGCACAATTTGTCATTTAATGTCTTGGAAACATATTTGAGACCTAACAAAACTTTCAGTGATTATTTTACAACCCGCTCTCTCTCTCTCTCTTCCAGTCCCACCGGCGGCAACATAACAAGGACAAGCCATACAAGTGCTCCAACTGTAACAGGGGATATACAGACGCAGCCAGCCTGGAGGTGCACCTGTCCACACACACGGTCAAACACGCCAAGCTCTTCTCCTGCGGCCTCTGCAACCGCACCTACACTTCGGTGAGTTCAGTGATCCTCATAAACTTTAGCCACTAGAGTACAGGTGCACATTTTTAACAATGGGTCATAACACCCAAATGAGAGGGTCATAACACCCAAACGATGTCATTAATAAAATGACATTAAGCATTAACTATGGTTGAAAGCATTAACCATGGTGGAAAGATGGCCTCATGGTGTGTCCTTACGAATCATTGAATAACAAAAGTTTTTAAGTCAGACGAAACACTGAACTGTCGATGTCCTGTACCTTTGGTCCCCCCCGCAGGAGACCTATCTGGTGAAACACATGGAGAAACACAACCCAGACGCACTGACAGCATCTGTCGTGGCTGCAGCACAGCGCACGGCGCAGAGGACCCAAAACCAACGGGCCCAGGTGCAGGCGCAGCTTGCACAGGCCGCCGCTGCGGCGGCGGCGGCTCAGTCTGGAGGAGGTGGAGGAGGAGGAGGAGGAGGTGGTCGCGGAGGAGGGGGGCAGCAGCAGGGGCAGAACCAGAGCTCGTACCCGACTGCGGAGCAAATCGCCTGCCCTTTTGACCTGCACCAGTATAAGACAGTGGCCGCCGGCGACATCCAGTACAAACCTGTCAGCATGGCGGACCTCGCCGCCCACAAGGACCTCTGTCTCACTGTGGCGACATCTGCTATTCAAGTGCAGCACCTCAACTCGTAGAGGAGGCCAATGGACGCGGGGACGGGGTTGAAACGATGCGATGTGAAATGGAGGACGATGCTATGATTGGATAAAAGCAATACTAAGGTGTTGGAGGAGCTTTGCACTTGACAGTGCCTAAACGATTGACTGACGGATGGAGACAGAAGACGTAAAAGGTTTTTGGATACATACCAAGGACTAAATTTGTTTTTAAAATTAAATTGGTCACTTTTTACTTTCTCTCTGCTCCGTTTGATTTCCCCTTAATAGTTTTTGCTCTGCTGTGTTGTCTGATGAGGCGGAGCTGCATGTAAAGGCTGCAATAAATAATGTTTGTTTCAGTCCATCACAGTGATGGTATTATAATAGGAACAGAGAATACGCTAAAAGAACCGCTGGTTCTCTTTAAATTATGGTCTTTTCTAGCCTTGTGTTCTTCCCCTCTGAATACAACAACAGTGGTTGTGATCTCTCTGTTGATAAAGCTGACAGGTAACTGTGAAGGTAATTTTTTTTTACTTTCATACAGGCTCGTTCAGTTCTTTTTATATCAGTGTTATTACCTCTACCATTGTGTAAAATATGCCCACAGGCACAGGTGATATTTTTCATGTTATTCTTTTTATTTTTATGTTTTACTTAAAAGGGAAACAAATTGATATTACCATTTCTGGAAAGCAAAACAAAAAAGAGCAACTACAGTATATACAGATATATATACTTTGTAACAGTATATACAAAATGTTTGTGTGGTAATCTATATACACTATTGATCATATCACAGGTCTTTTTACTTAAAACATTAAGTGATAAACTGGTTTGTGTTTTATGTAATCTTTGTATTTCTCTTTTTTTCCTGTGTATATCATAAGAATTACATTGTTATCCAAATGCATTCTTGGTACTATACTTCCACTGCTACCAATGTTTATAATGCTCGTTTATAGGCATACTGACATACCTGAGATTAGTGGGTTATTATTATGATACAATAAAATCTCACTGAAACCATGTCTTTTTGTCATTGTTCTTCTTTTAACTGTATTTTTGTAGTATTCTCTGGATCAAGAATTGTTCTCATTAAAAAAGGAGGAAAAACGAAACAACTGCTATACCCTCACTCACACTTTTGTCTGAGACACTAGGAAACTTTTCTTTTTTCTTTTTTTTGTCTGGATATTATCATGTAAATATGAATTTAGTCAACATTTAAATTAGAGCAAATATTTTCCTAAATCCTAACTGATGGAATGTGTGACATGCAAATTGGCGAGGTGTTTACAAAGAGGACTGTACCAATAACAAAAGTTAATTCGGTTTGATCAGTCTGCCTTTGCCAATAATGACCGAAAGTACGCCCAGTTTATACATTTGAGTTTACACAATGAATACAATAGTTCAGCTAAGTTGGAAGATTATATGAAAGTAGACGCCACTAAAATAAAACAAATACGTCAGTGGAAAATAATGGTTTGCTCCGCCGTTCTCTGCAGTCTGCAGTGAGCTGCGCATGGCGTCACAGAAAAGTGGACGAGTCCAGAAACTTCACCAATGTAAATAACAACGTTAGCGGTCTTATAACACCGTAGATACCCTGGTTACACGCACAAAAGTGAAACCTGACAACACGCGAACTAGTTTCGTCACTAAATAATTAGCCATTATGCCTCGGAAAAAGCCATTCAGCAATAAACAGAAGAAGAAACAACTGCAAGTGAAACGGGAGAGAAAGAGAGGTGAGAACCTTGCTACGTTTTTAGCCTAGCTTCAATGCTAACGGAGCAGTGTTGGTGGACTGTTAGTTCAGCAGTTGACAAATAATATGCGCGCGTCTGTGTGTGTGCGTACGTACGGGAAAATCCCATGTGTTTGAAACAGACATTGTTACTTGTTTACTTGGCTTGCACTGAAGCTGATGCTAAGTTGGAAGTCTGACATGATGTCTGAATAGAATAGAACTTGTTACAATCATTTTAGTTGTGGTGTAGTAGCCTAATGGAGGTGTATCATGTAAGCAATGTTGTTTTGTATTGTGTGTTCTAGGTGTAACTGTGCCAAAGTGCTGTTTTCTATGCATTTCAGGGGGTTTGCCTGGAGGTGTCCCTATTTGAAACTCTGGGAGTTGGCAACCCTATGTGTAAACATAGTCTGATTTAGAGTTTTGATTAGTGACCACTGGCACTGACCATAATGTTCTAATGACCACTGACTTCATGTTCTAAAATATTGTACTACTGTCATGACAGTGTCAGCCAGTGTCACCTTTGCTCGTTTTGTTTAACAGTGCAGCTAGCAGATGCCTGGTAATTTAGTTTATTTGTGTAGCACCTTTCATAGACAGTTAACTGCTTCCTGGTCGGTGTCAGACCGCCATTCCGAAACACCTCCATTCCGAAACAGGGTTAGGGGTAGGGGTAGGGTTAGTTAGGGTTAGGGTAAGGGTTAGGGTTAGGGTTAGGGTTAGAAGTCAATGTTCGGAATGGCGGTGTTTCGGAATCATGAATCTCAGTGATGCTTTACATTCGTCAGGGTACAGGTTAAAAGAAAGAATACAAGAAATTTCATCACAAAATGTAATGAAACAAATGCCCTTAAAACTATGGTGAGACATTGTCAACAGAGCCTCAACAGAGCCTGCCCCGCAAATCTCTGTAGGTAAAGTATTCCTTCATTTGGGATCATCATAACTGAAGAAAATGCTATCTCCAGGAGTCTGTGATGTAGGTCAGCCCTAACCCATAGAGAGCAGTTTTATGAACAAGTACAGTAAAAGGACTTGAAATCGACCCTGGAAGAAACAGGGAGGGAGCCAGTGTACTGTAGCTAAGACTGGACTAATGTGTTCTCTCTTTTTGTTTTTGTTAGCAGTCTAGCACTAGCAGCAACGTTCTGAATAAGCTGCAATCTTTTAGTTTACCTTTTAGCAAGGTCTGTTAAAACTTAAAAGTGAATTGCAGTAGTCCAAACTACTTGAGATAAAAGCATGAATTTGTTCTTCAGCATCTTGCCGAGTTAGCAGTGGTTGTGCTTTTACAGTCTGAGATGAAAGAATGCTGTTTTGGTCATGGTTTGGGATTTAAACTCAATTTCGGAGTCTACAATTACACCTAGGCTTGTTACTTCTGGTTTCATCATGGGTGTTAGTTTGCCATGTCTTTTTAAGAGCTGAGTCTCCCCTTTTTGCTTTGAGCCCTGTGGCCGACTAATAAGATTTCTGTCTAATCCATGTTTAATTTGAGAAAGTTATTATCATCATCCACTTATTGATTGTAATCAGACAGCCAGTCGAGGAGTGATCAGCCTGATGATGGAAGCTAACGCAATGTCCTCTAATGACTAGGCTATATGTACAAGCAGGTATACAAAGTACAATATAAAAAACATCCATCCACATATTCACAAGATACAGCATTTATAACCGCCACAACAACTCACACATAGCTCAGCGCTATGTCAGATATCCAATCTGCGCTTTTATTGATTACTGTCAGCTACTGTACCATCACAGTCTAGTAAAGTCATCAATTTGCCCTGCGTGTGTCGCTCTGTTGCATTACTCTTTTGGCTGACATGTTGTGATGTTAATAGAAAAGTTGAGTGTAGAAAAATAGGTGCAGCAGAGACAATCAGCTAGAGACTTTATACAGACTGTACAGAAAGCACAGATTAAGATGTTCATAATAAAAGTGAAATATCCACCATTTGGGGGAAGACCCCACAATTTGGGTTATTAATAAAATTACGTTAATCATCCTATGGTCTGTCAAAAGCATGTCTGTTTCACAAATGAACAACCCCTGCCCTGACAAAAATGACTAACATTTTGAGAAGAAATCATTTCAAGTCGTAGTGCTGCAATTATCAATGATCTTCTTAGCAATTATGATTATTCTATTGATTACTTTTTCAATTATTCGAATTACAGAGAAGTGTGCTATTTAAAAACATTTTTTAAATATATATCAACAAATTGATTAACAAAACATTTTTATACTTTGTTGCACAGGTGTCATGCAAAAAACTGTTGCTCCCCATGGTATACGCTCTCCATTCACCCGTTGCCATTCAGACATTGACTTCTAATAAACCCTTTTGCAAATCCCGCCCCATTCTGCCCTGTTACTATGATGGGACATTAACCCTGGGCAGATTGTTTTTATAGTGGAAGTGGATGGGATTTTTTTTCCCCTTCATAGCCTCATTACAGCTATATAAAGTACCAAAGGAAAAACACCTAGGTGATATTAATAAAAAGGGAAGACAAAGGTACAGTAGTTACATTGCAAAACAGGGGATTTACCCGAAAATATATGTTTTAATTTGTTTAATCCCAGTGGGACAGAATCCTCTTTGCAGATTCTTTTATAGTGGTAGTGGATGCGATTTTTTTTCCCTTCATAGCCTCATTACAGCTATATAAAGTACCACAAAAAACACATCTACGTGATATTAATAAAAAGGGAAGAAAAAGGTACAGTAATTACATAGCAAAACAGTAGTTTTCCCCCGAAAAATAAATGTTTTAATTAGTTTAATCCTCTGGATCAGAGATAGAAAGAGAAGCGCATTGCATCTTGGGTACTAGGAAGAGGACAGAGAGAATGTTTCTCCTCACATAATAGGCTGGCTTTTCGTAATTCTGCCCATTTAAATTATATGTACCCAATCGTGACTCTTAGACCATTGATAAGGTACATGTGAACTAGTTTGTTGAAGCTTATTCGTTATGATGAGCGAGATCGCTTGACGCTTGCCGTCGCTATCACCGTACCGGCCGATCTCCGTGTCGCGCACTGCGGACAGTTTTTGAAAGGCTGAAGCAACATTCTCCACTGCACAAACTCCACCCCCGATAGCAAAAAGTGAATGTTTTTTTCTGGTTGGCCAGTCAGGGAGTCTCAGGGACCAATCAGAAGGCTGACAAACGGTCTATTGTCTGACTGGCAACACTTCCATTGAGGTTATGGTTAGGTAGGGTTAGTGTCTAAATGGGGGGATGTCTGAATGGGGGATGTCTGAATGGCCCCTAGTATCAGTATTTTGGTCTTCACTCTTTCGTATCATGTATTGCACTGTTTATGGTAAATGCACTGCATTATATAGCGCTTTCAGGCCACTCAAATGCACTTCAAAATGTACACACACACACACACACACACACACACACACACACACACACACACACACACACACACACACACACACTGGCACAACAACCTTATTCGTTTGTGCTAGAATGCGGTACACATTCACAGTTCACACTCCCAACAGCGAAAGCAACCATACAAGACCGTGAAGACATCTTTCTCATTGAGACCAGTTAGGGGTTCAGTGTCTTAAAATGGTAAATGGCCTTTATCCAAGGCGCTTTAGAGATACATTCACACATTCACACACATGCATACACCGATGGCGTAGGAAACCATGCAAGGCACCAACCTGCTCACGGAGTATCTAGGGGTTTGGAGTCTTGCTCAAAGACTCTTCGACAGTATCTCTGGGGGAGCCCGGCATCGAACTGGGATCCCTTCGGGAACCCTCCGTGTTCTAAGAGGGCAACGCTACCCCTGAGCCACTGCCACCCCTGTCTTGCTCTAGGGCACTTCCTGAAGCAACCAGGAGCCTTCAAAATCCCAGAAGGCCGCTCTACCCCCAGAGCACTGTCGCCTGGCATCTTGTGTGGCATTTATGACTTTGACCTTTGTCCCCCAGGTGACACAGGCTCAGGTGACGGTCCCAGCAGTCGTAATGCCAGTGTGGAGCGAGGGGGCGCGAGGCACTCAGACACCTCGGACAGTGAGACCACTGACATCAGGAGAATAAACCAACAGCCCTCCAACAGAGATGGCAGAAATGAAATGAACAGGTGAGTAGGGCTGTCAAGATCATGACATTTTAGTCGATTATTTGTCCACACAAATCATTTTGATTAACGATTTCATTAGGCTTTTACTTTTTTGGCATTGAACACTGGAACATATAAATACATAAAAACGTTTCTGTGTGTCTTATATACAATATATATCTGTTCAAAGTGAATAGATTCACATTAAAGTGAGGGTCTTTGAAAATGTTTACTCACTAATACGGTGCTCTCTGGCCTCCAGTCTTCATTAGAGTCTGGGACTGGATATATGCTAAGCTAATGAAATCCTAAGGGACAAAGTGAGTCATCACCATAATCTCTGACACTGTGCATGTAACACTTAAAGATGTTGACTGGTAAGATGATAGCAACATGCATAGATGAATACAATTTTGCATTTATATAGTGCCTTTCTCCAAAGAAGTGTATTACAATGTGCGTTACATTCACTCATTCACACATAGGGCTGTCACGATTATGACATTTTACATGACGATTATTTGTCACTCAAACAATTGCGATTAATGATTTAATTGTGTTTTTGTCGTTGACAATTACATTTCTGCTTTTAAGTTGCACATGGTAGATATGACACATAATTACTGACATATTTGACAACTTTATACTTAAAAAAGAACATTGATAGTGGAAATAGCGATCTACAAGCTCACAACGCGTCGCGATTGTGAGCTTGTAGATCTGCTATTTCCACTATTTTTGACCTTTTATTTAAAGGAGCTATAGTCAACTTTTTCTTGAAAAACGGATGCTAAAATAAAAATAATGTTTCGAAAATATTTTATAAAAAAATAAGCTTCATATATGTGTTTCAATTAAAAAATGACCACAAAAAGCGGAAAAATAATGATAAAATAATCATTTTGGTCCTTTGTTTACATTTACAGGGCCCGTAAATGTAAACAAAGGGCCAAAATGATTATTTTATCATAATTTTTCCGCTTTTTGTGGTCATTTTTTAATTGAAACACATTTATGAAGCTTATTTTTTTTATAAAATATTTTCGAAACATTATTTTTATTTTAGCATCCGTTTTTCAAGAAAAAGTTGACTATAGCTCCTTTAAATATATGAACATTTTTCAACATGAAAACGATTATGACGATTATGAAAAATAATCACGATTATGTCCAAAAATCACGATTAGACGATTATGTAATAATTGTGACAGCCCTATTCACACACACATTCACACTAGGGATGGTCCGATCAGGTTTTTTGGAACCGATCACCGAGCACCGATCACAAAAGTTTGATCACCCGATACCGATCAATCACCGATCCGATCAAGTTATTATTTATATATTATTTATATTTTCTAAATGTTAATGTTTTAACTTTAATTAATTAATTCACTCATGAATTAATTTATATATTTGCCTTATAGTTATTTACCAGCATTACTATGTATTTATTATCATAGCAGTAACTAATTATTCCTTCAGCACTGTGGAAATCAATACCCCAAAATGGCCTCAAGTGGGCATACTGAACGGCTGGTTGATCGGATGCACCGATCAGATCGGATCGGTGAATTTACCTTTTGATCTAAACCACCGATTATCGCCGATCACACTGTGATCGGCCCGATCCGATCCATTGCCGATTGATCGGTAACATCTCTAATTCACACTGGAAGGATATTAGACAAACAGCCAGGAGGAGCCAGGGCTCAAACCAGGAACCTCCCACCAAGAAGGCTGCTCTACTTCCTGAGCCACTGCCCTGGTGAGATTCAGGCTAATGCCTGAATTGAAAATAAAATGTAAAAATGACAAATACACCAGCAGACAGTGATATATAAATATGATGATATGCTATGAATCATGGAGATTTAAAACTGTATCTCATAAATGTGTCCTTAATCATGCAGATTTATACTGGGTCTCATAAACATGTCCTTCGTCTCTCTCAGTGATGATGATGCAGTGCCTGGAGCACTGATTGCATGCTTGAATTGGAAATGGGAGCTAATGTTTAAAAATTGTAATTGGAGCAATGTGTGTGAGCCTGCAGATAATAAAAGAAAGGGGTCGCATATGGCACTGAGAAGTTTGAGATTATGGTATGCCAGTTTAAGAGATGCACCACTTGTTCATGGACGACAGAGCATATGGTCCGATAGGGCCTTAGCTCTTCCATAATTCAGTTGTAATAATTTGTATTTTATGATAATGTTTAGAATAGCAATTTTCTACTTTACCTCAGTCTAGCTCAACCCACTCATGAACCCAAATAACACATGAACCAAGCTGTTTATGTGTGACATCAGACAGTGTAATTATCTTCACCCACATCTATTACAGGTTACATTATCAATTAATTTTTAGCAAATTTGAAACATAACCTTACTTGTAAAACAATCAAGTGATTTCATCAGGCAAAGCAGCCTAAAACAACTGTCAGTGTTCAATGCAATGAGAGGAGGAGGGCTTTCTTTGGAAATTGTTGAGCTGAGGGTGAGAGTGCACAATATTTCTAATGTACTTTATAAGTGGAAACATTTTTAATCGCTGTTTTAAGACATGGCTAGCAATTAATCTGGCTTTCAATCCTGTTTTGCAGTGGCTGCACTTGTTAATTTAACATGAGACACCAAACTAAACCCATTAAAAAAAGGTCCTACTGACTTCCTCCTGCCAATCAGGTTCCGACTGCACTTTGAGAAGGAGAGTAAAGAAGAGGTGGAGAGGAGGAAGAAGATAGCCAGAGAAAAGGTTCTACAGCCAGTGTCCGACAAAGAACTTGAGGTGGACATTGATGACATCTACCCCTCAGAGAAAGGTTGGTCTCTTATTATTCAATGCTTTAACCTAAATTATTTTCATGGCTTTGCATAGTTTGGTGACTGGTGATTTTTTTGGGGACAGATTAGTGGTTGATAGTAAGCAATCTGCACCAAACATCCACCATCGCACTGATGCGATGGTGGATGGTTCACAAATTAGTTATTGAAAGGTGATGGTCCACTCTTCTCTCTTGTTCATATTGTAGAAACCTGAATTAAAGCTGCTACCTGATAACTTATCAAGAAGTTATGGCTGAGCGTGAGATCAAATGAATACATGCATTCAGTGGCATTAACGCATAACAATGGTTGATATGCCTCTTCCTTGGGGATTAGACAACAACATAATACAAACAGACTTAAAACCCTGGCCTATTGCTCTTTACTAGGCTACCAGCAAGTCGATTAACCTCTTAAACTATGCCCTATTCTGTACACATACTTCACCGCGGTCCCCTTGGGCTATCTATACTTGGTCCACTAATTGTTTTCCATATACACCAAATCACGATCTGCAAGCACAAAACCCATCACGTTGCAATACGTTGCTAGGGTTCATGTAGTTAAGAAATGGATGTAAACAAAAACAACAGTCACCCAAATATCATTGTGGCTTCAGTGCCATGGTTACATGCTGTATCTTTTCAATTAAAATCCATGACAGCCATGTAGTACAAAACACTTTCACCATCAACAATGGCATCTCATCATTATCAACACAGAAGTGTCGGTAACACAACAACAAAAAACACTTCTGCAATTATAAAACTGTTGAACCATATTGTGGTGCAAAGTCAAACAAGTAACAGGTGGTTAATGTGGGTCACTGCTTGACAGCTGACTTAATTATTCTGTTATGCCACATACAGCGTATTGTTCCTATCGAGCAGAACTTCATCATACAACAGGAGTGTTGCACAAAAGTAGTGAAAATAGCCACTTTACAAGCTCACAACTCAACATTGTGAGTTTGTAGATAAGCTATTTTCACTATTTTAAAACATGTTTTTAAAATAATGATTAAAAAAAGAATGGTTTTGGACATACAAGGTTTCTACCTGACAGCGACGATACAATGAAATGACTGAACAGCGCTGTGGTTCATTATTAAACGGCAGGTCTTGGTTTCCCGAGGAGGCCATCGTGGAGTTATGAGATGAAACATGAGGAGCTGTTTAGGAAAGAGGAGAAGTCCTTCCGAGACTACCTGGAAGACTTGAGCTCCAGAAACCCTCCCGGCACCCTCAGCCACTTTGAGCACAACCTGGAGGTGAGCCAGTAAGGTCCAGGGGGGCTTAATTCAAACCTATTCATGTCAGGATGAGTTGTATTTTGAACTCAACCTGATTGTGCCAAATTTGGCTCATGACCCGTGGTGTGTCCCTGCAATCTGTACCACCTCTTTACTTCTTATTCTTGAGTCTAGGGCATTCACCAAATATTCAAATATTCGAATATCAAAGTCACTATTTGACGTTGTTCACCAAAGTCGAATATTTGCTTATTTTTATTGTTTTCTCTTTAAAAAATATATAGTTTATAAAGCTTGGCTAGATAAGAAGTCATAGGAATGAGTTGTCAATGCCCTCAAATTCTCAAACCTTTTTTGGCCGTGACCCCCAAAATAAACATATATGAACTGGGGACCCCCACCCTGACAAGCACTCGGTTCCGCAGATAAATATTGTGAAAATAGCAGATCTACATGCTCACAACGCCTCGCAACGCGAGGTGTTGTGAGCATATAGATCGGCTATTTTCACAATGTCCGCCTCTTGCTTACTTAATATTTGCCAGTTATGTTATGTTTTATTTATTTGTCATGGACATCACAATTACATTTGACGAACCAGATGTATTGATATAAGTGATTATAGCACACATGCTAATTCTCATCACCTGTCCACAGAAGGCTTTTCTATTTTACAAAAATCAAATCTAACACTCAGTCAAGTACAATAAACATTAATACTAATCTAAAACCCAATCAAGTACAAAAACAATAATACTAATCTAAAACCCAGTCAGGTACAAACAATTAATATGTGCTTACTAATAAGAACTAACAACAACGAACCACAATCTGACCCATCAGCTTGTGGGACATACAACATCATAAATAGCCATAATCAATCAATTCACACAGCAGGTAGATAACAGAAACTATTCATGTGAGTCAGGCCAGTCCTGTCGAATATTCGACTGTTCGAATACTCTGAGGTCGAATAATTAGAATACTAAAAATCACTATTCGTGAATGCCCTACTTGAGTCCAAAAAAAAGAAAGAATCCCAAATATCTAAAAATGATCTCAAATAATAAATAATCTAAAGCAAATAAAAAATGAATGATATACACTGTAAACACTATGAATTCTCTTCTTATCATTATAGGAGTGGGAGGGTGCTGAGCTAACAGTAGACGGTGTGAAACGTGTGGACAGAATAGACATTTTTATTACACTCTACATTCCCATTGTTCTGACTTCTGCTAAATGAGATAAAAGAACATGGAATGTCAACTTCGACTGGTGGACCATCCATAATGACTACCAACATCTGTGTTTTTGACAACTAGCATGCATATGCAGAACTTATTTTCCCAAATTAACACAATAACTATAACTATAAATATAACTATTTATGACACATCGTGCTCCTCACGCTCCTCTCATCCATCTGCCATTTTTCGTTATTGACCATTGGTTGTACTTTTCACAATGCATATTGGTATACGATGAGACAACTATATAGGGTATAATAATTATATATATATATAAACATTTGGACTGAATTTCAAAACGGCAAACTCACTACAGTTGACTAAATATTAAGGGATTTCTGACACAGCCTTCCTTCTATGCTAAAGATTCTTGTAAGACCCCATAGTTTGGGGGTGTGTTAGATGACTCGGTACACTCCTTGTTTTTATCATCACCCAGATCTTTAACATCAGATTCAGCCGGGGGAGAGGAAGGCAGCCTTTATGTGTCTCATGTAAACCGATTATGACTTGGCAGGCCTGCCATGTCACGTTCCATCTTAAAAGACCTAGCCCCTGAACATTAGATTAAATTGAATTAGATTTTATTGCCTCCCAACCAGGGGTGGTGGAAATTGCTTTCGGTACGAAATGGAAAAGCTTTGCTAACAGAGAACAGTCAACACACAACATTTATTTTTTTCCTAGAATAGCACAATTATAATTCACATTCAAACATCCTTTATTGCGAGAGAGATTAGAACTCCAGATAATATTATGATGAAAGATAGGTTTTCTCCTTAGAATTTTGTAAAACAAAATAATGTGGATCCAAAGATTTTGTCCAGTGTCCTTTTCAATCCAGATTCTCATGTGAATACACAAATATTTGCCTCATGAATGGATTCTCTGTTTTCCTGAACCAGGGTAATTAGTCAAATTTGTTGAAAGGTTGAACTGCTACACTTTACATCATAAAAACACACACACACTTGACTCGATCTCTCTCTGTCTCTCTCAGACGTGGAGGCAGCTGTGGAGAGTGATGGAGATGTCCGACGTGATCCTGTTCATCGTGGACATCAGGCATCCGGTAGGTGATGTGTTTAATAAAGCTTAGTGATGCCATGGTGTTATTGTAACTCCCTAGTCAGCCACTAGATGGAGACAACAACAAGACAATTGCAACAACTCATTGAATTCTTGTCACCAGTCCACCAGTCCTGTCTGCCTGTGTCTGTATAAGTGTAACCCTATAAGTATAATAGAACATATTTACTATGTTTAAAGGACATAATCATGACTAAAGACTTGAATGAATAAAGATTAATATTTTTTTAAGGGAATTGGATATATTTGTTTAATAAAGGGTGTCGTAACGTGATGATGTAATGTGAAATAAACTTTATGCAGACGAGCACATTAAAAAGGACAGTGCCTACTAATAATAGCAGCTCATGTACCGAGTAGCGACACATTTCCTAATTTTCAACATTTGTGTCAGATATTTTAAGGTGGAGAGATGACTCACCGCCTCAACAAAGAGTTTCCAAATTTGACCTAAATTCAAGACGAGCAAAAAACCAAAAGCGTTCTCTGTAAAACCGGAATAATGGCTGGATGTGTTCTCAACACTGACAAAAGGTTACATTATAACTATAACCTTGGAGCTAATGTGTTGGCAGTCGAATTTAGCCCTGTACCGAAGCCACTGTGAAAAGAAAGGTTTGTGTGTTTGCATTCCTGAATCCTGACTTAAGTATCAAGTGGTGTGTGAACCCACCCAGGTGCTGCAGTTCCCTCCAGCTGTGTATCAGTACATCACAGGAGAGCTGCACAAACAGGTGGTCCTGGTGCTGAACAAGGCAGACCTCTGTCCACCGCCACTGGTCATCGCCTGGAAACACTACCTGGCCTCCAAGTTCCCACACCTCACCACCGTGTGCTTCACCTCCCACCCCGGACAGCCCTACAGCACAGGTGAAGAGAAGGATGTGGCAGGAGGGAGAGGGGTGGAGAAAGAGAACCAGGGAGGGAGATAGGATGGGAGAAGGTGAGGAGTTGAGAGAAGGGCTGGTGAGAGAACACATTGGTAGGCTTATGATGAATAAAGCTTTAACAAATTTCAACCTGGCTTGCCTTTTTTGGGCATGTAATTATGGAAGACATTTTTAGACATTTTGCTTTCAAATTTTCAAAAACAATTCTGAAGTTAATTTGTGTCCTTGACTCCTTTTTCTGAGGCTTTATTTGACAGTAAGTAATTAAGTACATTTTATTTATACAGCACCTCTCAGAGAGATCTCACAAAGTGCTTTACATTCAGTGAAAAAAACAAAAGCAAAACAAAGGTAATTAAAAAAGGCTGTACAATTCGTCTCAACTAGGACAACAACAAAGGCATGGAAAATAAAATCATGTACCATCAACAAACGCCTTTTCAAGTAGCGGTTTGAGGTTGTTTTCAAAAATGTCAACAGAGGCTGCATCTCTCAAGACTTGTGGAAGAGCATTCCTAAGTTTAGGGGCTACAGCTTGAAAGGCCTTGTCACCTTTAGTTTACAGTGAAGAAAAACAGGAGACACAGAGACTGTAGGGAAGTCATGCAACAAATGGCTAGCCAGCTATCGAACCATTAGAGCCCATGTGTTGTGTGCCCTAACCACTCAGTTATCAGATCGGCCCGCCACATTGTGAGCTTGTAGATCATCTAGTTTGCTATAAAGTAGAGGTTAAGCATGACAGCTGATATTCCTTTGATGAAAAAATGGAAAACATGGTCACATGTAACAGGGCTGACTAAACCACCTCTTATTTTATGCCGTAGCAGCCGTACACTTTAACTTAGGTTAAAGTGAGGGTATTTCTGTCAGAAATGCTATTTGGTGGCAGGTTCCCAGATTGAGCAGCATGGTGATATGTATTAAATCATTTACTTTATTAATGGAAAATAAATTTAACAGCCCAACAGGATGACGAACAACCAACATGAGGTTTGTTTTCCAATAGCATACTATACAGCTCACTACATTATCCTGCTCAAAGGGGATAGACACCCTCATTCTTGGTTGATACTGACAATAAGCAATAAAGACAATAAAAGTACCCCTATCGGTAAGAAAGAAATTTACCCTTTTAACTGTGATTATAATACAATATAAATTTGTATTACAACTATCCTAAATTATAATACACTATAATGGATTATAACTGTGATTATAATACACTATAAAGTATTAATTACTACTTGAAAACGTGTGTGTGTGTGTGTGTGTGTGTGTGTGTGTGTGTGTGTGTGTGTGTGTGTGTGTGTGTGTGTGTGTGTGTGTGTGTGTGTGTGTGTGTGTGTGTGTGTGTGTGTGTGTGTGTGTGTGTGTGTGTGTGAGATCTGGGCTCAGGTATATTCTCAGAGATTTCTTGTTGCATTGTCACCCCAATAACCTCCTACTGTCTGTACATAGTCCTCCAGAAGAGGCGTATGAAGAGGAGAGGTTGCTGGGACAAGGCTGGGGGTCTGATAGAAATCCTCAAGGCCTGTCAGGAGATCACTGCTGGCAAAGGTAGGAATCACTGTCACTCTGTTCTTAAAGTACTAAGTGGTAATATTATGCATGCACAACAAGTACTAAGTGGTAATATTATGCATGCACAACAAGTACTAAGTGGTAATATTATGCATGCACAACAAGTACTAAGTGGTAATATTATGCATGCACAACAAGTACTAAGTGGTAATATTATGCATGCACAACAAGTACTAAGTGGTAATATTATGCATGCACAACAAGTACTAAGTGGTAATATTATGCATGCACAACAAGTACTAAGTGGTAATATTATGCATGCACAACAAGTACTAAGTGGTAATATTATGCATGCACAACAAGTACTAAGTGGTAATATTATGCATGCACAACAAGTACTAAGTGGTAATATTATGCATGCACAACAAGTACTAAGTGGTAATATTATGCATGCACAACAAGTACTAAGTGGTAATATTATGCATGCACAACAACATCCCATAATGGTGTGACAATTGATTCATGCAAAGCAAACATTATGATAAACGAAAGACAAACAAATCACAATGGCAATGTCATACCCGCCACTTCCAGGCCTCTGTCAAACCCAGACTGAGATTTTTAGATGGCTCCGAAAGGACCTACTTTGACTTTTTAAGACCTGAGGCCGAACAGTTTTCTGGAGAATTATTGTAGCTATATCAGTGGTGCAAACCTTTTCATGTCAAGGACTCCAAATATGTATTTGGCTGCGGACCCGCCATCTAAAAATAATTTGTTCCAGGGACCCCCAGAAGCAAAGATTTTAATTCAAGAAAAATGAAAAAAATATATGAAAGATTTGTGCGCATCTTGTACCACACAGTCCAGAGCACAGTTCACTCTGCTGTAATACACAAGTACAGAAGATATACAAATACTGAATTCCTGTGTAAAATCCTTTTGAAAGGGTTTAGTTTACAGTATCCAATTTACTGACTTGATATGGCTGAGCACCACAGCTAGCAAACATTATATAACTTCAGTAGCTACTCTACAAGAATGTTTATCACGATTCAGAGAAACTGATAGAGGTGAAAATGCACCAGATGTCTTGTGAGCTTGTAGATCTGCTATTTTCCACAAACGTTTACCCCAGGATGAATTGAAGTTTGTAGATCTGCCATTTTTGCCAAATGGTTACCCCAGAATAGGGGTGCTAGGGTTCATGTGGTTAAGCATGGATAATGTACTGTAAGTGACAATACCTCAAACATGACCATGTTCAAATTGCTCCAACATCACCCCTGGTGTGTCAGGATACTGTATCCAGGTGACGGGGTGTTTATTGCTGCAGATGGGAGACCCCATTGGCAATAGTCTATATTGTTTGTTTATTTATATTTTATATTACATTTGACCAAAAGCATTCCAAAGCATGAGTTAGGTGAATTGTCACAACACTTTGCGTCCTCCTCCACACAGTTGACCTGACCAGCTGGGAGCAGAAGATCCATAGAGACGTGGTCGCTGAGCAGCTTGACGGGGATCGGTCAGACGAGGCGGCGGAGTCTGTGCTAATGGAGCACCAAAGTGACGCCGCCATGGAGATGAGCGGCCCAACGGAAGAGCTCTATAAGGACGGGGTCCTCACATTAGGATGCATAGGTATAGATCAGCCATATAACCTCATGAGACCACAGAGCTAGACACAAATCAAAAATAATGTCTTCCTCCCTCTCGACTCTCTCTCTCTCTCTCTCTCTCTCTCTCTCTCTCTCTCTCTCTCTCTCTTTCTTTCTCTCTCTCTCTCTCTCTCTCTCTCTCTCTCTACCAGGCTTCCCCAACGTTGGCAAGTCGTCTGTGTTGAACAGTCTGGTTGGGAGGAAGGTGGTGAGTGTGTCTCGAACTCCAGGCCACACCAAATACTTCCAAACATACTACCTCACCCCCACAGTCAAACTGTGTGACTGCCCTGGACTCATCTTCCCCTCCCGTGTCAATAAACAGCTACAGGTACGTGTGTGTGTGCGTGCGTGCGTGCGTGCGTGCGTGTGTGTGTGTGGTTATGACCTTTACTGCGTGTCTAGACTTGCATTCAGTGGCTTGTCCTTTCTCTCTCTCTCTCTTGTTAAGAAATCCATCTTGGTGAATGGATTATTGATGATATATTTCAAAGACTGCTTTTCCAGGCCAGTGTTTGAAGTTTTTGGGGGTTGCTTGCTACCATGCCCTCCTTTTAAAATACACTAGGGGCCTGATTTGGATACTTGTTTCTGTTTTCCTTTTCATCTGTTTTTCACCCAACCTTACCTTTGATCTTTATCCACAGTACACCATCTTCCTAATCATGTATACAGATGTGTGCCTTACCTTTGATCTTCATCTATGCCATCCTCCTGCTCATTTATACAGATGTGGGCCATCATGTCCTTGTATATTTCATTATGTCCACAGGGGGAGGGGGTTATGTTTTTGCCCCTGTGAGTCTGTTGATCGGTCTGTCCTAGGGCATTAACGACTTGTGATTTTTGCAAGTCGACTTGACATTGACATTACATATAATGTTGGATCCAACAGGCCATTTTATAATCTTTTCCACTTTCGACTTGTGTAATGATGTCGACTGAGTCGACTTGTCAACTTTTTGGTTAATGCCCTAGTCTGTCCATCTGTCTGTTAGCAGATAATCTCAGGCACCGCCGGGCCGATCAACGGCAGCATTCTGCAAACTGCATGCACACTCCCAGTTGGCCAAGGAAGAACCTCCACCCCAAATTTGTTGCGTCATGATCCCAGAAATCCAGGGGGGAAAGTATTTTGGTTGTACTGTTGGTTGTGTGAAGCGGCCTGTTATAATGCCATCATGAGGGCAAGTTGAAAAATGTGTAGGTGCTTCCTTTGCCTACTGGGAGTGTGTGCTAAGTTTCACAGAGTTCGGTCTAGTGATGCCTGAGATTAGCTGCTGACGGGCGGTTAGACAGTGGTGAAAACATAATCTCCACATCCTGGCCGTTCTGGTGGTAATAAAAACATGCAGATACATTTTATACAATTTAAGCCTTTAGCGGACATTCTTATCCAGAGTGTTTTACAATGTGCAAGATTGGTAGTAAAAGGCATGAACCCTAGTCAACAAACACCATAAATGGTCACGTGCAGTAACTAAAGTGCAAAGAAATAGTTTAGTGCTCCAAAGTATGTAACTAGCATACCAGGTCAGACCTAGCATCATTCTAGTCTAAACAACATGCTATGTAAGTCAAGTCTTGCTGCCAGTGTTTTGAGATCACTGGCAGTGATCAAAAGGGCAACATCCCAACAAAAGTACAAAGCGTAGAGGTCCTAAAGAAGAAAATCATCAGTTTGTAAAAAGTCTGGAATTTGGGTAAATGTTTTTAATTCGCGCTGTTAAAATGGAGAGAAATTAGAAGTGTGCACTTACTGAATCTCTCCTCTACTCGCACACGTTTGTGCTCCATCTCTCCTCTGTAGATCCTGGCTGGTATCTACCCAGTGGCTCAGCTGCAGGAGCCCTACACAGCGGTGGGATACCTGTGTGAGAGGACTCCCTTCTTGTCTGTGCTGAAGCTCAAACACCCCAGCCTCCAGGACGTACCGGCACACCTACAACAACAGCAGCAGGGCTCTGAGCAGCATAGTTGGACTGCTTGGGACGTCTGCGAAGGTATCTGGTCTCTTCTCTAAATGATGAGTAGATGTAAACACTCATCATTTCCAGACCAAACGTGTTTCCCGCTTGGCGTTGTCCGGTTAGTGCCGGGGTAAAGCCCACTACTGGGAAGATTAGGGTTTGAATCCTCCACAGTGCCTCCAGCGCTTGGCCGGCGCTCCAACAAACACGATTGGGTGTGTTTGCGCTGCAGGTGGGAAGCCGGATGGGGAGGGTGATCTCTGTCGCTGCACTAGTGACTCCTGCAGATTGGTTGGGGCGCCTGTCCAGCGGTGAGTGGAACTGGGAAGGATAGCATGTTCTGAACTTCCTGCGTTATACCCTCTATGTGAAACTCCTCACTCTCTCACAGCTGCCAATGTCATGTGTATCGGATGAGACATGTTTGACAAATTTTCCCCAAGACCACCACATCAGTGTCAGAGAGTAGACAAACGTGGTAGGGATAGACCAATGATTTTTATACTACACGTGCGCATGCTGATTGCATGTAAGCCGATTTCAAGCAGATTGGCAAACCTGTCTTTATGAGGAGCACTCGTTTTGGTTCACTCATTGTCCTGTGTATGAGCCTTGTGAGGCGGTCCTAAGCAAGACACTGGGTGAGCAAGAGCATGCACCAAGCAGTCGATTATATTTAATTTGCTGCCAGCCTGCGCACGCATGCCTGTGTGAGATCAGTATGACATGGTCTGGTAAGGGGCCTAATTGGCAATGATTAAATTAGGGAGGGACAAAAGAAAATACATTAAAATAGATGTATTGGCTCGCATGTAGATAAGATCACTGCATTCATTTATGAGCAGTAGTGTGTGCCACGCATCATTATTTATCCATTTCATTTCCATGTTCACACTCTCTATCACACATCTCATCACTACCATGTGGAAACTGTGCAAATAGGCAGCTATTTGAATTACTCTTTAACCACTTTCCTATTTTGGGATAAATTGAAGGTGGTCTCTTGACCGAAACGTTGCTTTATTAAAAACTCTTGAACTTGCAAGTGGCAGTGTGCGGGTTGGTCTCTTTTTAACGTTCCCACTTCTAATGCTTTATTACCTACGCACCTGCTTGAGAGGAACCGGGTGTGCGAAGGTCTTCTCCTCACAGGGATAAATTAACAAGCTTTCAAAAATAAGAAAAATAGCTGATCTACAAGCTCACAACACAGTACAATGCAACATGTTATGAGCTTGTAGATTGTCTATTTCATCGTGTGATACCATCGTGCAATGAAATATAAAATATTAAAACTCCAATAAAATCACATTCCACACTCCTACTGGATCTCTGGTCTTATATCCTATTGAGCTCCAATCTGTCTGTTTATCATTCACAATGCAATCCCGCACAAATACCTCTCTTACTTACTAACAAGCAAACTGTGGGCCGCAAATTGGCCTTCATGGAACATCCATTGACAGAACAAACAAGCTTCTTTTAGTGATGGAGAAAAAGAACAAACAAATATATTTTCATTTCCAGTTACTGACACATTTTTATATTTTTTGAAAAGTGTATTTTTCTGCGTTTTTGATTTATTGTTGATAGTGATGGTGAGAGAGCTCGAACCCAGGACCCCAGGAAGAATAGTTGTTAGTGCAGTAATAGCTAATGGGGATCCTAAAGAAAGAAACAAAGAGAGGGGGATCACATGCAGCCAAGCGCCTCGGGTCAGAATCGAAACTGGACCAGCTTTGGGAAATTCTATTGCCCTATTTATGTTGTATGCACTCTTTCTTACCAGGTGAGCCCCCAGTTACTAACACTTTTTATGTGTGTGTTTCCCCCCTCCTTTCTTTTGTCATGCAGCCTGGGCAGAGAGACGAGGTTATAAAACGGCAAAGGCGGCTCGCAACGATGTTTACCGGGCAGCTAACAGCCTCCTAAGGCTTTCCATTGATGGGAGACTGTGCCTCTGTCTCAGGCCACCTGGATACAGCTGCCTCAGAGGTAACTTGGAGGGAGGGGACGTTGTGATTGCTTGACATGTCATATTTATAAAGTAACAATGTAAAAGGCTGAACATAACCATGGAAGTGGAGCCTTGGGTGGTTGAAGTGTCTCCTTACAGTTTAGCTTCTTGTTCTTGTTCTTGTTCTTCTTGTTCTCAACTCATTTATGCTCTGATTGGTACAAACCAAATTTTATCTAACATCCAACCATTTCCACCCGGAGCCCAGTTCATTACAGTTCACCATGCTCTCTTTAAGGCTTATGATTTACTCATTCTATTGGCATTAACTATTTGCAATTGATTGATTGAGTTTCTGTCTTTAGAAACTTACACATGACCATTTATTTTGTACATACTGTATCTGTCAAAAGGATACAATACTGTCAGCCCACATTTTAATCTAGTGATGATCTAGTCATACAACTTCTATACTTGGATTTTATTATTTTCATTTGTGAAAAGGCCATTTCATTTCATAAAAAAAGAAAAGTGGTGGCAAAGTAGGCATGTAGCTTGAGTGCACAAGACACAATCAGTGTTTACTGCTCTCTACTCTTTAGCTCTAGCCTTCAATTCAATGTCACACTGAATTTCAACAATCTTTTCAACATCTGTAGTTAGGTATGTACACCTACTGCATTTTAACTGACAGCAGCTACTTGTTAAGGATGAAATAGAGTTTTGTCTGTGAGGTTTTGTGACACCTTTTAAGATTTGGGAAGTGTGTTAGCCTTTCATGTCGCTACTGAGAGCTCTTCAAACTGAGCTATACTTTGAATGCCTCGACTGCACTAACCAGTAAGACTCCCTAATCGGGAGATAAGCGACCGTCAGGTCGGCAACCTCATGGAGGCGCTAGAAGAGAGGCATGTGAGAAATCAGGGGCGGAGGTTGTGGTTTGCCTACCAAGGAGTGTGTGTACAAAGTTTGGCATGGATAGGGGCAACGGCGGCGGAGATAAGAATAGGTCCAAAAGTGTGACGTGACGGACAGACTGACTGATGGAGGGACTGACAGACAGCCGGTGAAGGTTTTCATAGTAACTTGCGACCTAACGGTCGCAATCATGTGACTATGCCTCAGTCTTTCCCTTGCAATTCTTGGTTGAGATCGTTGAGTTTTGCTGTCAGTTCCGTAAGGAATCCCATGTCCAATAACCAAGCATAGTTTTGGCCGGTACATTCCAAGCCGAATCACACGGTCAGGAAAAACAATAATAACGTGGCGTAGGCCAGCTTGTCACTCAAAGACTGCAGAGTACACTGCTTTACTGAGATCTGATTCACATTGTCGGCACAGCGTATTGGGATCGATTTGCTTTGAAGAGTGACGTGTTGATCGCGGTCGATCGGTTAGTTGCCCCTGTTATATAGAAAGAACAATATTCATGATAGAGCAGATTTAATTGTCCTTTGTATTTTTCTTAAATTTTAAGTTTCTACAATTCCCATTATAGTTTTGGTAGCATATCAGATACACAGAAAACTGCTCAGTGTTATGGCTCACTCTTACCTTCGTAGCGAGATGTACTTTCCTGTTTCCCAACTGGCTACAATAAAGGTACAGTATAGTGTTTCAGGTATGGCCTTTTGTCTGTAGGAACATTTTTCTACCACTCTGCCTTATTTTGACAGAGCACTGTCACTTGAAGCAGATCTCTCTAGGATAGGAATTGGTCTATTGAAGACCAAACACCCCTGTCTGTTTCTCTAACTAACTACACCTGGTTGGGTAATGGCTTCTAGCAGACCTTACTCCACAGCTGAGATGGCACTAACAAACTGTAACGTCTGATTTATACTTTGCTACACTACGGTGTTGCTTGTCAAAAATGACAGATTTTCAATAGAACAACCTAAGTCATCGTACCAAAGTATAGAGTAGCCAACTGGGTAGCAAGACTACTCCAGGGAGACCTCACTCAGAACATTTGATCGGTTTGATTCACAGAGCACTGGGAAAATCACGCCGACCTGCCGGAAATCTTGGCCATGCAGGGGCGGACGGAGGACGAGGGGGCGGCAGAGAGGGAGGAGGAGGACGATGGGGAGTCCAGCTCGGAGCCGGAGGAAGAAGAGAGGGACAGGGACGCGGACGATGATGAGGATGGGGACGATGAGGATGAAGGGTTGGGAGGCCCTTCCCCAGGGAGGAAGGACGACACACAGTCGCCATGCCTCTCTGTCAATATGTTCGACATCCTTCAGGAGAACGATTGCGAGTGATGACGGACGGCTGGATGTATGGCGTGGTCTGGCCAGCGAGGAAGAACAAGAGCGTCTCTTCTCTCCTCAGCATCTCCCTGTCCACCCACCAGTGCACTTTCATTCCTTGTCTTAGTTTCTTTTTCTTTTTTTGCGTTCCTCCCTCACGTCTCTCCCATCATCAACACTCCTATCTGTCCTCCTCGTTGTTACTAACATCTCCATACATTATCCGCTGATTAGTTTACTCTCCTTGCCCCCCTCTCCCCTCCGTTTCATCATTGACTACGTTTACACGGGCACCAGTATCCCATTAATATTTGTAGGCCTTACACCCTCATCCATAGTGTTAACGCTTTCAGTGCCCAAGACGTGTTAACACGTTTTCGGCGCTAGATGGCGTTCTCGGCTATTCTAGGCAATCCTTGGCCATACTGGATTACTCAAAAGTATATTTACTCAGGAGGACGTTGCCCGATGACGTAATGAGACAACAGGAAGTATCGTACTTTTTTTTTAAAGGGGCTTGCAAAGAACTCTTCCAGTGTTTGTCTATGGAGCGATCTGATCACAGCATGTTGCAATCTGACGGGCTGACTTTCCTCCCAGAGCATCGTGCACGCATAAGGGTTATTTTTGCATTCTACGAGAGTCACACACCAGTGTGCACGCGCCGTGCACGCACGACAGAGAATATTCGGCGATTTGTAAGATAAATACGTGTCCAACTTTTAAGATTATATATTTCTACCAACCTTGTATTTTCAGTGACTTCTAACAGCCAACCAGCGTCCAAAGTGATCGCGGAATTCCCTGGTTGCCACTGGAACCAATGTCTTTATGTTGTTGTAAACACCTTACGTTGCTAGCAAGCGGAACATTTGGTAAATAAATATTATACTGAATATGACCTTAGTGAGGATGTTGCATTAGTATTGGTATACTGGTGTGCATGTAAATATTATCTTCCATAATGTAGAGAGACCATGTCTTCCATGCCTGTAGCTCTGCTTTGCTTACCTACCCATGCAACTCATAACTTGTTTCCCCCTCAGTATTGCTATTGCTTGGATTATGTTTGGTTTGGGTTTGGTTTGAGTCAATTTTACCTGCATGCGGTTGTTTTAAAAGACATCTCCTTTCAGCCCATACAAAGTCCCACTGTACAATCCAATCCATTCAGATTTTCATCTGTTCATCAATAAGTGCCCTCAAAGCTTATGATGCCAAAGTTTAAGAAAAAGTCGAGGTGACCACCGCTGACTGTGATCAGTGTGGTCAGTTACCGAGGGTGGGGTGGGTGGGGCAGTCATGTGGCTTACAGAGGATAGAACCATCATTTCACACAATCTTTTCGGGGGGTTTGAAGTTATTGGACCTGAGTTCAGTTCTTGGTTCTATCCAGTTGTATCATCTTGGTTGTGTGTTATTTCAGTTAGCTTGATTCTACCCAGTCAGTGGTGTAGTTGAGAGTGTGGTTTTAGGGGAGGCCATAGTTTATGGCTGGACAAGAATCGATTTTCAAGGGTCAGACGGGAACGTTCTATGACTGTGACTAAACTCCTTTTAATTCAGCAAGCCATACAGGAAGAGAGAGAGAGAGAGAGACCAGACTATTTCACACATCCTTTGCTGCTAGTAAGTGATGGTAATTTTCTCAAAACAAACATTTTCAAAACTTAGATTTTTCTTTTTTGGCTGTTACACTCCATCTACTGGCATTTCCCCCCCACTCTTCTCACTGCATTTGCATATAATTCTTTCCCCGCTCTCGCTTTTGAGAACACGAAAAACCTCAAGCACCTCTCTCTCTCTCTTCCTCCTCCTCCTGTGACACATGTTGTCTCATTGCTACAATTCTGGAAGTGCTGTAGTATTTTGTGCTGGCGTTAAACATTTCACTCCAAGGGGAACACTGTCTACAGCACAGCGCTGTGTTACTGTGTAATACATCACTCTGCAGCCACACCATTGGTACTATTCTACTGTATATGTAAAGAAGTCATTCAACTCAACCCTGCTGTCTCAGACACGGTCGTGTCGATCTGGACTATTGTGGAAAAATCTTTAAGAACTGACATGTAAAGTTTTGGAGAGGTTTTGGTTTATTGTGTGAATGGTTTGAGTGCACAGTGAAATACTCAGTGTTAATTTATCCCTTTGTAACTCTTAAGAGTGTACAAATGTAGTTAAATTGACACAAGATCTTACTGTGTATAAGGTGTGTTTTTTTCTTGGACTATTTGTTGCATTCCTCATTTCATTCCATGCCTATTGACAATGAATTGCTCTCTGCAATAAAGAATAGTCATTTAAACACACTGTCTTGGTATTATGAGGGGTTGGAATGCACTCTTGAGGCTATTATGTTTTTTTCTTTTTTGCATTTGCACATTACCCTTGTGAGAGATAGTCTGCAGTAACACAAATATTGCTTAATATTATGCAAGCGAGAGTCCATTCACCCATTCCAGTACAATATTTGGACGCATTTAATTAGATGTCAAAGCATGAAAGTGGTCTTTATAAACTAC
Source organism: Nannobrachium achirus (assembly GCF_963921795.1). Classification (NCBI taxonomy): domain Eukaryota; kingdom Metazoa; phylum Chordata; class Actinopteri; order Myctophiformes; family Myctophidae; genus Nannobrachium; species Nannobrachium achirus. Next base: position 62,006,318 of record NC_137811.1, on the reverse strand, counting down.
TGGGAGACTCTGAGATGTTAATTTATTCTCAGACAGAACTGTATCCCACTAGCTGTCCTCCTGTAATAATGGAAGGGATTTGCCGAAGGTAGAGCAATTGTAATAAAATGTTGAGCTTGGAACTACACTGTTCCCAAGGCTAATTAAAGGCCTCGATAGCCTATTGCTGGGTGAATTTCCAGACACGTATTTCTTCATTTGAAGGCAGATATCATAAATAAAACAGTCTTAATTTGTCTTTACCAAAAAAAAGTAACACTTAATCTGGCTTCACGAGAACACGAGAAACCGCAAAAAGACTCCATCGCAGGGCTTAAAGATCCAGTTTGGGTGTACACTTTAATGCCATCATCTCACGCACAGTTTACCAAAAAAAAGTAACACTTAATCTGGCTTCAGTATTTTAATTTAAAAAAGACTCCATCGCAGGGCTTAAAAAGATCCAGTTTGGGTGTACACTTTAATGCCATCATCTCACGCACATGCAATGTATTGACTTCTCCAAGATGACGTCTCAAGGCATGATCTTGTCAGTCAAGTAGTAGATGCTTCAAATTTATATTCCATTCGAGACCCTATGGTGTAACTCAGTGTTATAACTCTGTCGTTATGTCAGCTCGCTCATCAACCACCCATTTGTTTGAGATCCGCCCATAGAAAACACATTAAATTGGTCTAACAACTATAAAAGTGTGGGCTGTCTTAAGTATGTTGGTTACTTGGAATAATGACAATCATTACAGAGAATTGCAATAACTATTGTTTATGCACTGGAAGTTGGTGGAAATCCCTTGCCTTGCATAATGCGGACACAGTGCAAAATTGTGTTGTACAGTACTTTACAGTAAGCTTTATTTGCTGACTAGATAAACCAAGATTGGAGCGGGGAGGTGAGTTTTAGTAAAGAGGGAAACTCATCTGGAATAGTTTCCGATTGACAGACATCACTATGAGCTGCCTGATTTCCTCAAGCTCGAGTTTTAATTACGATGTGAGGTAAAGGCTGTATGGTAATAATTACAGCCAGACAAAGACTCCAGATTTACTGGCTCGAGTGACACCATAAATTTAGAAAGCTGTTAATTAAATTCTGGTGTGTTGAATTATTTTTTCTGCAGCAATGGTCGCGCCAATAATGCCCATGTGGTTTGCATTTGGAACAGTTTCTTTTCTTTCTCTCCCCCTCCCAAGGACTAATTTGGGGAAAGCTTTCTCATGACGTAGTCGGGTCCCGCTAAGGACTATACCCCTTCACCTCTTTCCTGCTCCCAATTTGACCCCAAATAACATGTGGGTGAGACCCTTTTCTTCTAGTAATGACACGGTTTCACATGAGAGCCAGAACACTGAGCAGGCCTGAAAAAATGTACAAGTCTGGTTCACCAACTCCCCTGGGTGTAGCATGAGTGCGCATGTAGGCACATGCATGCACAGTGCACACACACTCACAGGTGATGCAGCTAATAAATGGGGCACTTGGGAAGCTGTAATAACTCTTTCAGGAGGAGGGAGAACAACACAGGTGTGTTAGAACCAAATTAAAAGAAAATCATGGATTAAAAACTGTCCCTCTTGGTTCTATTACAGCACCTAGGCTGAGGTTAGTCTCCATAAGCCTAAATTACAGTTATATATCTTCGCTGGCATGTACACCCATGTGGTCACTAGATGGCTTTCAAGGCCCGCATGAGTATGTCCATGAACAACTGTTAATGGTCAGGTGCACTTTCGGTTGATTGTGCACAGGCTTCTCATTTGTGGTGTTTACAGTGTGAATGTGAGCTATGTGTTACCTGATCTCACAGCCATGCTCATGTTTTATCACCTTGAGAAAGGTGGGTCTCACACCATGACAAGTGTGGACACAGCCGCACTCTTTCTTCTCATTTTCACTCCTCAGAGGAGTTTGAAAACTTCTCTATCTATGGAGAGAAACGTGTACTGTCATGGTCATGTGCTTAGACCACACACACACACACACACACACACACACACACACACACACAGATACTAAAGGTCACTCACACATTGCTGGCATTATGCACACACGAATGAATACATACAGATTTCATATGCAAAAGATCTACTCTCACACTGCTGAGAAGAACACCTGCAAAATATCACACTCACGTACACACAGTATTTCAATGCTTATTGCTACTGTAGGTCACATTTACTATGAAAACCTGCAGCTCCCGTCCCGTGTGTCAGTCAGTCACGCCTCATGTCACGCTCAATATATGGCCAAGACAGAAAGTTCGTACAACACATGGATCTCCATATGTGGAGCTGACTACTGTATCGTCACCTGGATCTCCATATACGTCAGTCAGTGACGCCTCATATATGGCCAAGACAATTCATTTGCAAGTGTGACCTGCGTCAAGGCAACCACACTTGCAAATTAATTCTGTCCTTCCCTGATGTCATCAATATTAAGCTCATATCTGGGAATGCCCCTATGTGGACATATTGTGTCAGTCTCATGATAACCCGTGTGGTTGTCGCGACGCTAGTCACACTAAAAGGGACGTCCTTGTCCCTTTTATGCCCATTTATGGAGATCCTTCTTGTCGTCAATATTAAGCCCATATCTGGAAATGCCCATATATGGACATATTGTGTCAGTCTCTGTTGTTTAGGGTGTCTTACTGGTATTTAAAATGTGCTACTAGCATTCACATGCATACACTCGACCTACAGAACGTACATAGGCACGCACATGTACACAGTGCTCCGTCCGATCGGAACCTCTCCCTCCGCTATATAGCTCGAGCTATCATGGAGGGTGATCGAGTTGACAAACAGGGCTGATGTACACAGTATATGGATCGTTTTCATAATATCACAGCACTGCACATGGCTATAACACACACACGCACACAACACAATAAGCAAACAGGAAAACAGTATTTCATTGTCAATGTTTTATTTACAGTCTGTACTTAGACATACAGTAGACCAATAGTCTCTCTATCATTCTCGCTTACACTGCTTAGACCACACGCACCACACACACACACACACACACACACACACACACACACACACACACACACACACACACACACACACACACACACACACACACACACACACACACACACACACAGACAGACAGACACACACACATAGACACACACCTTCATCCACCCACCCAAGTACTGTACACTGACACACATGCACACACACACACACACACACACACACACACACACACACATACACACACGCATGCACACACATTGATTTATTGCCTAGACAAATGTCTCCCAGTCTGCTTCCTGGTGCTGTATCACTGTGGGGGGTGGCGAGGCTTCTGGCCTCGACCTCGTCTCAGGTTTGTTTCCAATACACAGCCAAAGAAGTTAATACCAAGCCAACATAACAACCCTTATGGGTCAATTTTCACACTTTCTGCATTAAATTAGCACTCCTGATAGTGATTTTGTGGGCTAAACTTCACATGGCTCTTCTAGAACCAAGTGGTTGTAGTTTAACATGAAATCACTGATCTCAAGTGAGCTGTACCAAATGATTCCTTGTGACTTTCTACAATGGATAAAAAGAGGCGTGGCACCTGTTTTTCTTTTTCCTTCCTTTTTTTGTACATTGTTAAAAAAGTGGGGCTTCATGCACAACGCCTGCATCCGCTAAGTAAAGGCTAGACGCATTCTGATGAAATATTGGCACTAATCAAAGAAATGCCATGAATTCTTCAGGGGAATTGGCTTTCACCTCCCTGTCAAGAACTCTTCTGAGTCGGCCCAGATGTGGTTAGAGGTACAGACAGCTGAGACGAGCATTTCCCAGGCTCCTGCTCCAGGCTGAGGTTTTAGCAGGGAGCAGCCAGTCTGCTATTATCCCAACAGAGCTCATCCAGGTAAACATACCACACCCATGTATGATAGGGATGACTGCAACAAGAGAACAGCACCTAAGACCTGTTTACTGCAACCTTATTCCTCTGTATTCCCCTACGGAAAAGCACTGTACCGTAGGCTACCTACTGTGTAAACCAGCCACTATGCATCCCTATTCTGCATGGGGCTAACAACGCAACAGCAGAAATAGTAGATCTACGACCCATAGGGTGTTATGAGCTTGTAGATCGGCTATTGTTGGTGAGGAGATTTGGTGTAGAGGGAAATAATAGAGCAGACCTAGTATGAGGCCCTGTGGGACACCCGGTCAGAGTAGGCTATATCCGCTGTTGTTATAAAACAACATGCTTAGGCATTGTATTTTACAAAGTACAAAGTGTACAGATAGATAGATAGATAGGTTTTTATTAAAGTGTCATGCACCACACGGTGCCCAGCCCGCACGGGCTTACAAGACACTCACAACATAGTATACATACAGTACACCAAGATACACCACATAACAATGCAAAAGAAAAAAGTATTAAGTGTCCATGTTTACGGATACAATGTTCTCCACCTCAACTGCCATGCCTTCTCTATGAATTTTGCTAGAACAAACACTTCATTATTGAACAACCAGCGTAACATAGCACATTCAGACATCCAAAACAAATCTGGATTTTTGGCTTGCATTTTTTCAAATAAAGAATTTCTTAAAACATGATACAGTGGACAGTGAAAAACAAAATGAACCTCATCCTCCACAACTCCCAAATCACAGAGATCACACAAACGTTGCTCCTCAGGAATACCAGTATACCTACCCACCTCAACTGCCAGGGGTAATGCACCAGTTCTCAACTGAGCACAGAGGGACCGCTGTCCTCTCTTTAAGTTAAATAAAACATATGATTCCGTGATATAGTCATCTTTAAATAGGATATAATGTCTTAACTTTGCTTTTTGAGCGGTGGTTACACCGTCTCCTATACGTGGCCGTGTGTGTATGCGTGTGTGTGTGTGTGCGTGTGTGTGTGTCTGTATGTAGCCTGCAGGCCTGCAGTACCTTTTATGACCACACATGTTAAGGGAGGGGCGCTGTTGTTCAGGCCAGGCCAGACCAGGCACACACACACACACACACACGCACACACACACACACACACACACACACACACACACACACACACACACACACAGGGGGGAAGGGGGGGGGGGGGGTAAACCACCGCTCAGTTCACACGGGTGTGATTTTTTACAAGTGTCCACTCTCCATTGCTCCTGGTGTAATATTGACAATTTATATTTAATCGTATTTATATTACATTGGAGATTATTCATGAAATATAAATTTAAGTCTGAAATTGAAAAAAATTAAAGAAACTTCTCTTATCCATGGATAGTTACCTGTTCTATTCCAATCAAATATATTTTTTGTAAGCCTCCCTTCTGGCAGTTGGGTGAGGCGGTTCCACAGTCTAATCATTTCACACCGCTGCTTTGTAAGGCAACTTTCCCAACCTGTGTCACCTTCAATGGCCAACTTAGTGGTATACTTATGCACCCCGAGAAAACACCTCAAAGCTCTACTCTGAATATTTTTACATTCGATAGCCTCCTCAAAGCCCCATACACCTGCTGCATAAAATAAAATAGAAGAAACCATAGAGTCAAAAAGCTTGGTGAATGTAGCAAAACCTAAATCAGGGCACAATTTCATTTTACTTAATATGGCACCTAATGCTCTTCCAGCTGAGTCAGCCAATACCTTCCTCCCCTCAGACAAACTCATGAATTCATGAAAAACAAAACCTAGATATTTATATGAGGGGACATAACTCAAAGACATTGACCCAAACACAAAATTGTGGTTACTCTGCTGTTCAGCTTTCCTTCTAAAGTGTATAATCTGTGTTTTCTCTCTGTTAATGGCAAGTCTCCATTAACGGCACCACAAACACACAATATTCAACATCTTTTGGAGATTTGACTCATTTTCAGCTATAAGAGCAATATCATCAGCATATAAAAGAATACTCATTAATATTTTCAATTGATAAACCCAAATTGGCCTGCTTGATTTCCTGAGCTAAATCATTTACATATAAAGCAAACAGAGTTGGTGTACATGTCCTTTTTATTCGTGACTTTTATTCATGACTTTCATTCATGTACACTACATAATGTTGTTACACCTTTGGAAGTTGACTATGTATTTGGGAGAGTTTCACTAAATACTTGTTGTAGTTAAAACCGAGATGAATATCGTGGATTTAAGGACAGTGAAAGGTTTTAGCTAGAGAAGACAGAGAAGACAAGCTCCAATGGGGAGGGATACCCTTTATATCAGGTGACTGAAACTTGGCAAAGTGTACAGCTGCTCGCATGTCAACTTAGGGTGAAGTCAGGAACAATACCTGCCACAGCAAGCATTCAACAGGCTGTGTACCAAAGCTGCTCTCTCCCAATATTCTCCTCAGACAGGATCACAATATCGCAGCTGGGGTTTGTTTGCTCAAAGGGTTTGTGCATGCTTTTGGTGTGGAAACAGACATTATGGCTGTTGGCGCTGAAGAAACCGGTCAATGTGAATGTAGGCTTCCATGTTTTCTGGCTCTGCAATGTTGCAATTTATGATAGTTTACTAGACTGTTGGTTATTTATAATTTAGGCATTTAGCAGACACACTTATCCAGAGTGACTTACAATGTGCAATGATGGGAGTTAACTGCATGCTGTGCTGACAAATAGGTGTGTTTATATGTCATTATGTGTTGAATGATGTCTGTGTTACCTGCGTATGTCTACTTTTACTTGATGTACGAGATCTCGTGTGTACCGATGGGTGACAAATTAAAGGACAAACCAACCAGTGTGGTCGGGTGGCACAGGGACAAAGTAGCATGGCTACCACCAAGGAGTCTAGGGGTTCAAATCCACCATGGTGCATCCGGGCCAAACAAATGCCAATTGTGTTTGTTGCGACCGAAGTTCCCAGTTTAGTATGTGAAACGGCACATGCTGACTCCGTCCGCCTGGACGTGTATACTTTTTTACTTTTTTTTAGTCTATGGGTTTGCCGCTCTGACATCATGCTCTGACATCACTGTGATGTCAGGGGAACCACTCTAACAGAATGGGTTTGCGGCTCTGACATCACGCTCTGGCTTTACTGTTATGTCACACTAACATAATCCCTTTTATGCCCATATATGGGGTTCCCTGATGTCATCAATACTAAGCCCATATCTAACATGACTTCATATGGGATATGGAGGCCACATCGGCCACATACCACACTAACAGTATCTGTGTGGCTTTGTCTACAGACAGGGATCTCCATGTATGGGCATAAAAGGGTATGATGTCAGATGTCATAGACATCATAGGACTTTCACATAACCAATAACTGAGTAAGCATGTTTGGGCTCTCACAGCATATCTCCATAGACAGTACATGGATCTCCATATATGAGTACCAGGGGTCTCCACATACAGTATGGGTAACTGGTCCGATATACATCACTGGCCAGATGGCCAAGACATGGCACGACCTAGGTCGCTTGTCGCCCTGAGGTGTCTTTCCGAACACAATTGGCTGTGTTTTGGGGAAAGAAACCGGGCAGGGAGGGTGATATTTGTTGCTGCGCCTATTGGCTGGCGGCATTGCCCACATCCAACAGGTGGGTGTTGAACAGTAGGAGTAGGACAGAGGCTACTGTATACGTCCTCCTCCCGGTGGAGGCTCCTCGCTGGCAGGTGAGCCAAAAGGGAAACACAGAAATGTGTGGGGGGACTTCATTGGAATGAATTTGGTATTATAACTAAATTGGGAGAAAGAATCATAAAGGTTATTGGCCATCCCACCCGAGCCACCAGGACAGCTTCAAGTCCCTTGGCATAGTCTGGAACTCGACTGGAGGGAACACCGTTCTAAGGAAATACATTTCCTCACTTAGTGATGGAAACTAAAAACTAGCTTTGTTTAACGAAGCCACTTTCATCATCACTTATCACTTATCTTTTTCACTTGCCATCTTGATGAACTGCACCTGCTCAGCATCTTTTATTCATGCCACGGAGTATGACAGGATGTTAATTGCTTAATTATAATAATGTAGCATAATGCAGTCCACCTGTATGGAAGCAGATGCATTTGTTATGCTTCTGCATTCAGTGCATGCGTAGGTGTGTGTGTGTGTGTGTGTGTGTGTGTGAGTGAGTATATGTGTGTATGTGTGTATGTTGTTTTTTCTTCAAATATGTATGAATTTCTGCACACAGAAGTGTCTGTCTATATGTATATGTATGTGAGAGCGTGTCTGAGTGTGTCGGTGCTTCAATGAGTCTCCTTCACTCGTCGGCTTGTGCGTTTGTCTGTGACCCTGTTTGCGAGTCCCCCCTACTCCCGTCCATGTGTCAATAGGTATTTTTAGCACCGCCTCTCACCGCAATGCAATGGCACTCATTTGCACCCCTCACAGCTCACATACCCCCCCGCCACCTCCCCTCCCCACAATCCACCCCATGACACCCACCCCCCTATCCCCAGGGCACATCCAATCTGCCACTATTCACTCTCACTGCATGAAGCAGCCAGCAACAGCCTAGCTGAAAGTTTTTAAAAGGAGAAGAGAGATGAGAAGGGAGGGGATATGGGCGGCGATTCAGACCTGGAACTAAAAGGCAGGAAGGAGTTCAGGCACAGACTGCGGTTACCATGGAGATATAAACCTCGGGCCATGGGTCCAGGTTACCATGGAGATATAAACCTCGGGCCATGGGTCCAAAATGACTTCAGTGAATTATCTGGTTTTATGTGACTCCCCTAGGGTTTGGGGGAGTGTTGGGATATTCATTATGTTCATTAAATCAGTTAGCGTCGTTGTGTGGTGTTTTATTCTTATTTATAGTTTTTTGCTATATGCATACACTATACCTAGCACTGGAATATCACACTTGCGCCGACACAATGTACACTTAAATAGCACACACACACTGGCAGACCACCATGAACACATACCGATGGGAATATTTGAGACAGGGAGTAGTTAAAGCGAAGCTACTGTTCAGAAAAGCATAGGAGGGAGTGGACAGTCAGTCAGTGGCTGAATGAGAGGCTGAACATATAATTGGTAAAGACAATGGCTGGAGTGACAGGCAAAATGAATCAGGGCACATCCAATTGTGCTGGTTATGGGAGGTAATTCCCAAAGAGCTATTGTTAGGCACACCAAAGAGAGAGAGACTGGGTGCTGAGAAGAAAGCAAAACCATTCTCATTCACAGAATGGTGGCTGGGACATATGAAGAGTGGTGAGGGGGGGGGGACTGGGGTTGAAATCCTAGAGGGATTGGAGTGATAGCATGATGCTTAGGGGGTGACAGTTGTAGAAGAGCCGCCCAAATGCCACAGCACAGCATAGACTGGAGCCCTCGACACTAGGGGATGGCAGTTTGATAAATGGGTGTTGTGTGTGTGTGTGTGTGTGTGTGCGTGTGCGCATGTGTACTATATGCATCTACTGTGTGAGTCCGAGAGTGTTCGGTATTCATGTATGTGTTTTTTGGATTCGACAGGTGCGTGTATAGGAAGTGTGTGTGTGTGTGCGTGCATGTGTGTGTATGCCAGAGCGAGCAGCGTGCAGGGATGTAGATCAGCAGTGGGGATTCTGACTAGAGGCAGAGAGAAACCAGACACCTAAAAGATGTCTGTCTGCCCCCTCCCAGTCTGCCAGAGGAAGAGGGGACACGGCTACAGCTGAGTGGGTCTCCAGGGACCTCCTGACTGTGTGAGGGGTCATCTGGAACGCCCGCCTCGCCTTACAAGCCCCCCATGACCACCACGCACGACCCACCCCCCATAAAATCCCCTTACCCCATCCTCCCTAATACTATACCACCTCCCTCCCTATCACCTCGCCCCTCTCACTCCACACTGTCACTAAGCTCATTTACCACAACCACCTATAGCGAGCATCCCTCGGGCCCCCCTTAAACATCCACCAAATATGTGCTCCCTTCTGTCCACTCTCTCTTCCCCCCAGCCCACCTCACTCCTCTCTCCATTAGCCCCCACATCAATTCAATTCAATTCAATTCAAAGGAGCTTTATTGGCATGAGAAAACATACGTTTACATTGCCAAAGCAAGTGTCACAAATAAAATAAAAATTGAGAATGGGGAACATAATATATACAGTTGGAGGGGGTACAGCATTGTGTAAACAGAGCAATGTCGCATTGTGACATTTTATATATATATACAGGGTATAAAGCTTTTGGAACAAACAGCAGCATTATTTTTTCTCAAAATGCATTTAAAGGTAACAGCTCTGTTTCATACTGTATGTGCAGTAGGTCTAGATGTCAATCCACCTCCTCTCCTCTCCTCTCCTCTCCTCTCCTCTCCTCTCCCCCATGCCTCACCCCCTTCCCTCCACCTTACCCCTAGCTCTTGACAGCGCTGAGCTCATCGTGCCAAGCTGAAAGCCACAGCGCTCCAATCCGTCCCCATGATCACAAGAACAGACACTCCAGGCATGATACAATTTATCCAGGGCCTAGTAATAATGTTTATGAGACACAGTGTCACCCAGCGAGAATTAAAATCCGCCCGCTTTGAAAGTGCATTGCAGTGGGCCTGATTTTCCCCCTTGTGACACCCCTCGCTTTTATATCACTTATATAACCGAAAAGGCACGTATACCCTCGCCTAACCTTTCAAAGTAATAAGCACAGCACTGTGTGTGTGTGTGTGTGTGTGTGTGTGTGTGTGTGTGTGTGTGTGTGTGTGTGTGTGTGTGTGTGTGTGTGTGTGTGTGTGTGTGTGTGTGTGCGCGTGCGCGTGCGCGTGCGCGTTTGCGTGCGTGCGTGCGTGCGTGCGTGCGTGCGTGCGTGCGTGCGTGCGTGCGTGCGTGCGCGCGCGCAGGGACGTCACAAGGGGAGGAAAAGCGGGACTGAGTTACTAGGGCCCAAGGTGGAGGGGGCCTTAATTATTTTATACTTTATATTTTATACTTTTATATGTATTTTTCAAGCGAACATTTGTAACTCGAATTTCGCTTTTGGGGGGTCCCTGGAACTAAATATTTTTAGATGAGGGTCCATGGCCAAATACATATAATTCTGGGGGTCCCTCACATGAAGAGGTTTGAGCACCACTGACATAGAAACATAGGTTTTTTCAAAAAAAATTGAAGGATTTGAAATATTCAAAGACCTGCACAAATTTTCACGATTTTTCAAAAATAGCAGATCTACAAGCTCGCAGCACGCGCTGTGAGCTTGTATATTTGTTATTTTTCAATCGTTAAAGAACCCAGGGCCCAGAATTTGGTGCGACACCCCTGTGTGTGCGTGCGCTTGCGTGTATGCGCGCGTGTGCGAGCAGGAGCGTGCGTGTGTATGTGTAGTGTGAAAAGTGAGAGGAGCTGACACAACCTTTTTCCACATTTGACACTTAAAAGGAGCTCTCCACGGTGACCCCCACCCACGATTCTCCCCTCGGGACGGACGCCGACCCCTCGACCCCCTGACACCTTCCACCACTCCCAGATCCTCCCCAGGGACCAATCAAACACGGCCTGGCCCATGGGTCTCTGACACTGATACTGACAAAGCACAGACAAGACACAGTATAAACACAGAGTATGTGTAGTGTGTGGTGTGCAGTGCACTGTGCATGCATAAATACAGCTTGGTTTGCTGGGGTGAATGGGGGAATATCCATGCCTCATTTCTATCTCTGGTAGAGGATATTGTCACTGTCGGGCAGAAACCTTGTATCTCCAAGTTTGTACGTTTTTTCACCAAGTAAAGCTCTGCTTCATCATACAAGGACGTCGCACAAAAGTAGTGAAAACAGCCGATCTACAAGCACACAACGCCTCGCACCGCGAGGCGTTGTGTGCTTGTTTTCACTAGTTTAGTTCATTTTTGAAATGATAAATACAAAACGAACGGTCTTGGACATACAAGGTTTCCACCCGACAACGACGATATGTTTTATGCCTGCTGCAGATCAGACTGAATTAAATACAGTACATGCATTATCTTTTGGTAAATGTAGACTGCCTGATAGATTTGATATTTATGTTTGATAATAAAACTATTCAACAATTTAATTACAAAGTATATTAACCCTGGCATCCCTATTTTGGGCAGATTATCCAAATATTCAAAAATAGTGAAAATAATATCTCTACAAGCTTGTAGATGTTGTCTTAATTTTCTTTTAAATACCCTGAGTGTACACAAACACTGTGTGTGTGTGTGTGTCCACACATTTACAGACACAAGCATGCTGTTTGATACCAATCGACACACAATATACAGATGTGCACACAATTAAAGACACACTTTCACACAATAAAGTCTGGCCCTATCTTCGCACATCCTTTTTTCTTTCTTTTTTTTCTTTCTTTTTCAAAATAGTAAAAATAAAAAAATCTAAAACATTTAAGCATGCCATAATAAGGGCTAAGGCTGCACTCAAGATAGGGCCCAACAGGACGCCATAGATCCAGTTACAAAAACAAACATTTTAATATACTATATTTATTTTCAGGTCCATATTGCAGTTTTATTCTCTCTCTCTCTCTCTCTCACACAAACACATATGCGCGTGCGCACACACACACACACACACACACACACACACACACACACACACACACACACACACACACACACACACACACACACACACACACACACATGCTTTTTCAAATATTGTATACCACAAATCCACCTATTGTACAAACACACACACTCATAAATCATATGCACAATTGGTGCATTTGTCAGATGCTTTTTCTGGACACATTCCTCAAGCTTGCTTTCTCTCTCTGAAGGAGACATGTCCCTGACTTGTCCCTCCCTATCTCTGGGGGACAGACTGAGGACATTGTTGACACCCTGACATTGACAGGATGATGGACTGCAGACCTTCACAAAGGAAGACCAATAGCTCGCAGCTAGGAGATGTTTGCCGCCTGCGGTTCCAAACAGCTATTGTGAGACATTGACTGGTTTTTAGAGAGTTTCCCAGTGAAAAAGACACTAGAGGGGGGACGTGGGGCGCCGCGGTGGTAGAATGCGTGGTATGCAAGTCTGTGTCGGTTCCCAACATACTGCAGGCCGGGCATACTGGAACTGAGCTGTGTTGTCAGACTTCTACAGGCCCCTACAGCTGTCAGAAAGAACGACAGGGGGTGGCCAATGGGGGATATGTGTGTGTGTGTGTGTGTGTGTGTGTGTGTGTGTGTGTGTGTGTGTGTGTGTGTGTGTGTGTGTGTGTGTGTGCACATGCGTCTGTGTGCAGAACTGCGCACCCATGTCCACATGTATCTTTGTGTCATTCTGTGTGTCATTCTGTGTGTGTGTGTGTGTGTGTGTGTGTGTGTGTGTGTGTGTGTGTGTGTGTGTGTGTGTGTGTGTGTGTGTGTGTGTGTGTGTGTGTGACATTTATGACTGTGACTGTCTGTCTGTGATGTATATGTGTGTCCGACTGTGTCTGTGTGTGTACTCTGACTTGTGTGCCTGTGAGGAGTGTGCGTGCATGTGTGCGTGCATGTGTGCGTGCGTGTGTGCGCGCGCATTCATCTGCTCTATGTATGTATGTGTGTTATTTCCCCATGAGTAGCTTTGAGGGAGACACTTTCAATTCCATTTCAAATGTTTCCCTGATTTAGGTGCAGTTAAAGAGGTGATAAATATATACCATGTATTCAGGTTGACAGGCAATACATCATCTGTCAGCTCTGGAGATTTAGGATAGTCACGGGAGACATTTAGCATGACATTAGTTCTTTTTTCTTCTAAAGAGCCCACATTCCATTCTGAAATTAATACAAAAAGATTTGTTTCAAACAGATTTGTTTCAAGTTGTCTCTCTTGTTGTCAATTTTTTCCACTCTTTTTTTGAGAGAGAGGATATTAATTATTTTCCTTCAGACAGCTGTCCATCAGGCATGTGCACACATACAATAGACATCAAAGGAGGCTTGAGCCCCCTGCCCATTTATCTGTCTTTAAAAAGTGCCCTCTCCAGACCATGGATGCATAGTTTTTACTATGGTGAAAGAAGTGCAAATGCCCTCTTTCCATACCATACCTGAAGGCAGCATTCAAGATAATTTCCTTCTCCAAACTCTTCTGAACTTGAATGCAGCATCACCAGTAATGACTTGATTATGCTTAGTTCAGTGTGGTATCACGCACTGAAAATAGCCAACCTCCAAGCTTGGAGGTCTGCTATTTTAGATATTTCCACCAAAAGGCCCTTTTAGATGTTTCAGCCACTGCCTCCCTAACATTCTCTGCACGTCCCTGGAGGATATTAAATGTTTTCCTTCAGGCAGCTAGCTGTCCATTTATCCATCCTCTCCTGTCCTTACTGCGGGGGCGATGATTCATCAGAACTTCATTCATTTACCTGTACTTCTCACTTCTCTGTGCCTCTCTCACTCTCTCTTTCTCTCTCTGTCATTCCTTATGACTCACAATCCACTCTCTCTCTCTCCGTCTGTCTCTCTCCACCTTTTAGTTTCTCCTCTCCTTTTCTCCACACCTCCCTCTCTCTCTCTCTCCAAATGAATTCCTCGCAGGATCAGACCTGCTTTTTATGCTCCATTGCTTCTCCCTCTGTAAAGGGAGAAGAGGGAAAGGGGGTAATGACAACAATCTGAGACGGTGTGGCGAAAAGTGAGGGTATTTTGTTAAAAAAAGGGAAGAAAAGAAAAGAAAAGAGATATCATTTCAGCTAGAAGAAAAATGTGAGTGGTGGCAAAGGGAGACACACACCCACATGCGCGCACAAAAGCACGAGTGAGGAAGAGGAGGAGGAGGAAGACCAGGCACACAGAAAGAATGGAAATAATACCGAGGTCATAACTTGTGCCAGGGGGATTTGCAGTTGCCAGGACAACCAACAAAGCTGAGCCAGTTGGCTGATCAGCAGAAAGAAAGAAAGAAAGAAAGGAGAGAAAGGAGAGGGCTGTTCCAAAGAGCAGGAGCTGAAAAATGTCTCCCCTGCCTGGCAAAGTAACTTTTTAGGACAGAGCCTACTAAAATATTCTGTTTCTGTTTGTAATGCATAATTGTTGAAGGACAGATACAGTAGATAGATACTTTATTAGCCACACAGCCACACAGTTAGCCAGTAATTCCATTTAAGTACAGGTTGTATATTAAAAGCACTAGTAACATAGACAGACATAACACAAGACAGAACCTTCAGAGTTATGCATTCAGCTCAAAAACCAAATCATCCTCAGTGGTAACATAACGCTGAGAGTTTACAAATTGACCCGTTCAAATGAACACTGAGGATTTTCATGTTGCTGTGAACTACAGTAATGTTGTAATACTAAAACACAAAAGACAAGATTTTACATCACAACTCAGATCTAAACTTCTATAATGAACTTTTCTATCAACATCAGATGAGATCAAGACACAATCTTGTGGCTTTTTGTTTGTTTTGTTCTTGAGTCTTTCGTCTTGATTTTGTTTTAATGGGGACATGTTGAAATCATTGCCTACTACTGTGTTAGCCCCTGTCTTGTTTGTACTGTAAAAAGAAAAAAATAAATTAAAAAAAGACACAATCTTGTGTGTTGTGTAGGCACTAGTCACTGCACTCATTTGTATTGAGTGTCTGCCCTGAGATCCCCAGCCGGATCATACCAAATACTCTGAAAAATGGGACCCACTGCCTCCGTGCTTGGCACTCAGCATCAAGGGTTGGATTGGGGGTAAGTGCCTGTAACATACTAGCGTCATGTCCAGGGGGTGTACTTGTACATCAAGCTGCCTCACGCTACAGAAACAGGAGATAGGCTCCTGAGTCCTGCCCCAATGGGCCTCATGGCTCGGTAAGGTTTACTTCATATTTTACACTATTATACCCCGCCATGGCCTCTATACTATTGCATCAGATTGTGAGAGTTATAGACCCTATGATGAGCATTTGCTGTTTGCCTCAAAAGCGAAACCCTGAAGACCATTTTAATGGACACCACAGCAGTCACGCAAGCATAGGAAACAAACCCTGGAGGGAAGTTTAATAAATCAAGTTAGTAAAGTGACCAAACAGATTAGATGAAGAAGAGAGGAAAAGGGAGAACTGCAGGGTTCATGAGCTGAGCATTTCTGAAGTGGTTTATATGAACTGGGACTCTGGGAGGAAGGAAGCTTAACCATTAAACTGTGCACTGCACAGAGAGAGGGAGAGAGAGGGAGAGGGTTGTATCAGTGAACTGTAAACTGGTGAATGTGGTGATACAACGTTTATACTATGCAAAGAGCCCAGGCCAGACCAGATAAAAGTGTAGCTACACCCTTTACAGACCAAAAGGGCTGCATCGGTGACGGAGAGGGTACAGCATGGGGTTAGGGGAGAGTAGCTAGAGTAGTGCTGAGGAGGTGGCTTTGACCTCTGTAGAGTAGCAGAAATATGACAAAGCCAAGAGCTAGGAGGAAATAAAATATTAACCCATAAAACAGAATATCTAGTAGATACAGTCTAATGGAGTGGGTTTATTTGTTTATTATGTGGGTCATAACTGTGGGTCATATGTTAACTGTGGGTTCTGTGAATTGTGTGTATAGGCTACATGGCCTTTATTGTATTGCTTTGTTTATTATATGCCAGTTTAATAACTTAATAACAGACATGGGGCATAGGGAGACCAGCTGTCTCTCACACACACACACACACACACACACACAACACACACGCGCGCGCGCGCGCACACACACACACACACACACACACACACACACACACACACACACGCATAAAACACACGCACACGTACGCACACACAGAGAGCTCCTGTTTGTCCAGGGGGCGGCTCAGAGTTTGTTAATGACCTTTATTGTCCCTGGCTGGTGATTGAGCGTCAGCTAAAGTTTCCCTCTCCTCAGTCAGACGAACAAGTACTGACGCATTCCTTATCAACTGCCTAGGCTTCTCTCTCTCTCTGTCTCCTCTTTAACTCATAGTCTACTCCTTTTTATGTTCTGTTGCTCTTTTATGAAATAATACACCTTCAAAGTTCATGGTTCAAGGTTGAACTTTGTTGTTACATCATGTGCACAGGTACATAAGAGTAAAACGTATATTTATTTGGCTTCCTTCAGACAATGCAGCAGCATAGATAATAAATTGTGGTCACATGCATGCACAAGGGCAATTGTGCAGGGCTCACGCACACACACGCACGCACGCACGCACGCACACACACACACACACACACACACACACACACACACACACACACACACACACAAACACTTCTGTTTAATATTAGGCCTATTATTATATATTTTTTACATTTGCCCTGCCCAAGGAATGGATTAGAGTTCTCAACAGGGGGCGCCCACTGGCCTACTGGTCCGGGCGCAAACCACATAGGCATTCGGATTCCCACTAGGCATGGATGCCTGGCGGCGGAGCTGGTTCGATTCTCGATCCGGATGACCTTTGCTGCGTGTCACTCCCCATCTCTCTCCCCATTTCCTGTGAGTCTACTGTCCTATCAATAAAGGCATAAAAGCCCCCAAAAAATGAAGGCCCGGCCCTAACTTCATTGAGCCCGAGGCCCTACCCGGCCTGACTAATTAGCATACATTTTAGGCCCTACCCTACCCTAAATGGCTGTTTCAGGTATTGTCAGGTTCGGGCAGAATTTAATAACGCTAGAATGGATGCCATGATCATGTCTGTATTGTTTTGTAAAGAGAGCGGGCAGCCCTCTCTCTTTAGCATTTGTGAGATAAGCATCATGATAAGCAGAGGAGTCAGCAGATAGGAAGCTTGATGTGCACTCCATCATGGCCTGTGTTGGTGGAAGGGATCGCACCACCATGATGTCTGTGGACAAGCACACTGCAGCCTGTTTGAGTAGGAAAGGAACCCTTCAATCTGAGTCATTACAGCCCAGGGCACTAATGGTATACAGTTACACATCATGGGTGCTCTGTAATAAACTCACTTTGACTTCAGAGTTCAGAGTTAAACACAAAGGCAGAATCCTGAAAGGTCTGCATTGAATGGCAACGCACCGTCCAAAAGCTGTCATATTAACTGGATGAAAGAAGTGAGGACAGGTTGAAATGCTGACCCATAAAATGTTAGAATATACAATTTAAGTTAAGTCAAGGAGACTTATTGTGTATAAGTGTGTTATGCCCTATTAGCCATGTGTTGATACCATTCCTGGCTTTTATTCAAAAAAGGAAAGAATTTTTTTTTAAAAAAGTCCTGAATCTATAGAATTTGAAGAAATCTAGATTTCAAAATAAATCACAGAACCCACTCCCCATAGTCCCCATCCCTCTGGCTATGTGAATCATGTTTCAAAGCAGGAGAGAAACATTTCGTTACATGCAAGTGGAGTTAGGGTGAAATAAGTCATGCATCCTGTCCGTGTATCGTATGTCCTGCTCCCCGAGTCGCTCCTTACAAATAAAAACCCCATTCCCCCAAGGGGATCACATCGAATTTCCTTCGAACAAGCGGTGTTGTTAAGTTCACCGGTTCCGCCCACGGGGGGCTCCGATTGGGGGCTTCGCCTCGTCGAATATCCAAAGAGGCACCTTGCTCCGCGTGGTGATTGGCCACAGCCAGTGCAGTTATGTTAATGAGCACCTGGTGGGCCGGCGGCAGGCGGTGTTCTGAGGCTGGAGCAGCGCGGAGCGCTACTAACAACACACAGGGACCACCGACGGTCTCACGCGCTGCTCCGTTCCTTTAATATTAGTTATTACATCGAGGACAACTCCCCCCGTCCTATTTCAAATCTGACAGTTTGGACGTTAGGGTGCGGGTGTAACTGTACAACGCGTTGTCGAAACATTTTCGGGGTATTTTCTTTTTTGTTTAAATAACTGTTTCAAGAGTCGCGCAGCCGCGCGCCCCGAGCGCAGCAACTGTTGTGAGTGGAGTGGCCGTGTGGATTACAGAGACGCTCCAGTTGGGCTGAATGTTTTGAAGGACAGCTGCAGGAAAACAAGAAGAAACACTGTTTTCTTTTAGCCCTATTTGTAGAATAGACACAGTTTTATTCCTACGGTAGAGTCGAACATAAAAAAAGCCTCTGTCGGGACCGGGGCTGGACTTCAAAACACACTTCTTTAAAAGCGTATGTTAGGTAAGTGGTGACACTTTGATTAAATCCGTTCCACCCCACACGCACCATTGCAATGTAACTTAAGCTGAGCTCTACTCGACCATTGGCTTCGTGCCATTGCTTGGTTATTGTTATGGTATTTCAGTCTATCTGTGTGTATGTCTGTCTACTCTGTAGTGTGTATATCTGTCTGTCTATCTGTCTGTCGGTCTGTCTGCCATGGCTTGGCGTCTTCAAGTCTCGCTGTCAGTTGGGGACGGCTGGCTGCTTGGACCCCGGCCATGAGAGAGAGGCACACAGCGAGGAGTTGGTGTAACGTTGCCCTGTTTGCCTGTTTGTAATATGGCTCATTTGTATCCAAAATGATTAGACAGGGGTCAACAATATGTCCGTACACGGACACAATGTGTCTGTGGCAAGACTTGGTTTCGTCCCTGGCAAATTCTAGATTTTCTCTTTTACACACCATTATACATTTCATCAAGTCCCAATTACTGAATGTCAGTCTCCAGGTTTAATTCAGAATTAGTCCTATGTATGACACTGATTTACTATGACACTATGGCATAATTAATTAGGTGTCCACTAGTACAGTGGTTCTCAACCTATGGGTCGGGACCCCCAGGGGGTCCCCATATTGTTTTGGGGGGTCCCCTGATGATTAACTTAATGTGCAACATTGTTTTTCACTCATCAGTAAACAAACCAACATAAAGTTTAAGTGTATAGAGGGTATATGCACATTTCTAAAGTGACAATTTAAGGACTTTTTAATACCTCTAAAATGACAAATTAAACATTGGCCAAATTGTCAAATATTAGAGGCAGAAATTGTGAATATATATATATATATATATATATATATATATATATATATATATATATATATTGTGTGTTAAACAAAATGTAATGCCTCAACTCTTAGTGCTTGTCAGGGTGGGGGGTCCCCAGTTAAAATATGATTATTTTGGGGGTCGCGGCCTGAAAAGGTTGAGAACCACTGCACTAGTAGGCCTAGTGGTTCTCAAATGTTTTATCTGCAAGGACCCCAATGTGTTTACGGGTCCATTTGGTTCCATTTGTACACTCTCAGTGAGATGAGTGTGGATCCTTTAGATTTGAGCAACGTTATTCATATATGTCATAGCCGTTGATTGATATTGACGGTCTATAATTTAAGTTAATTTGACACTTATGCTTTGCCGTTTATGTAGGCTAGGCCTACTCCTGTGCTGTATAATCATTCTCTCCATTCGAAAAAACAATTTAAACAAACTGTTGGCAACGAATCCAACATCGCAATGTGGGTTTGGTTTAGCTTGTCAAAAGCTATTCCCTATTTACATGCTGCTATAGCCTAACCTAGAATTCTTCACTTTACATTGCTCCCTCGAGTCTGTTAAAAAAAACACACACACACACACACACACACACACACACACACACACACACACACACACACACACACACACACACACACACACACACACACACACACCAAGAAGAACCATGCTGGGTTAAACCATTTTAACACAATAAATTCTTCACGGATGCCAAGTCTTAAAGAACTTAGACTTACAGCCTACGTTTAGATGGATGGGTCAATAAAATGGACGATGTTTGTGATGACCTCATCTCGCCCAGGTGTCCATTGTCACACCAGGACTGAACATGGAGTGGTTATTAACCTGCTGACCCTACCGCACGGCAGGTGACCTCAAACAGGTCAAGACTTGCTCCAGTTTCCTCCCTCTGGAATAACCGTTTTCCTGTGTGTGTGTGTGTGTGTGTGTGTGTGTGTGTGTGTGTGTGTGTGTGTGTGTGTGTGTGTGTGTGTGTGTGTGTGTGTGTGTGTGTGTGTGTTGATCTGATGCAGAGACTTCAGAGAGAGGGAGTCTCCATTGGGATTCAGTCAGTCACCAGAACAAGTCTTTCAGAACATGAAGCATTGACTTTGTTGATACAGAAAACATTGTGCTTCTCTCTCTCTCTCTCACTGGCTCACCAAAGCATCTGGACTTTAAAAAGCAGTGCATACAAGGAAGAAACATTTGTCCTTGCTTTGTGGTGAGATTAGACAGACAGGAGGTGATGATAATGGAACCATCATGTGCTGAAGTGGAATGTCCCTTGGCTTGTACACAATTCAATTCAATACAGTACACATAAAAGCCTTGCATTTTGTAAATGTTTAAAATGTCTCATTTAAATCACCCAGGATTTTGCTGTGTACCCACGGAGGATGTAATAACGCAGATATGAAGTGATGTTTATGCTATGACACTGTCATACTTTCCAAGAGAGAGCAAGAGAAAGGGCATGCAAGTTTGCATGGGCGGCCATAGCTGAATGGGTAGAGATTGAGACCTCCTGGGGAAACAGAAGGTTCACGTCCCGGCCCCTGCTATGTGTCGAAGTGTCCCTGAGCAAGACACTTAACCCCTTAACTTACTACTCCCCAGGTGTTGCCCCCATAGCGCCCATTGTCCCTGATACTTAAGATGGGTTAAATGCAAAGCACACATATACAGTTGGTGACAAATACCCTAAATTATTATTTTTACTAGGCTATTATTATTTCTCTGACAACAACTTCTATTTTGTATGCAGAGGAGAATAAACATCAGGGTTTTGGGTGGTGGGTGTTATCCGTCTTTTGCCAGTGGGTAAAAACAGCAGATGAAATAAATGGATGATTTATCTGATGGTGGTGGTGGGGCGGGCCAAGGGTAGTCACTCTAGGGTAGTCACTGCATTGTTGGGTTGTGTGGATGAAGGGGTGGTGGAGGGGTTGCTTGGCTGGACTGCCTGTGGTATTTGCCAATAGATAGTGGTGAGGCAATAAAAGCCCATTCTTGCTGCACGTCCCTCCCCTTTCTGTGCTCTGCAGCATCAGGGGCACATTGAGAGAGGAAGCTTTGAGTGTCGGTTAGACAGTCCCTCTGGGCGAACGCTGACCTGCCTGCCGAGCCCCGTCTAATGGGCATTTGCATGCTAATTGACTCCCCAAAGTCCCACAAGGACCCCTGGCCTGGCGTAGCTGCATGTCTTCAACCAGCTGCATAGAGCAGACCACAGAGAAGAGCTCAGCACACACTGTACATGCACTCACTTTGGGACTAGTTATGTGAGTATAATATTACATTATTAATTGGCATTGTATGCTTTATTATTTAGACTTTTAGAAAGTATAGAGAGATGGAAAATCTATGGTAGCTTATTTTACTCTTATGTAACTTGTACACAAGCTGTAACAATATAAAAGCTTGAGAAAGAGGAGAGACATGCAAGACATGATGGACGTTGGATTCGAACTTGGGTCCTGTTGACTCACAGGGAGCATATCGACATCGTCCTGTCATGACCAAAACCGTAAATGGAAAGAAATAACCTTTGTTCCAACTTCCAATTGATCCAATGTACCGGTAGTTATTATGTAGTCACAAGCTTTTGTTAATACGCATAACACATTGCATTGCATCGCAACGCTTCCTGGCTATTGTCACTACTTTTGTGACATAAAAACGTTGAAACGTGAGGTTTCTGACCGACAGCAGCGATATGGTCAGTGCACTAACTGGATGAGCCACCAGACACCCCCATGAGATTATATTATTGTGTGTGTAGACATTTTGAGACTTGTATTGATTGGGCCTTGTGCTGGCAGGAGAAGGCAAAGAATTCATTGTGTTCGATGGCATTATTGCAGTCAACGTTATGGATTAGCACGTGTTTTACCAGTGTCCATGAAACTGTCGGTTATTTGTTTCACTCCCTTCCGACAAGGCCTGGAGCCGCTGCCCAGAAATGATGTGTTGCCTACTTTGTTTTTGTTGCTGACTAATAGAGGGGAAAGAATGAATTGAGGTTCCACAGTATTGTATTACTGCTCCTCGCCTTTATGCAATGCAGATCTTTGAGCGGTGCTAACCACTCCTACACTCCTCACACGCTGGGTGTGATTCTTTTCATACACAAACACAGACTCATTAACACACTTGCAGAGTGCGTAACATTGCTGTTTGAGAGTGTTTGGTCCAGTCTCCTCCATGGGAACAACAGTTTGATGGCTGGCCAGGTCTGGTTAATGATTGAACCCAGTCTGTTGTCCTCTATCCGGGTCATTGTTCTTACACACTGGAGAAAGACACGCTCTGTGACTTGACTCTGTGTCCTTTGGTTTCTTTTTACCGCTTGTTGATCATGTTGAAAAGATTCACACATGGCTGGACCTCTGTACACATTTTGAAAGGCAGGTTCAACATGGTTGGAGCATCTTTGAACAATAAAGTTAGTCCAATGATGCACTTGTACGGTATAGGTACAGTAACTATCTTCCAAGATTTATTTCTCTTTCACTTTAATTGGCTCCCGACAGACATTGAGTGGAAAAAACCCAGCAGCCCAGAGGAGGAATTCAATAACCGTGAAAGCATGACACAGTTACTCTGTCAGATGCTCTGTCTCAAACACACAGGGCATCCCTTTAAAGAAAATAAATTCTACTGATTGAATGGAGAAGTAACTTGTTTATTGTCTCACCTTAAACCACTTAGTGTACTCTCTCTTCTAGACAGCCAGACCTCTCAGCTGTGGTCCTCCCGTGTTCTGTCACATGTCCAGCGAGAATCTCACACCCATCAAGCAGTTGGAGGCACCAGCATAGATAGCTTAAGGACGGAGTAGTGACCCTTGAACGCCACTTTTGAACTCTTGTTTGATTTCCGTTCTCTCCATTTCCCATCGCCAACCCATCACTCCCCTGACTCTACTATGGCACTCCAACACTTTCCTATAGCATTCCCCATATCACTCCCTTACTCTCCTATCACACTCCCATAGAACCCCATATACTAGAGTCCTGCAACGGGCCGGGTACCCGCGGATACCCGACAGGTCTGTTTTGGACTTTTTTAGACTTTTGTATAATCACGGTATAGCGGGTCGGTCCACGGATCTGATTAATGACGGGCGGGGCGGGCACAGGTTATCAAAATAGGACCCCGTGCAGGACTCTATACCCCATACTTCCCTATAGCACTATAGCATACTCACTCTATTGTAGCACTTCCTGCTCAGCCCTAGCATACCCCACCATTATATAGAACTCCCCACTCTCCTATAGCACAACTTCACTCCCCACCTAAGCCCCTAGCCACTCTTTCTAACCCTTTATTCTGCACCTCCTATAGCCTACCTCCCTCTCTCCATGTCGTCTAGCATACCTTTGTTGCCATAATTGATCATTCTGTCTCTCTCTCTCTCTCCCCCTCTCTATATGTCTTTACTTGGAGCACAAGTTCTCTGGTTTCATCTTCGATTACTCCTCCGCTCTCTGTTCTCTTTGAAGTACCTGTACCATTCATCTTCCTCCCATAGACCCATACCCTCCTCATACATTATAGATTAGTACCTGCTTGAGAGCAGACAGGAAGGATTCATACACCCATATGACATACCGTATAACTTTCTAACTCTTTCTAAGGATCGGCATTGCCGCCATTTTGCTCTTACATCATACCCTCCTTCCTCATCCCTCATCCTCACCCTGGGTATGATGACATAAAGGTAAACTCTCAGACGTTCACACAATATGAATCCCACTTGGTTGACAGCACACCTCCATCCCACTTGAAGCCATATAAAATGTCTTTTTCACTGCGCCAGTGTTTGGGCTTGGCCTCTTTTTCCCTATTCATGGGTTGCATTTGTAGTCCTAAACGGCCATGTTGAGGACCAACACGGGTGTTTCAATGTGTCTGATTGGCACAGAACTAATGTTCTTCGCCAATCAGAACACCTGTGTTGGTCCTCAACATGGCTGGTGTAGGACCAAAGATATTTCATTAATGAAGATAGCTCATCCCCATTGGATTCACTAGAATGCGACATGGTACACAAATCCTACAAATAGACTCCTAAGTGGGCGCCGGCTCTGACGGCAAATCTCGCGCACGTCCTGTTTACTGGTGCTATAGATCCCGCGAGAGTGTGTTGCTGGGACAGCTAAAGAGCAATAATAAAGTTGATTTTCTCAGTTGTTGTGTCGCTTAAAAAAAGCCACTTTAGTATGACAATTGTGTTAATATTATGTGGCTTGTGATGATCTGGTCCAATATTTAGTTCAGTGACTATGGCTTCTGAACTATTATTTTGCTCTGTGTTCACGTTAGCTCTCCCATTGTAAATGAATAGACTCCAAACATGCTTCCGCCTCCTAAAAAGGTATCTACCTACGTCACACAGAAACAGGAAGTACGGGTCTTTTGCACCCTCTTGCTATCGCCCTCTTGGGTAGGACTACAAATACAACCCATGAATTGTCATCCCCGAACTTGAATCTGGAGTAACTGGACACAAGTTGTGTTTTTTATTTTTATTTTTTTCTTTTTTTTGCCGTGATTGATGCACTAGTTGGTTGAGTCTTGAGTGCAGATTTCACTATTCATGTATTGGTTTTTACAGGCGTGATTGTGTCTTCTCACAATTATGTATGAGGGGCGGCATAGCTCAGGGGTAGAGAAACCGCTATTAGAGCACGAAGGGTTCCTGAAGGGTTCCCAGTTCGAATCCGGGCTCCCCCTGAGTTAATGTGGAAGAGTCCTTGAGCAAGACTCTGAACCCCTAATTGCTCCCGGTGAGTAGGTTGGTGCCTTGCATGGTTTCCTCCGCCACCGGTGTATGAATGTGTGCGTGAATGGGTGAATGTAATGCACAATCTATGTAAAGTGCCTTGGATAAAAGTGCTATATAAATGCACCATTTATGTAACTGGTGACACCTAATGGGCTTTTGAAAAGACTTTTTACCCTAGGGACCAAGAATCAAGAGGACAAACTTGCCACTGTTTGGGAACCACTGTCTTAACTCTTAACGTATCAATTTTGGAATGCAAGTTGAAGACCTTTGTAAGAAACTATCACAAACTCTAAAAAGCAGAACAGAACTGCCCAGGACCACCACCTTTATACTCCCTGCATTTCTCTCTCTCTGTTTATCTCTGATCTGGTCTCTCTCTCTCTCTCTCTCTCTCTCTCTCTCTCTCTCTCTCTCTCTCTCTCTCTCTCTCTCTTATATACTGTATATCGTTGTTGTCGGGTGGAAACCTCGTATCTCCAAGTTTAAAATATGTACGTTCTTTCGCAAAGTAAAGCGCTGCTTCAATATACAAGGCCGTCGCACAAAAGTAGTGAAAACAGCACATCTACAAGCACACAACGCCTCGCAGTGCGAGGCACGTGCTTGTAGATTGGCTGTTTTCACTAGTTTAAAATGATAAATGTTTTCAATGATGAATGCAAAACGAACGATTTTGGGCATACAAGGTTTCCACCCGACAACGGCGATATGCTGCTTTCTGTTTCTTTGCCCTGACGTTTCTCTGTTCAAATCCACTCACCTCTCAGTGTTTTCTGTCCCAGTCAGCTAGTAAACTCTCATGTCTCATTATATGCTACCATACACCACCAGTAATTACTCATGGCTTCCGGCAAATTCTAAAGCTTTTGAACCCTAGTTAGAAGGGGGGGAGAGGGAGAAATGGAAAGGTGGGAAAAATTAAATAACATCAAAGCTTCTTTTTCTTTTCTTTTTAAAAAAAAATTGTGTTCCGTTCACGTACAGTAAATTAGTGTTGTCTGTTGAGGGTGTGTGTGTGTGTGTGTGTGTGTGTGTGTGTGTGTGTGTGTGTGTGTGTGTGTGTGTGTGTGTGTTAGGGATCGACCGATTATCGAACTGGGCGATAATCAAAGTCGATATTCATAACATTTATTAATATCGCAAAATATCGATATCGAAAAAGAAAGTTGAAAAAAAATTGATTTATTTAAATATTTATTTTATTATTTATTTATTTTTGGCATCTTGGTTACTGATTTTCACCGATTTCCTGCTGCGGAATACGTTTTTAACGCTATTCTTGTATGTGGCGACTAGATTTGAGCCTCTAGACATTTAGGATGGGAAAAATATATAAATTAATTAACCACTATTTCAAATTGGGGGATACATATTTTTCTTTTTTTCCTTTTTTTTAAATTTAATGCCACCTTTTCACCACTAGAGGGCGCCCAGTGGCCATAGAAAACACCCATCCACAAGCGCTGTAACAGCACAAGCCCTGCGCATGCCATTACAAGCCTGAACACTTTCCTTTGTGTCATCAACAGGGACAGGATGAAGTTAGCTTGAAGTTAGCAATTGGCTACCAAGTATTTTAGAAGCCCTATTTTCGGCGATTTAGCCATGATTAAACCTTGCACACCTCATGGATATGCATGGAACAGAGAAAATTAGCTCTAAAGATCCTGGATTGCATTGGAGTGGATGCTAAATATCGGCGGCGCGACGCTCTCGCGGGCCGTGTAAACAGATGACGGCCGGCGGCCCGTTTTTTTTAAAAGCCGAACTAGTTCGGGATAGGCACCCAGGACGGTCCAAATCATAGGCACTAAAGCAGTTAACACTTAAGTTGCAATGATTTGAAAAAAAAAAAAAAATCTTCTTCAAAAACGGCCCAAACTCGGGAAACTCGGGGTTGGCACAGGGGTGGTACCTTTTTAAACTCGGGAAACTCGGAGTTGGCACCAGATGTGTTAAAATGCATATCGGTTCATAATATCGGTTGTCGGCCTCTTTGATCACAACTTATCGATATCGAAATCGAACACGAAAATCCCATATCGGTCGACCCCTAGTGTGTGTGTGTGTGCGTCGCGCGCGCACGCGTGTGTGTGGACGTCGCTGATGTTCGACTTGCAGGGGTTTGGGAGGGACTACATTGGGACCAGGAAGCCGGTGTGAGTGTGTGTGTGTGTGTGTGTGTGTGTGTGTGTGTGTGTGTGTGTGTTCAAGTGTAATTTAGCTGCTTTTAGGAGGCTGGTGGTTGCTGAAGGGAAGATGGGGGGGTGGGGGGGGGGCTTACAAAGGTGGTTAGAAGTATCAGCCTAAGCCTGAGGGTCCTCATAATGATTAATAGTGTATGGGAGGGTGTGTGTATGGGCGGATAGGTAGGTGTGTGTGTGGGTGTGTGGGTGTGTGTGTACACGCACGCTCGTGTGAATGGGCATATAGGTAGGAGTGTGCTGATGTGTATGTATGGGCGCGTGTGTGTGCGCGTGTTTGTGCAACTGTGCATGCGCGCTTGTGTTTTTGCATGTGTGTGTCTCATAGAGTCACAGCCTGGCTGGCCCATACATCATGTTAGTCAGGTCAAGATGAACTTATAGGAGATCTTGCGTTTATTTCTGCACACAGCGCACAAAGAGTTCCTTTGTGAGTGAGTTTTGATTTACTATCATTGTGTATTACAGTGTGAGCCCTCATCCATTAAGAAGCAGCGAGGCTCTGTTTCTCTCACTTTGACTCAAAATGCTGAGTCTCAGTCAACACATTCCAGTTTGACCTGATCTCTCGAGAGATCTCTCGCTCTTTCTCTTTTTCTCCCCCCTAGCCATTCCCCCCTCCCTCCCTACTTCTCACTATCCGACGCTCTCTCTGTTCCAATATAGCTGTCCGTCACTGAATCATTCTCACCTTCCTGCTGTCTTCGTTTCACACTACTCTGTATTTCTGAGTCAGACAAATAATTTCATTTTGTCGTGCATTATTCTTCTAGCCTCTCTCTCGCTCCCTCTCTCAAATTAATGTTCAGCGTGTCATTGGCATGGCTGTTGAAAAGATGGGCCCTTTACTCCTTTTCAGAAATATTAGTGATATAATGATCATTTGAGTGTACAATGGCAGACGTTCCTGTCACTGTCCCTGAGGCCCATCTGTAATATCTCTCTCCCTGTCTCTCTGACTGTGACACACTGTCTCTGCATCCACCTGTCTGTGTGTTTACCTCTGCTCTCTCTATACAGTACATCAGTCTGTGTCTGTCTCTGTCATCATCATCACATCAGGTTGTTTTCTCTCTGCTCGTTGTGAGAGTAGCACAGTTCTGTCACATGCCTTTCCTTTCTCCCCCTCTCTCTCTCTCACACACAAACGTACACACGCGCGCACACACACACACACACACGCGCACACACGCACACACACACCCTCATGGCAGTGACAGACAGGTGGTAGTGGGTGAGTGATGGTCTAAATTGAATTCAGGGAATTGGTCTGGCGTTGCTGTCACACCACCACTCTAAAACGCACCCATACGTTGTCAGTTTGCGCTTCACTACCTCATCGGGCACAATAATGGTCGAAGAAACGAAACATGAACAACACGCAAAGATTTGACACAAAAGATGCGTACGAAAATACATACACTATTGTATATGGATCAGTCAACTGCGCAGCTAGCAGCACAAAATGATCCACATAATGTTAATTTAACTCTGACTATACCATGTGTAAAATACCTACGGGTCATAGGGTAAATTCACAATTCTACACACGTACACATTTTACTGTGTGCATTCTACAGTCAGCCTTCTACAGTCAGCCCTTATCATATTACCATGCTAATGCTACTAGAGCTACTACGTTCCTCATACCTGTGAAAGATGCTCATGAGTGTTACTGTTAACAGCCAGGCTCAACCTAGAAGCTCTAGAATAACGGTGGGCAACCACCTTTTTAATTTACCAGACTAGAAAGGCTTCGCGCCCTGTGGGCGCTCAGGCAGGACTGCTCTATATTTGATCAACATAAGGGGTTTAGGGGCGCTCAGGCAGGACTGCTCTATATTTGATCAACATAAGGGTTTAGGTTTTAATTCAGATTAAAATGTTTTCAATACCTTATTGTCAATATCTATCATGAACAAAAAGGCACACTTGGTCGGACACCAATAACTCAGGAAACAGGATCAATTGTGTAAGGTGTCCAGTGTAGTCTGGGCTGACAGTCAATACTTTTGTACTTTTACTGACGTAGCCTATATGTTGAATTGAGGACTTTTGGGTGGTGTGGGGGTGGGGGGGGCTGTAGGCAAATTTGCGAGGTTGTTGTATCTAGACGGATTGATTGATTGAAGAGTTTAGCACTGTTTGCAATAGAAGACGCAGTTACAATACACAACATTGGCACACACACACAGTCCCATTTCGCGACCCACCCGTGGGTGACCATACATGAAGCATTTGTTTGTTAGGTTTCTTTAGAACTTGATTATATTGTGTTTTTCTCTAGATAGATATCCATTTACATTGTTATATTGCTGTTAATGTACTGACCTATTATCTTGTTTATTATTGCGATGTTGTATCTGCTTATTGTAAGTCGCTTTGGATTAAAAGCGTCTGCTAAATGCCTAAACTGTAAACTGTAAACTGTCGAGACCCACTGACACAGTACTTGGGAAACAATGCTTAAAACATCATACTCACGCAGCTTTATAGACGCTGTCTGTATCTGTGCTCTCTCTATCTCCGAGGAATGAACGCACACTCACTCATTCACTCACTCACACACGCGACGCGAGCGAAAAGCGGTTGTCCGTGGTGTAACCTACTTATTATAACTCTATGGGTGTAACATGTTGAAAAATTAAAAATATCCGTGCCGTGTGGCAAGCGACGTCGCAAATGCATCATCCCAATGAGCAAACCTCCTTTGTTACAGAGGTTGAGTAGGTATCGGCGTTATGTCGCTGTACTGTCTGGGTATATAGGTGAAGTGAATGAATAGGCTATCAGCCTCTCACCAAATCTGTCATGTGTGCGCACTATAGCCCATGCAGGGACTCATGGGTTACGCGAGGCTACAGCAAGAGTGGACACTGTCTATTGACAAACTATTGGTCCCGTTTGAGCTACTCTGTTCTGTTGTGCTGGTCTCACTCTGCTCATTGATACTTTTACTTCAGTAGAAAATGTCCACCACTGATTTCACACGTTACGTGTTCACTTTCAACATCAAGGCAAATGAAATGGCAGCTTTTAATCTATGCATAAGGATAACACTTGTCGAGTTACGTTCTAGACTCG
The DNA here is from genome assembly GCF_963921795.1 of Nannobrachium achirus. Taxonomy (NCBI): domain Eukaryota; kingdom Metazoa; phylum Chordata; class Actinopteri; order Myctophiformes; family Myctophidae; genus Nannobrachium; species Nannobrachium achirus. The sequence goes on along the minus strand of NC_137811.1, from coordinate 61,975,387 downwards.
CATAGAAACACGACACATATTCGGTAACACTTCCCAACTTCAGGTCTCAAGTAAAAGTACAAAAGTATCGCTACCAACGTACCATGCTTGTTATTAACGGACTACACAAACACACGTGTGTCTCGTCAAACATCGCTGTTTTTAGGTGATTCACACATCCAGCATAGAGGTTAATGTTGTACTTGGATCCATTCCACGCGCAATGTAAGTAGTGGGAGAGGGTTAGCCATTATTCCAGCTCACTGTCTCCCTCCCTCCCTCCCTCTCCCTCTCCCTCTCCCTCTCTCTCGGAGGAAAGGGGGGGGGGGGGGGGGCAGTCTCGCTGCGTCGCTGCTTGAGGCTTGAAGCAAACTGTAACCTGATACTTTCGTGACGAAAATTGCGTAGGAGAACTTCCGGGAAAGATATGCTCAGTAAACTTACACATTACTTTTGTACAAAGTGTACATCGTGCAAATACCATAGCTTCAGGAGAAGCAGCTAGGAACATTCGGGTAAAAATGCGCGATTTTTGTGCAAAAGGTGGAATCTGTAGAAGCAGTGGTGTGAGAGTCTATCAATGACATGCTTAAACACCACCATGAGCTGGCTTGGCTATTAGTTGTAAGGATGATCAGATCATGGGCTATTGACTTGATCAACTGAATTAATCAAAAAAACAACTGAGACACAACAGTAGACTGTTGTTTATTTTCTGACTGTGATTCACATGTGAAACAGACGGAGTATGAAGTACCTTTCTTAAAAATTGTACGTTGATGACAGATATTATGACTCACAAGCACATCGAGTGTCAGTTGCATTTTGTATGAATGAGGGAATAACTCACAAAATTGTTTATAGGCACATCTATGCTGCCTATAAGTTATTCAAATAAATTGTTTGTTGGTTGTTTTCTTAATGAATAACACAATCATAACACATTCTCTAATGACTACTGCTTTTCAAAAATTACATAACATTGTTGACTACATCTAGTACAATGTGCTTTACTGTACATTGTGTACATGTACACTGCCGATATCGTATCGGGGTATGCGGTCCTTTCACAGAGCGTAGGAATGGGCCAAACACCCTAATGGTGCTTATTTCTTCAGAGTTATTCTAAATTAGCAGCCTATAATAAGACCTAAACACAATCGCACTGGGTGAGTAGTGAGCACACAAGCCTTGGAAAAAGTGATCATCTGTCCAAACAGGTTGCCCACCCCTGCTCTAGCAGTTCCTAGTAACTGCAATTCATGTATTTTACGACGGTGCACAGGTTAATTTGTAAGCACCAGGCAACTTGGACCATTACAAGGTGACAAAAAGATATTAATTTAAAAGTTGGAAAGTGAACTTAAGCTTTTACCAGTCCAAATGGGTTACATGCAATATGGAGAGAAAAGGTTATAGGGACTTAGAGAATAGGCCCTTCCCTGAGTCTACGTGTACTGACAAGTCAAGTCAAGTCAATTTAACTGTGCGTACAATATTTTAGTGCAATGCTCCTCCATGCGTGTCATGGAGGAGCTCTGAGCCGTGAGAACCGAAACCTGACGGCTGTGTCAGTTTGTTGGAGTTTAAACTAGCTTCCCTCGGGAAAGCACCAGACTCTGACAGACAGGTGTGTCTCCGCTACCTTACAGTATGTGGGGACATATACAGTATGGCATCACGCATTTACCAGCTTAAAAGTAGACAACTTACTATGGTTCTTGTCAGCTCCCAAAGCTGCTAACAGCATATAGATACAAAATACATTTCAAGTTTATGTGGATGTATTTACTTAGAATGCAACAACGATGGTGTAATATATAGTATTATTATGCTTTACTATAACATACCATGATAATATATATCGTAGTCCAGGGGTGGGCAACTTTTAGATATTTTGGGCTTTTATACCTTTATTGATAGGACAGTAAATGGGGAGAGAGATGGGGAGTGACACGCAGCAAAGGTCGTCGGGAACGGGATTCGAACCCGCAACACAGTGTCAGGCTGTCATTGCAATCTAGGGTGCCCGGACCACTACGCCAGCGGCCCGGGCCGGCAACCGTGTCTTTTAAGATCAACCTGTCAATCCCGAGGAACTTTTTTGGTGGGTTGTGGAATTTGCAAACCCAGATAAAAGAATCCACTCATATCGGCTGTCTTCTATTATAACACTCAGGTTTGCTGGTTTGAATGTGAATCCCAGTGAATCATGTCAGGGGAGATGCGCAGCATGAATTTAATTGACACAGCATGTCCTCCTGGCTGGTATAAAATCATTGGTTTGAGTGTTTGCCTGTTTATTACTAGGCTGCAACACATTTTTAACAGTAGTTAATGAGTATTGAGATTGAGTTCAGCAAGAGAGTCAACAAAGACATACAATGTCCAGGCAGATTGAGAACATATTTGTTTTTACAAAGAGTCCAGCGTGCTTGAAGGTAGAAGGGCTCAACAGGGACCACTTGAATCAGAGAGAATTATACCTGGGTACTTCAAGACATACTACCCAAATACAATATTGGAGCACTCGACTGGTCTGCACGTATTTCTTTATTTTGCACTGACTGACGTTTCGATTTGCGTTTTCCTCAGAGTCTATATAACTATATACATGTTTACGTCATGTCTTGTGAAAATTTTATTCTCATCAGAAACCTCTGTAGTGATGGCAAAGAAATGGAACTTGGAAAGACACACAACACTACAAATCATACATTTCAAAACCTTTCCAGCCGACAGTGAACTGATGGTGAGAGAAACCGAGAAGGAACTGAAATCTCTCAATCATAAATAGGCTACCGGTATGTATCTATTTATGCTTTTCCAATACTTGTAGATAATTACCTGTTAAGACTAAAATGGATTAGCTCAAGGACAGTATCTGTATTGTATGCAGTCATACCAATACGGGTACTAATACAGTATGTCCTACATTAACAAGCTACTGTTATAGCTACAGTACCCATATACAGTACACCAACTTTGGATAGATAGTCGGTAGGTCCAAAACTAAAAAATGTAAATTTCTACACCAAAATTGGGTATGCATCCTGACACACTGTGCTGCCACATATTTTTATCTGGCCAGTTGATGGCCTAACACCCACCTCTGGTGATGATGAATCACCAATTGGTTGCTGTCTGCTGTGCATATATATGCTGAAGAATGTGCCATCGCTGTAATGCTGCAGCTCTTGCGCGATAGAGAGGACCAGGAGGGCTTACTTCCAAAATATACAGGGAGTAGGGGTCCAGGGAAAAGCAGGGAGGCGGAATGGGAGACTAGCACATTTCTCCTCCTGGTTATGATTGATTTCAACTTGGCTAAGCTGCGCGGTAATGAATCTAGGTTTATTACAGCCGTTTTTTTACCCATGCCACACTTCCCCTAAGCCTGGATTCATGACCGTTATTATGTAAATGTGTCACGTTAGTTGCTGGGGAATGGGATCTGTTAAGGGGCTGTGTTGCTGCATGCTGCTACTTTGTAGTGCTGCCATGCTGTGACTGAGCTAGCAGGCACTTACTGTAGTTGAAGTTCTGATTTTTCTTTTCTTTTTGGAGAGAAGAGTGCCGTCCTTAATGAGTCCCACTCAGTAAAGAGCTATGCAGCATGCTATTCATTTCTTCTTCACTCACTTCCTCCCCCTTATCTCTCTTTCCCCTTCTTCCTGTCCCACTCTCAATTCACCACTCTGTCTCTGTATGTCACTCACCCCATCTCTTTCACTTATTATCTCCCTCCCTCTCTCTGCCTTTCTCCTTCTCTCCGCTACTCTTATCTTACCGCTTTCATCTCTTGACACCCCCCACAGCTGCGTCTTCAATCACTCTCGAACTCAAGGCTGTTTACTATAGTTTCGCCTTTTAGTGAAATTGTGGCTCAATTCGGGGCGGGTTCCCTGCCACTGTTGTGGAGTTTTCCCTCAGCTCTCCTCAACCCGTGACTTATCCTTTTTGTTCTCTTATCTCTTCCTTCCTCATCCTACTGTTATTTACTGAACCCCATTGAGATTCCCCAGTCCTGACTGACACTTCCAGCTATTCACAACGAGTAGCGTGACGCGCAGGTGTATGACCAGCTGACTTCCAGTTAGGACCAGTAGTAGTAGCATACAGCTCCCCTGACTCATGGAACTGGCATTGTGTGTGCAGATGGCCATGAATTTATCATCAAGCAAGCGTGTGTGACTAACAACCCCTGTCCTTTCAGTTTTGAGACCAGCGCTTGCACCTCACAGATATTTCAATTCAATTCAATCTTAAAATGCCAAATCAAAACAGCGTACTTTTTTCAAGATACTTTACATGTAGACTAGAGCAGCAGAGACCAACCTTTCACGCCTGAGCAAGAACTTGGCCACAGTGGCAAGGAAAAACTCCCCCTTAACAGGAGGAAATCTCTAGCAAAACCAACAGGAGGAAATCTCTAGCAAAACCAGGCTCTGGGGTGGATCATAATGGGTTGAGAGAAAGAGAGAGAGAGAGGAGAGAGGGGGAGAGATGCACAGAAATAACAATAATAGCTAATGAAAATAACAATAATAGCAACTATAATAACAGTCTGCAGCCATTGTTTTGAGAAGTTTGATTCCATGTACAGTATGCCATTTTTCGGGAAGATGCACATTTGAAAAATGTATGATTTAATGGCTGTCCTAGCTTAGTGGGTAGAGTGGTCGCCTGTTGAGCGGTCTATGTCTTCGAAGTGTCCTTGAGCAAGACAATAAAGCCCCTGAATACTCAGCTTAACCAGCTGAGCAACCATCAGCTGAGTGAAGCTGAAAACAGACTGGTATCCCAAAGAAAGAGGGAGAAAAATGTGGATCTAAAGGCAGGTCTTACTGTTCTGTTATGAGCTGTACTAGAGCATCATTCCACACCCCACCCATGCCTCCCTGACAGCTCACAGATGCCCAGAGAACTAATCAGTGTGTCTGAGTAATAACTACATGTTTTCAGTTTTATACCATAGTATGACACCTCACACATGTGAGTCAGTGTACTGGCTCAGCACACAGCTTCTCCTGACTCAGGTCACTTCAGTTAAAGTGTTTATTTTCCTCAAGCCTACACATGAAGGCATCCCTTCATCACTTATTATTATTCACCAGCCTCGGTTGATAAGACCAGAGAGAGACTCAATTACACTTGTGCAAGATAAGATGCTCATCAGTGCATCGTGCTAGGCAATAGAACAGCCATTTATCTTCAAACTTTTAATATAACTAGGGATACAGATCAATAAACAAACAAACATTAGTGCATGGTGCAGGAAAACTTGTCATTACCCCCAGCTGGGCCTGGGACAAACTTGTCAATACACAAAAGTACATTAGTTTCAGTAGAGATAAATGAGCCGCTGGTCTCCTTATAACAGTGGATATAGTGAGGTAGTGTGTTAGTCACAGCCATGGAAACATTACACCCAAATCCTAATGTTTGTAATGAAGGAGACTTGAAAGAAGGTCATAGGAAATTCTTTGGAGATGATGGATGACAGCGCTGCCAACCCAACTTTACAGCCTTACGTTTGAAGCAGGTTCTTTACGGAGACATGGAAAGACTAGGCACTTCCACTAACAACACACACACACACACACACACACACACACACACACACACACACACACATACACACACACTAGCTCCTACTCAGGAAAAACATCATCGTTTCCGTGGCTCACGCTATCACACGACCCTTGAAAGTGTTGGGGGAAAAACACACTTCCTTTTTAGAGGGGACTCGTATCCCTCAACACTGACAGGAAATCCTAAACAAAGAGCACAAAGCTCCCCATATTCCCTGGTGGACATCTGTTATGACTGAGATGCTTTCAGACTAGTGTATCTGTGATGTGAATGACAGATTCTCGTATTACTATAACATACTATAGTATACCATACTATACCATACTACACTATTATACCACACCATGCTGTGCTATGCTGTACGCGTTATGTACAGTAGTATAGTACAGTAGAGGGGCTGTTTCGAAACCGGAAGGTTTCCGGATGGATTCCCGGCTCTCCTGGCTTTGTGTGGAACTGTCCTTGGAAGCAAGGCACTGATCCCTAAACTGCTCCAGTTGAGCAGGTTGGTGCCTTACATGGTGTCCTGCGCCATCAGTGTGTCAATGGGTGAACGTGCCCTTGTAAAATGCTTTGGATAAAGGTGATGTAGAAATGCAGACCACAATATGCTATGCTATTATGGTACACTATACTAATACTATTACTATATATTCTCTATATACATTCTATAAATTATTATAATCTAGGATTCATATGATATGCTATACTAGCACTCTTATCTGTCTGTCTGTCTGTCTGTCTGTCTGTCTGTCTGTCTGTCTGTCTGTCTGTCTGTCTGTCTGTCTGTCTGTCTGTCTATCTATCGAGGTCATACTATACATACTACTTAATTTAAGTGAATCATTCATAGTAGGTCTTGGTTGGCGCTGTTGGTTCTGTTGACTCCTTTGCCAGCTCCCTAACAGGAAATCCAAATCAAAGCGCTGACTCCTCTCTCCACTCCCCGGCGGTCATTCGTCATGTCTGAGTCAATCAGACGGCCGCTCTATCTGGCCTCCTTGCTAGACTTCACGGGTCGCTGGACTGCACACAGGGGACAGCGGGCCATTTACAGTGAGACACAGGGACAGACGGCCTTACATCATAGGCAGCTTCTAAAAGTAGAAAGGAGGGGTGAATGTTGAGTGCTCGGTGCCAGCGTCGGGGCCACTCTGTAGGCAGGGAGCGGGAGGCAGGGATCGGGAGGCAGAGCGCGCGTTGCTAATGGAGAGCCGTCCGCGCCAGGTTTGCTCCACTGACTGAAGCGATCCAATTATAGACGGAGAGAGAGAAAGTTTGGCAAACTCTCCATCTATGATGCAATGGGAACTGTCTATCTGTGTCCGTTCCTCTCTCACTCTCTCTTTGCCTTTCTCCCTATCTTCCTGACCTGTCCCCCACACACACACACACACACACACACACACACACACACACACACACACACACACACACACACACACACACACACACACACACACACACACACACACACACTTCTCTCCCTTCTTCCGCTGTCAGTTGTACTTTGTCGCGCCGGACAGAGCCAGCAGCTGCTCATAAGTATTCATTAGGTTGTGCATTTGGATTGCCGTGGACGGATTGTGATTGTGTGTGCAGAGCAGAGAGTGGAGGTGACTGGTCTACACAGCGTGCACTAGCTCTCCCTCTATCAGTCTCCCTCACTCTCTCTCCCTCTCTCCCTTTAGTATGGTATCCGATTTCTCTTCCTCCCTTTCCCTCTTCTCACCCACTCCTCCTCTCCCTCTCACTTTATTCCTCCCTAGTTCTCTCTCTCTAAATATCTCCCCTTCTTTTCTCCCCCTAGTACCTCTCCTTCGCTCACCCCCTCTCCTCTCTCTCCCTCTCTTTCCCTCCTAAGCCACCACCTGTTGAGCACCACTTGCCTCCAGTATCAACAATGTTCTTGGACGGTTATGCCACGACTCTGTTTCGCTTGCACTCACCAAAACCTCCCTGCTGTTTTCTTATTCTCCGGGCTGCGGCCTTGGAGCATTATACTTGTTTCTCTTCTCTCCTTCGCATCGCCGAGTATCTGGTGGAAAGAATTTCACAGCTGTCTGCACATTGCCAAGAGACAATCACCGTTAGACAGGGCGCGATCTAACTGTCCCAGGTGCTACTTAAGATGAGTAGCTATTTAAGAAATAGTCCCTGTTAAAAACCCTGAAAAGTTGAGAATTAGTTTATCCTGGTGTGGGAGTTGCAAATGAATTCATTAGCATTCACTCTGCCCATGAACAGACCCTGATGTAACTCCTCTGTGCTATTTTGGATGAGCAAATTATACAGTATGTTAGCGGAAAAAGGGGAGATTGGATTGTCATCATGAGATGCTGTCAGAATCAAATTTATAAACGATGTATGCATGCATACATTATATAGGCACTAGATTTTGGGTTTGGTTTATTTGCACACACTGTGTACAAATGCAGACTTCAAATAACAAAGATAGAGTTATCTACATTGTGATGGAGCTGTCCTTCTCCTACAGGCCCAATCACCTACCCTCTCGCTATCTCTAGGACTATAAACATACTTACATGAATAACATAAACATTTTCCATTGTACCTAAACAAAACGCAGTTATAGCCTAGGGCACTTTTACACAAGTACAAATTGCTCTGACTGCGCTAAACTAAACTATTGATACAGTGATATTGACACACAGAGACGCGTATTTATGACCCAGTCTGCATCTTTTTTGGATACAGCTCCCAGGGTGGATCTCCAGCTTGTCAGAAGTTGTCTCAAAGCCGAGAGTTATTGAACCCCCACCTTCCTCAAAATGAGTAAACGCTACAAACCGGGCGGTTAGCCTCTGCACACACAGCCACAGTGACTGGCTGACTCCGTCATACAGGGCCGCGTACATCGGAAATAGACGATTTACAAGCTCACAGCCAGTCGCATCCG
>NC_137811.1:61914393-61961893 GCF_963921795.1 Nannobrachium achirus | reverse complement strand
TGTGTGTGTGTGTGTGTGTGTGTGTGTGTGTGTGCGTGTGCGTGCGCGCGTGCGTGCATGTGTGTGTGTGCGTGCACTGTTCTGTGGTATGATAAGGTAGAGCCGTCATGAAACAGTGAAAATTCATAATGATTCATGGGACCCGAGGCTATACGGGGGCCCACAGTATTAATGTCATCATATGTTTTAAGAGGCCCAGCATCATATCTTGTCATGGGGCCCAGAATTCTTGGCAACTGACCTGCGTGTGTAATGTGTGTCTAAGTACAAAGGTCAAATTCATACATACCTGATACCTAAGCCCAAGGAGGAGTTAGTTGTAACTTGTGTATCACTCAATATTAGTGGACTGACTCAAAGTCACGAATATCAGGACTAGACCTGAACTTCTGTTCTAGTGTGGATGCCCTCACAGGGCAACCACACTATAGTACTTGTCCGACTTTATTCCTTCTATCTTTCCATATATATATATGTTGCCACGCTACTCCTCCTACAGTTTTTGTGGCACGCACTTGGGCCATATGTCAAATCGACCAGCTTCACCGGGACACGTCTGGGTGCATTTAGCTAAGAGATACTTTATATCATTTAATTTATATTAATTTATTCGCGAAATAGTTTTCTCTGTTGACTTGAATGGGAAAATGCAAAAATGTAACTTTTCCCAAATATGGAGATGACTGACATCACAGATGTCTGACGTCATAGACCACCTGAGACTGATACAGTATGTCCATTTATGGGCATTCCAAGATATGGGCTTAATATTCAGGGATCTCCATATATGGGCATTCATTTTTTTGTGAATCAATTTTCCCCATTGACTTGAATGGGGAAAATTCTAATGGTAAGTCAGAATTAATTTGCGTGTGTCATCATCACGCCAACCACAATTCCTTGTTCTGTTGCATTGGTGTGGACTGGGGCTTTAAAACTTGACTTGCAACTTGACTATGGTACTTTGATTACTGACTGTTTGCTGCCAAACTGGCATGGATATTCAATTATGTGGACTGGAGTCAGAATCTGATTTTGTGACTTGACTTGACCTTGTCTCGAATTACTTCAGACTTGACTTGGACTTGCAAGTGAGATGACTTGCAATCTGATCTAGCCTGGTATAACCAGCCTAGATACTAATGCAGCAAGCTAACTAACTGCAGTATCTACCTACCTTGTTTTAACATGGCTGGGATGTCTAGCTCAGCTAGGCTAAATCTGATCTGCTGTGCTGTGTTCCATCTCATTTTTTGACACAACTCCCATCTATTGTATTATAGACATGAATTCAGTTAAATTACATTGCCCTAACTGGGTGATGCCACCGCTCCCTGTCCACATGTGTTGTTGTACCGACGTCTGTTCTAACACCATGTGTATTGTTGTTTTATTTTCTGATTTGTGATATGGGATCTTTCCTTGTGATCTGTCTTTTTTCATGTTCTACCATTTATTTATTCAGAGTTGATTGCGGCACAGATGCTCTTTTACAACAACTCCCTGTTTCACACTCATACAGATACACATTTACATCTGGTAGTTCTCCCAGCCTCAGGTCTATCTATTAAGCTATATTAGAGGATAAGTGCATTGCTTAATTGGTTGTGGGAGGGGATACCAATGTGTAATATACTCATCCAGGTTATCGTTATCTTTATTGTCTCATACATTGCTGTGAGTGAAATTTGATGAGGTTTGATGAGCCATTCTTTAGAGTTTCTCTCTCTCTCTGTCTGACAGGTATGCCTGTGGTCATCAGCGTGTCCCCGGACAGGTAACCAGGTGTGTTGCTGCTACCATGGCAATGCCAGCCTTGCGGCTGTTGCCCATCGTCGTGGTTACAGTCTTGGTGATGCTGGCATCGGCTTCAGAGGATCACGAGTGGCACTTTAACCCTGGTAGGTAAAAAGGTCACACTGACACACGCACGCGTGCAGGCACAGGCACACACAGTTTCATTAAAAACATTTAAAAAAATGAAAGTTTAAAAATGATCACAAAATGATATATTTTTTTCTTAAAACACATTAATTCGGGGGCGCCCGCTGGCCTACCGGTCCAGGCGCATACCACATAGGCTCTGATGCCTGACAGTGTGTTGCGGGTTTGAGTCCCGATCCCGACGACCTTTGCTGCGTGTCTCTCCCCATTTCCTGTCAGTCTACTGTCCTATCAATAAAGGCATAAAGCCCAAAAACAAATCAAATATATATAAGAAAAACTAAAACAAACATGAATTCATATATTACTGTCGTTATTATCTTTATTACTTACCACAAACAAAGAGACCATTTCTCAAAACTTCCAGAGCTCTCTTCTCCTCCACCTCCTCTTCCTCCGCTCCCTGGAGCCGTTCCATCTCTTGGCTCCCCAACATTCTCCTCACGTTCTCAGACTGGAACGATATGTCTCTACCCATCACAGCCATCAGCGCTTTATTTGATGTCCCCTCTCTCCTCTCTCAATCTGTCTGTGTCACAGTCAGTCAGGCGGAACCGGCGGAAGCAGGGCGGCCGGCCTCCGATCCGGACGCCTGTCCTGCCCGCTAATGTACAAGGCAGCTGGATAGATCTGTCTGCTGGAGGGGAGGTCTAGTGAGGTGGAGACGCCAGAGGAGAGAGGGGGGGGAGTGCAGGTATACAGGGGTGTCACAAGGGGGGGAAAAGTGGGACTGAGTTACTAGGGCCCCAAGGTGGAGGGACCTTAATTATTTTATACTTTAGCTATTAAAAAATAGCAGATCTGCAAGCTCACAGCACAGCTTTTTTTGAAAAGTTGAGAAAATGTATGCAAATCTTTGAATATATGTATTTTTTAAGCAAACATTTGTAACTCAAACTTTGCACCACTGACAAAAAAAAATCACGATAAAAATAAAAATAGCAGATCTACAAGCTTGCAGCGTGGCACTCGGTGCCACGCTGTATATATATTTCAATAGTTAAAGCACAACATAATGCCTAATTATGCATTCCCAGTCTAAATGGGTTAAACCCCCTCCCCCTATGAAGAACATTCCGGGCCCGCAGTGAATCCTTGTAGCCAGGGCCCAGAATTTGGTGCGACATCCCTGGAGATACCAAAGGAGAAAAGGAGGAGGGGGGGTGGAGTGCAGGTAGAAGTAAGCAATTTACCCCGAGTGAGAGGACATTATGCTCTGATAATGTCCTGTGTTAGGGGGTGATCGGACGAGGCGAAGCCGAGTCCGATAACCCCCTAACACAGGACATTATCAGAGCATAATGTCCGACCCCGAGTGGTAAATAGCTTTTCTACCACTTTTTCCCATATACATGAAAGAAAACACATAGTTGTAACTTGCAAGGATCTTAAGTTACAATCATTATTGCCTATAAAACTTCCGCCATAACAACAAATAGTGCCACAAACAACATCTTCTACTCACCACCAGATGGCGCCAACTCCATGCTGAGACAGATGTCTAGCTTACGCGACCGAGTATTTCCCGGTGAATCTGTGCGCAAAGGTGGGGGCCGATGGGCAAGGAGGGTTGCGAGCTTATGAGAAACAACTAAAATAAGACCTTAAAACCTGGCGAAAACAGTTGCGTGCATTAGCGCAAATGGAAAACATTCAAATGGAAAACATTCAATTAACTTCTGAAAAGCCTACACGGCCTTTAAACAGCGTGCATACGGTGCATTAGATGAGGATAAATGAAATCATTAAATGGAAATCATTAAATTAACTTCTGAAAAGGCTTCTTCTAAGCCTACACTATATAGCCTACTAAAAACGAGTGAATCTTGCCACACGTGAATAATTGTGGTTCAGTGGTTGTAAACAATAACACAGACAATATAAAATCCTTAGTCTAGCTGTGGGAAGAAAAGGATATCATCATCATCATGGCCCCAAATAACTTTTAAATATCTTGCAATTGGAGACGAGTCTCTTACTAAATCGGCAAGAGTGCCTCTCATTTTCAATACATAAAGGCTAAGCTATAGAACCTCTCCATCATCAGCAATAGTCAGTGGTGGTGCGTGTCCCCCAGACCCCCACACTCCCAAGCCCCCACCTTTGCGCACAGATTCACCGGGAAATACTCGGTCGCCTAGCTTACAGCTAAGCTAACGTCAGTTAAAAGCACCGTTCCGGCCGTACTTCCAGAAAGGCATAGGTTCAGAGAAAAGGGGCTTTAAAGTTGGCGGATTGCATTGGATCCAAATAAATCGGCGACGATAGTACGCACGTTAGTAAACATAGAACCGCTGCGACCGTCATTTGTTGGTGGGGGGAAAGGTGTTCCGACCATAGGTTCCGACTCCCTCCTGAAGTCCCCGGATGCGTTCATCGCGTATTGATCTCGGAAATGTGCCTCATTTGCATGTACATCCGGGCATTTCACACATTCCGGCTATTGTGGCCTCATTTACTACTGTTTTAAGCCAATCACAATCCAGTATTTGAACACGTGACTAGAAAAAGTGGTAGAAGCAAGAGTAGACTGTGTTCCTGGCCTGAGGTCAACCTTCTGTACCGACAACAGCAGCTAGACTTTGGATGTGATAGAATCACAGCACGACGGTCTGAGCGCCTCGGGGCTCAGCGCACCACGAGACAAGAGTGTTAATGGAAAAGAAAGACAAGAGGAGGGAGAAGGTCAGGGAAAGAAAAGAGGTAGGTCAGACTAGAGAGAGAGAGAGAGAGAGAGAGAGAGAGAGAGAGAGAGAGAGAGAGAGAGAGAGGAATAACAAACTGGAGACGAGCCTGTAGGGTGTGTATCACATGCAGCTTGATGGTGATGTAATGAAATAGGCACCTGTCCATGTGGCACAGGGTGGGGATGAGCAGGATGTATGTGTGTGTGTGTGTGTGTGTGTGTGTGTGTGAGGTGGGGTTTGTCCCCTCAGCCCCACATTCCAGTCAACTGACTCACTGATGGCAACTGAGCTCGCCCCCCCTCCCCCCCACCACATCTCCACACCCTCGCCACCATCATACACATACTGTATGAGTTTGTGCGCGCACACACACACACACACACACACACACACACACACACACACACACACACACACACATATCACTGTCTGCCTCCGCTATTGACACCCAGCCCCCCCCCCTCCCTCTCCCTGCTCCACCTCTGTCTGTCTCCACAGCCTGACACCCCCCCCCCCTTCTCTGGAGACCCAGTGCCCCCAGTGTCACTTCCACCATGCAGCACTTACTGCTGACGGATGAGACGTTCTAATGATTTCACCACTCGCCTGTCTTCATCCATCCACGCATCCATCCATCCATCCATACATACATTCATACATACACACACGTACGTACGTACATACATACATACATACATACATTCATCCATCCATACATGCATGTCAGGATGGATGTCTTGTCCGTGTGGTAAATTATAGATTTTCTTTTTTACACACATTACAATGTTCTTATATTGAATATTGATCATAAGACCCAATTACTGGATGTCAAGTCTCTACTAGGTTCAGAATATGTATAGTATGACACTGATTTACTATGACACTTTGGCAAAATAGGAGTCTACATCTGCCAGTGGTTCACAAATGTTTTATTTGCAACAAACCCCATGTTATGGTCGTTCTGGGCCAGCTCTTTACTTATTAACTTTCTGGTCATATTATTGTCCGCTCATTTTGTGTGTACATGGCAAAGATTTTTTTTTTTTTTACAAATATATAATGATACTGTACACACACTGTGATTTGAACAATATTGAATGCATTAAACATTGGCACATGGACTTTTCATTAAGCTTTATATATACACATACATACTGTACATACATTCATCCATACCTCCACTGCTGACCTCTCATCTCTCTATGGATGATGCCTGCCTGGAGGCTGGGACCAATCGTTTGATAATGCCTGCCATGTCAGCTGTCCAGGGTGTGATAACCGTGACCTGAACTGCATTCTTTGCTGCTGTAGCTCTTTTTTATGGACAGCCCTGCTGGAGGTGTTATGTCTTTGGGTTGTCCGTCCGTCTGTCCCGTCCTCCTTGTGAATGAAATATCTCAGGAACTCCTTGAAGGAATTTCATGACATTTGTCACAAACGTCCACTTGGACTCAAGGATGAACTGATTAGAAGTATTTAGTCAAAGGTCAAGGTCACTGTGGTGAAAGATAGGCACAGAGTATAATGCCCTCCCCTCCCCCCATGTTTTTGTATGGCGCTGTCTTCTGTTTGTCTATTGTATAAAGTCCAAATTGTTTGTCTGTTATCAAAAGATTGGTCCCAGTCTGTCTGTGGCGCGTATGTGGATATACTGAAAGCTGAACACCGGGGCGAGCTGACAATGTGGAGTCTTGTGTAAGGCTGGGCGATATTAGGAAAACCTTTGATATTCGATAACGTTGTTGAATACCTCAATATCAATATTACTCACGATATTAGGAAAAACAATTGCATTATATAGTTTTTAAAGTTTTTCTGCTTTAGGTCCACTGCCTGCCTAACTCAGATAATGAATATCATATCCATGCATGCACATGCATGGCACAGTATACATTGAATAAATACATTAAATGCCTTATTTCCATTTTCCAACAATGGTTTTATTGAAATAACCACACCTGTTTACAGATGGACACATAAACCAATACCTCATTTCCAGCCGTCTTCGTCGATATGTATACCTCGCATGTTGATACCTCGATATAGGTACATTTTCGATATATTGCCCAGCCTTAGTCTCGTGCCACTTTTTAGCTTGACTTATCTTATTGTAGCTTTCCCTCATCCACACACTAGTATGGTAACCTTCACGTAGGGTAGGCTAGGCTTAACAGTTAAGTCACATCTTTTCTCATCATCATATTTCCTCGCACCGTGGAGACGAATTTGCTGAGAGCTCAGCTCAGGCAACAGATGAGAGGAGAAGCCGTTTAATAAAGAGTGAGCAGCATTTTATTTCCCCCGAACATCTCAGCCAGCAGGTCAATCTGGGATATGAGGCGTGAACACAGGAAGTTGTCCTGGAGATGACATAAACAACCAAAGCCCTGTGACCAATCATAGACGCAGACAGTCTGATGGAAATATTAAGTTTCCCCTGGACATCTGCATGCATGCAGGGGTGTCGCACCAAATTCTGGGCCCTGGGCACAGGCATTCACTCACATTTTGTGCTTTAACTATTGAAAAATAGCAGATATACAAGCTCACAGCACGGCACTCGGTGCCGCGCGGCGAGCTTGTAGATCTGCTATTTTAAAAAATTCCTGAAAATGTGTGCAAGTCTTTGAATATTTCAAATCCTTCTTGTGTTTCTATGTCAGTGGTTCTCAAACTTTTTCATGTGAAGGACCCCCAAAATGATATGTATTTGGCCATGGACCCCCATCTCAAAATATTTTGTTCCAAGGACCCCCCAGAAGCAAAATTTGAGTTGTTCGCTTAAAAAAAAAACATATATTGAAAGATTTGCACACATTTTCACAACTTTTCAAAAATAGCAGACCTACAAGCTTGCAGCGCGGCACTCAGTGCCACGCTGTGAGCTTGTATATCTGCTATTTTTCAATAGCTAAAGTATAAAATAATTAAGGCCCCTCCACCTTGGGCCCTAGTTAGTAAGTCAGTCCCCCCCCCCGTTGTGACGCCCCTGCATGCATGTACACATGAGACCCCTGCTGCTGCAAACCTCTCCATCCGGTCTCTGGCTGTCAACATGGCAATCTGTCTTTTTTCCCCCCATCCTTCTACCCCTGTTTCCATCCCCCTGTCTGTCTTTCTCTCTCACACTCTTTCTCTGTTATTCCCTCTCCAACCTCTCTCCAATCTTTCTCCCTCTCTTCAGCTCACTTCAATTCAGTTCAAGTCGATACATGCTTCATTAGCATGGCTATTAACTGAACACAAGATATAATTACAATTAGGAACAGCGAATGAAAGTAAATAAATGACACACATACGGTAATAAACATCTGTTCCACCAGATTCTGCAGTGGCTTTGTTTTCCACATTTTTGTTATTTTTCAGTCTCATCTTTAAATGGATTAAATAAATATGTTTTCTCATCATTCTACACAAAGACAAATCAAAACTGGTTTAAGGAATGTGTGGTGTAAATGTTTTAAAATAAAATATTTAAATATCACTTATCAAGTATTCATACCCTTTATTATGAGACTTATTATTATTATTATGCTCTCTAGTGCATCCTACTTCTATCAATCCTAGAGATGCTTCTGCAACTTGTAGTCCACCTGTGTGTAATTGACTTACCATACACACAGTACATATTATTAAGTAAAGCTATGGGAAAATTAATTGGAGTGTTCCAGTTAATTTTCCCATAGCTTTACTTAAAAAGCTATGGGAAAAGGATATGCCACCTTCTGGAAACCCAGGACTATGCTTATGCACAGAGCCAATGGTCCATAGACCTGCAAGAGAGGATTTCAGCCTTGGAAGTTCCAAAGAGCATAAAACAAGCAACTTCTGGATCTTCCTAGTGGTTCTCTGGCGGCACAGCTAAACTGTCATCAGAGACGAAGAGCCTTAATCAGACAGGTAACCAAGGACCTAATGGTCACTATGAATGAGAACTAGCATGAGGTGGGAGAACCTTGCAGTAGCACCAATCAAGCCTTTATTGTAGAGTTGCCAGATAGAAGCCACTCCTTACTAAAAGGAACATGAGAGCCCACTGGGAGAAGGTTTTACAACAAAACAAGATCCGAAGAAAACACAGGAGTGATTTTATGAAAACTGTGAAATTCCTGGACCGGCCCAGCCAGAGTCTGGACCTGAACCCAGTTGAGCATCTCTGGTAGAGAACTGAAAATGGACTGCAATTTTGAAGCATGACTGCCAAATGTACTTTAACCAAAATACTAAGTGAATGGTCTGTCTTATTATTGTCTCCACCAGCCGAAGGCTGAGGGAGAGTATGTTTTCCCCTCCGTCCGTCCGTCCGTCCGTCTGTGCGTGCGTGCGTGCGTCCGTGCGTCCTCGCAGTTTGTGAGCAGCTAATCTCAGTCACCGTTGGCCCGATCGCTGCCAAACTGAGCACACACACTCCCTGGATGCCAATCTAGAACCTCTGCCCCACATTTTTCAAATCAGCCTCATGGTGGCGCTATAACAGGCCGACTTGTGTGGCCTGGTTGTTACCAGCTAATCTCCAGCGCCGTTGGCCCGATCGCTGCCAAACTGAGCACACACACTCCCTGGATGCTAATTCAGAACCTCTGCCCCACATTTTTTAAATCAGCCTCATGGTGGCGCTATAACAGGCCGATTTGTGTGGCCTGGTGGAGACCTGTGCTCGGAAGAGCACTGCTTCTAGTTATTCATATTTTGTACACTGTAGCCTATAACCAGTTTTTCCTTTGTCACTGTGGAGTATTGCGTGTGAATATTGGAAGATTAATGTAATCCATTTGAAGATGGCATAACAAAATTTAAACTTGTACACAGTATATACGTTTATAAATGATATAGTATGAAGTACGAACTCAAACCTGTGGAGACTGTGGGCAGATGTGTCTGATATGGTGTCTGACTCAACAGCACACACCCTGTTGCAGTATACCTGCTTAATAAAAGATGTGCTCTCTCTCTCTCTCTCTCTCTCTCTCTCTCTCTCTCTCTCTCTCTCTCCTCCAGCTCAGTGTCGTTATGCCCTTGGGATGGAGGATGGCACCATCCCTGACTCTGACATTACAGCTTCCAGCGCCTGGTCAGACTCCACTGAGGCTAAACATGGACGGTAATGAGGAGTGTGTGTGTGTCTGTGTGTGTGTGTGTGTGTGTGTGTGTGTGTGTGTGTGTGTGTGTGTGTGTGTGTGTGTGTGTGTGTGTGTGTGTGGTAAAGTGTGTACATGGGTACAGTGCATGGGCATGCTGTACATTGTCACTGTCGGGAGGAAACCTTGTACAGCACTGGTTCCCAAACAGTGGGTTGCGACCCATTTGTGGGTCACAGAATAATTTATATGGGTCACGACCCGTGGAAAAATCCTATCTTTTCCTACAAAAAATATAATGTATATATTCCCCTCCCCCCACAAAATGATTGTATTTTATTTTTTTGAATAAAAAATAAATCGAGAATTTGATATAATTTCAAACAAAGAAACAAACACATCTAAGAAATTCCATAAATAAAATATAATAACAATTAAGGAGTAACGAAAATAGCTGATCTACAAGCTCTCTGCGCGGCGCGAAGCGTCACGTTGTGAGCTTTTAGATCTGCTATTTTCACAAATTTGGTTCCCGGGTGAATGTGTCATTTCTCTTTTGGGTCATGGGCTAAAAAGTTTGGGAACCACTGTTATACAGCATGTCCAAAACGGTTGCTTTTCAGGACACTGTTGCCTGTGTTCCAATTAATACAATGTAGTTATTATTTACTAGTCACACGCGCTTGTTAATACTAAAACCCACAGACCCCCACTTTCACTTAATGTGTATATATATATCAAAAACACAGCACAATGTCACACATTGTGAGCTTGTAGATCGGCGTCTCGGAGTCTGCTGTACAACGATGTAGGGTATTCATTTATCAAAAAAAAAAACGTAAGAAGTTGAAATATGGAGATATTAATGTTTCCGCCCGACAGCAACGATGTACTGTGTGCACATAAGAGTGTGTGTGCGCATGGGTGTGCTGTGATATGGCAAGATAGCAGCAGTGTGTGTGCGTGTGTATGTGCGTGTGTGTGTGCATGCGTGCGAGTGTGTTTTTGTGTGTGAGTGAGTGAGACAGACAGAGGCTGATAGAGCTAAGTGTCTGCTATGTATCTGGTCCGCTGGCACCCAGTTTAAAGTGATTGGTTGGAAGAGCATTAGATTAGCGTCTAGCAGATAGTGTCTTTGTAGAAACCTCTAGATAATAACATTACGGCTGTCTGATCCAGAGGTCAGATGGAGCGGATAGTAAGGCAGGCTCACAGACACACGTGGAACCACCATAATGGAAGAGCCCTGCTGCGACCAAGTGTGTCTACACAGTAAAATGCCCAGTGTTTGTTTAACTCTGAGGTGTCAAAATGGGCCTGTTTGGGATAGAGTCAAATGAACACAGAGGATTTTGCAGTGGATGTGTGGTGTAAGTATATGTGTGTAGTGTATATACCGTATGTACGTACGCTCAAGATGTGTGTTTTCCAGGGTTGTGTGTGTGTGTGTGTGTGTGTGTGTGTGTGTGTGTGTGTGTGTGTGTGTGTGTGTGCGAGCAGGCGGGCGTGCGTGCTTGCACATGGCTGTCTCCATTGGCCTGTTGGGCTGGGTTGTGTTGGCTCAGTTTGTTGGACATGTGGAGACAATTATTAAACCTAGCTCCTTAAAGACACACCAGGGACAGACAGAGAGTGAGAGAGGGAGAGAGAGAGAGGGGGAGATGATGGAGAGAGAGAAGAGGTAGCTCTAGAAGGAGAGAGAGAGGTGGTGAGAGGAGGGGGAGAAAGGGAGGAGGCAGAGTGAGTTAGAGAGAACACTGTGGAATAGGGATGGGACGATACGCGATATTATCGTTTATCGTGATATTAAACACTCACGATAATCATATCGTGGACATTTAATTTATCGTGATATCGTCCTCCGTCATGCACTGGGATCAATTCAACTTTTATTTGCCGAGCTGCATATCTGGTACCATTTAAACCCTCTATAATTGGTAAAAGGTACTTGAAATATACATACTTGAAAGTAATTTTTTCACTCACTATCAAATGTCTTTGCCAAAAAATAGCCGATCTACAAGCTCACAACACGTCGCAACGCGAAGTGTTGTGACTTGTGAGCTTGTAGATCTGCTATTTTTTGGCAAATGTTCCGCTGCAGGATAATGGATTTTGATTATCGTGATAATATCGTAAATCGCGATTTCTTTTGTCACAATCGTGATATGAAATGTTCATATCGTCCCATCCCTACTGTGGAAACCCATGAGAGGTGGATCATTACAATGACCTGCAGAAGACAGGAGACAAATAGGTTTTATGATAGAGGGATTTGAAGAGAGAGAGAGAGTGAAGGACGGAGGGGTGTGCGGAGCGGCAATGTTTGCTCCTATTACTGCTGAGCAGATGGACGACAGCACATCTGATGGAGAGAGCGAGGGAGGGAGACACGAGAAGGAAAGAGATGGCGAGAGGAAGAAATATAGCACAAACTAGTTGGCTGGTATTTAGGAAATACACAGAGAGAGAGAGAGAGAGAGGTGGGGAGAGAGACAGGAACAGGAAGAGTGAGAAGAGAGAGAGAGAGAGAGAGAGAGAGAGAGAGAGAGAGAGAGAGAGAGAGCACAAAGGGTAAAAGGAGAAAGTGAGGGAGAGAGAACAGAGGGGAAGGGTGAGAGAGAAAGAGAGAGAGTGAGGGGGGGTGCGTTAAGAAAATAAGCTGGTTGGCAGACCTGATGGTCTGTAATGTTAATCCCTCTGGTTGATAGATGGAGGCCTGAATCCTTTATTATCCCCCCCCCTCTCCTTATTACATTACCTCCCCCCCCCCCCCCCCCCCCCCTCGCTCTCAGCCTCCTTCCATCACAGGGACGTTGTGTTGATATCATCTCTCGCCTCCCGGCCGCATGACGTCACGGAGGCCACAGAGTGTGATTTCTTTGGAGAGATGATTTGTTTCAGCCATTTCTGCTGAGAGGACAGGCAGGGGGAAAGGAGAGCTGAACTTGTGTCATCATGACAGGCGGCGTGTGTTTGAGTCTGGACACTGCACGCTACTCTGCAGTATATGCAGGCAGCATGTTCAGTGCACTATGGAATAGTGGAACATAGGTTTTTGAATATGCTGCTCCCAATAAATGGATATTTGTTGACATTTGTAAACAAAGGTTTCATTTGTGCTGATTGTTCCTCTCAATCCTCTGTTGGCCATGTTTGACATATAAATTAGGCGTGTGAAAGGAATTTACTTCTCTGAGAGTGTAAATTAACACTAAAAGGGCTCTATTTTGATTGTCTGAAGTGTCTGAAATTGTCTAAGTACCAGCTGTGTTCCTATCTTCTGAAAAGCATAACCTCGAATTAGAGTTAAGAAAGCTGCACTTCGGAAAGAGTGAACTCTCTGACGAAAAGTTCAGTGGTCAGAGACAGTATGGACAGGCCTTTAAGTTAAGGCATAAGAGCTGGTACTTAAGACTATCAAAATACAGCCCTTAAGGATTTTACTGTGTTAGCACATCTTACTAATGCAGCACACATCTGTGTGCCTCTCGTGTACACACGTTACACATACTAAAGCAGCAGAAATGCAGCACAAACTCATTTTATGTATCACATTGAGATACTCTGCATGATTTTAATAAAGGCACTCACTGCTGCACTCTATTTGGGTGCTTTCTATGTACACACAACCGAGCTGGCAGAGCCTCCAGGGCTCCCCTGCCAGGAAATTGTTTTATAGAACAATAAGTGTGCTCAGACATTAGCACTTAAGACCCCCCCCCCCCCCCCCCTCCTCCTTGTGCTGCTTTTTGAGCCCCACGTGCGCCTTCCTGGCTTAGGATCTAATCCCACTGGTACCATTTTCTGTTGGCTTGCCTGTGCCGTCTCCCTTTCAGCTTTTACTGCTAATCTGTCTCAATGAAGGACAAATTAAAAAAAGGGGAAGTGGATCTCTGGGCAACCCATCAATTTGACCAGAGTTGCTATCATCTCGCGGGGCAGAGAAGTCGCCCGGCAGCACGGCCGGTACGTGTGACCAATTTGTTCTGGTGGTGTAAGTTTGGACAGCAGTGCTGAGGTCTCAGTGGAGTGGTTGCGGTGTGTGGCGCACGTCCCAAGCAGGCCTCCTTGACGATTGATCCGACAGCAAGTGACATCACAGGCTTCTCTCTGTGGTGTCTTTATGTGGCCGGCATGTGGTGTGAGTTTGGACAGAGTTCTCTTTAACTGTATGGAGACTGGATTGAGTGTGGTCACAGTAAGATGTCTTTAAGTGTGTGTGTGTGTGTGTGTGTGTGTGTGTGTGTGTGTGTGTGTGTGTGTGTGCGTGTGCGTGTGCGTGTGCGTGTGCGTGTGTGTGTGCGTGTGTGTGTGTGTATGTATGGACAGAGGCAGAGCACATCAATGAACATCCATATAAAATATCTAAGTCTAAGATATAAACACGCTGGAGTTGGAGGAAGAATGGTGATTCACTGTACATCCATCGTGCGTGTGTGTGTGTGTGTGTGTGTGTGTGTGTGTGTGTGTGTGTGTGTGTGTGTGTGTGTGTGTGTGTGTGTGTGTGTGTGTGTGTGTGTGTGTGTGGTCAGTAAGAGTGATTTGTCTTTTAGTGGTGTGTGTGCATGTGTGTGGTCATGGCAAGGTAGAGGAACTGTGATGGTGGAGACAGATTGATCTGCACTCTGCAGTTGGAGTGAGGTTACCATAGAATGCTGAGTAACCAACCTCAAAGCCATTAGTTTCAGCTTGTTCTTTCTCTGTGCTTTCTCCATATTCGCTGTCTGGCTCTCCCTTTCCTTCACTCAATACTTTCTCTATATATCTATATATCTTTCTACCTCGCTCTGTCTCACCTTCTCTCTGCAGTCTGCACTCTAGCCCGTATTCACCTTTCTTTGTCCGCATTCAATTTCTCTGTCTCATTTTGTCTCTCTCTCTCTCTCCATGTCTCTGTTAGGTTGAGTACAGGAGAGGGGGACGGGGCGTGGTGTCCGGCAGCATCGGTCTTCCCAGGCGGGTCAGAGTATCTTCAGGTACTGGAGAAGACAGCAACAGTTTATTCTTTAGTCCAAATGTAATTCCAATGTTATCTATCTATCTATAAATGCGAGAAGTCTCTGCGTGTCTGTCTGTCTGTCTGTGTGTCTGTAATCCGCGTATCTCGAGAACCGTTCGTCCCACCGGCTTCAGATTCGGCACGCGCGTTCCCCGCCGCGGCACGGAGTGCAGTGCCGGGTCTCGACCCGACCCGACGCGCGGTTTTCCCGAACCGGCGAGAAACGTTCGGAATCTCCTTATGCGGGGTTGATCAGGCTGTTCCGGAGGAAATCGGCGAAAGCTCTGACTCATTGTGACATCACTTCATAAAAGGCTCTGACATCACGTACGCCACATGAGTCAACAAAAAATCTCTGTGAGTG
This sequence comes from Nannobrachium achirus, assembly GCF_963921795.1. Taxonomy (NCBI): domain Eukaryota; kingdom Metazoa; phylum Chordata; class Actinopteri; order Myctophiformes; family Myctophidae; genus Nannobrachium; species Nannobrachium achirus. The sequence goes on along the minus strand of NC_137811.1, from coordinate 61,946,818 downwards.
TGTATGTATGTATGTAATCCGCGTATCTCGAGAACCGTTCGTCCCACGGGCACGCGCGTTCTCCATATATGGGCATAAAATGAATGCCCCCATATATGGGCATAAAATGGATTGCAGACAGACAGATACAGATATCTCCATATATGGACATAAATGGACAGAGGCAAACAGATGGTCAAAGATCTCCATATATGGGCATAAAATGGACGCAGACAGACAGATACAGATATCTCCATATATGGGCATAAATGGACACAGGCAAACAGATGTTCAAAACGGGTCCTATGACAACAGGTATAATGAGGTTTGCATTAAAGGGGGAACCGGCACTGTGTCTGCAACACAGTTGGAGGCACAGACAGATACTCCATATATGGGCATAAAATGGACGCAGATAGACAGATATCTCCATATCTGGGCATAAAATGGACCCAGAACTATAACTGCAGTGATCTCCATATATGGACATAAAATGGACGCTGACAGACAGACAGACAGATACAGATATCTCCATATATGGGCATAAATGGACACAGGCAGACAGATGGTCAAAACGGGTCCTAAAGGGCGGGGCATTCATTCCCTATTTACATTGTTCCGAGTTGGCCAGGTCGCCGACTAGACGCTGGGCCGCCCTTCGGGCGGCCCAGCTTCTAGTTCTTATTAATCGAGCTTGCCTTGAGGACTCCATTCAAAGTAATGGGGTGACAGAAAAGAACAGGGTGGCCACGTCCATTGAGAATCAATGGAGAAGTGGCGCCATGTTCTATTCGGTTCCTCAAGCTATATTGCAAATTAAAGTCACCTAAAACAGAGTTGATTTACTATATGCCCATATCCCTAAACCTACAGTATAACACAAGCTCAATAGAGTTAATGAGTAATACCACCAACTCTCTAATGGACTACAGAATCTCAATCTAGTGAAAATCTCTCAACTCAGTTATGAATTGCTGGAAAACTTTTCAGATGGATTATGGTTTAAACAAAAAAGTGTATTCTCATTCACTTCCTTCCTATATCTGTATCATGATCGCTTTTTGTGTTCTTTTTTTTGTTTAATATCTTTATTCATGTCACATATGTTTCAATAATTTACATTTAACATCAATTGAATATTGTAAAGACTTTTTTTTTCTCCCTTTCCCCAGCCCTCCCCCCATATTGCTTTCTTAGATCACTCCTTAAGAAGAAAAAGAAAAAGAACATAAAACATAAATACAACATTGAAATAGTTCAGCGTACACAATATACATAATAGTGAGAAAAATGATTGTAATGTTTTCTATGTGTGTGTGTGTTCCTGCCAGGTGGATTTGCACACAGTCCACTTCCTGTCCCTGGTGGGCACCCAGGGTCGCCACGCTGACGGACACGGGCGAGAGTTTGCCCGCAGTTACCGCCTTCGATACTCCAGAGACGGCACCAAATGGATCACCTGGAAGGACCGCTGGTCACAGGAGGTGGGACGGAAAGCCTTTTCCTGTTTGTGTTTTTCACCGTTTCACTCTTTTTAGATTTACATGAGATTCACTGGCAATAAGAGCCTTGATTATCACAGGACCAATGGGAATAGTTTTTGGGGGTTTCAGAAATATACCGGAGTAGCTCTAGTTACATAGAAAGGCATATAACGTTAGTTAGACATGAAATTACTTGTGTAATAGATAGATGTAATAGATGAGCTGAACAGACCATCCTTTGAAAATTGATTTATTTCAAGGAATTTGAATTAAGCTGTGATAGGATACGAGATCAAATCAGTGATCTATATAATGGAATAACATTTTTCTAATCCCAGCTCATCTTTTCTTTAATTACCTATGAGACTGCACAGGAGAGAAAAGTTCTGTCAACAGAATATTTTCTGAAGTTAATTGACACACGCACGCTCGCACACATATATGCTTGTATGTGACTTGCATTCTTCCCACTCATTGCTCCAGGTGGAACATTATTGGATCCTTTCTGAAATAATATATTGGACTCAAAAGATAAACACACAAATGGCTTAGAAATTCCAAACATCCATGGATGACTTGCATTCCCGGCATTGCTGTCATGTCGATCCCCCACACCCACATAGTTTAACCCCTCATCCTAACCAGGGTCCGTAATATATATCCCATGCCTGTGTGTGCACACACATGCACACACATGTTGACATTATGGATTTTAATCTTAACCTAAAACGGAAGTAGCTAATGTATCAATGTTGTGCCTAAATGCAGCTGTTTACGGTATATTGTTTCGTAATGCATATTCTCAATATTCTGCAGCAGTTAAATATTAACTATGTGTGAAAAGTGCAATAAAATAAATGCATCATCATCATTAGTAGTATTAATAGTAGTATTATTACAGTTTTTTTTATTTGATCGATTGAATTATGTATTAACAAGTTTGTTAACAGTACAAGTTATGCTAAAAGGATAGCACAAAAAGCCCCATGGGCTTGTTTCCATTGCGGTCCATTGTATATTGATCAGTAAGACAGAATACATACATACAATACACATCAGTAAAAGCTCAGTAGCAGCAAAAGGTATATTTATAGAAAAATCACACCCGTGTGAAGTGGAGCTGTGTGTGTGTGTGTGTGTGTGTGTGTGTGTGTGTGTGTGTGTGTGTGTGTGTGTGTGTGTGTGTGGATCATGTGTACCGTTTTTTGTGACATTTGAAGAAAATATGTAGGAAAAGGAGCAAAAAGTGTGTTTTGGAGAAAATTCAAGATGGCGGAAAATCTATCATGGCGCAAATGGGCGTGGCCTATATGGGGAGATGCGTCATGACCCAAGGAATCCAGGGAAAAAATATTTTTAATTTTCCGACCTACGGTTCAAGAGTTACAGGCCAAAACGTAAAGTGGGGTGTTATGGCGCCACCATGCGGCCAAATGACACAATTATTTTTTATTTAATCCTTGAAATCATTATGAACCTCCTCTCCAAGTCTTGAAACTCTAGCCCCTATGGTTTGCGAGAGACAAATAATTGAATGTGAGTTTTTGCGATTCCCATTATAAGTCAATGGGGAAAATTAATTCACTAATAAATTAATATCAATTAAACTATTGAACCTTTCTCTTAGCAAGTTACTAGCCGACGATTCCCGAGTAAGCCGGTCGATTTGACATATGGCGCGAGTGTGTGGTGGCAAAACTGTGGGACTAGTAGCGTGCCGAAGTTTAGGAAGTTCAGGCTACATACAGACACACACACACACAGACAGACAGACCCACACGGCCACGTATAGGGAGCCTGTGCTTCACACAGCTCCAAAAGGAGGGGTGGGGGGCCGATGATGCTTCTACCAAGGTGTTCAACATGTGTTCTGCTAAGCCCAATTATATTTTAAGGTTATGCATTCTTTCAGCAAAGATTTTTGAGTTTGGGTAGGGAGTGGACATCTTGAATGGCTTTTGGTAAGGCGTTCGCCATGTTCCAAGTGTTGGTGGCAGCCTAGTAGAATGCATGCTTGTACTAGGGACGGGAAGATAAGCTATATAATCTTTTATCGTGATAAAAAACACCCCAGGATAATGGATGTTGGGGATATTACTGCAGACATACTGCATGTGTGATAACAATATAATCTCTGTCATCCAGGTGGTTTCTGGTAACGAGAACACGTATGACGTGGTGCTGAAGGACCTGGGCCCGCCCATCGTAGCACGCATGGTCCGATTCTACCCTCTGGCCGACCGTGTCATGAGTGTGTGCCTCCGCGTGGAGCTCTATGGCTGTGTCTGGAATGGTAAGTGTGTGTTTTTGTGTGTGTGTGTGTGTGTGTGTGTGTGTGTGTGTGTGTGTGTGTGTGTGTGTGTGTGTGTGTGTGTGTGTGTGTGTGTGTGTGTGTGTGTGTGTGTGTGTGTGTGTGTGTGTGTGTGTGTGCGTGTGTGTGCTTGCGTGTGTGAGTTTCTGGTTAAATTGTTAAATTCATACAAGCACCACAGGGTGTGTGTATGTGCACAGTCACACACCATGGGGTGGGGTGTGTGTATGAATATGTATACAGTATATGTGTGATCATGAGAGACAGAGAGACAGAGAGATAGAGAGAGAAAAAATGCTAATGCAAAAATGTTTGTCTTGTGGTTCCTGCAGGCTCTGATTTATCAGGGGATCATAGCATGACAAATCGCATCTCAACACACTGCTTGGGCAGGCCACTGAGTTCACTCAGCTCAAAACTGTGTGTTAGTGTGTGTGTGCGTGTGTGCGTCCATGTGTGTGTGTGTGTGTGTGTGTGTGTGTGTGTGTGTGTGTGTGTGTGTGTGTGTGTGTGTGTGTGTGTGTGTGAAAGAGATACAAATAAAGAGAAGGAAACTGTCTCTGTGAACATTCTTTATGTTCTTAGTTTATACGCATCGCTGTGTGTTATTTAAAATGTTATGTATGCCTTACTATTTTCACTACTTTTGAAAAATAGGGATAGATAACTTTCTATAATTGATTAAATCAATTAGTTCAGCCCTAGTATTCTTTATACGTGTCTGTATATATAATAAATATTTCTACATGAATACAGGCCTTTGTGTGCCTGTCTGTCTGTGTGTGTGAGAGTCCTCGGAGCCTTGACATGCTTTCTCAGAAAGAAAGAAAGAAAGAAAGAAAGAAAGCCTGGGGAATTCTGAGGCGATAAGTGGATAGAATGGGACAGGGCCTTGGCAGAACCGACTGGGGTCCTAACTCCTAACGCTCTACATCAACACTCAATCACACTTTAGCCATGCCCGATTCAGACCGAGTGAGCTGCTCGCTCATTCTGTTTCTGTCCACTCTTTTCAATGTAAGCCCCCACGGGTCCCCCACCCAACATTGCATAGGTTTCATCCATTCATTACCTTGAATTCACACCCTTCCCGTTAAACCAGAGACCACGAACAGCACCGTTCTCTCAACTTCCTCGTACCAAAACGGCACACTGTTGGGCAGAAACCTCTTCTCCATATTTTTTCATTTTTTGTTTGTTTTTTCCTCATAAATGAATGTCCCGCTTCGTCATACTACAATACAGTGTCTCTCAAAAGTTGCCAAAAAGGCCGATCTGTGGGTTGGAATCCACCGCAGTGCATCCGGCTTTGTCGAGCGTCTATAATATACGAACACAATTGTCCTGTGTTTGGGGGAGGGAAGCTGGGCGGCACCTTTCAGCAGGGAGTGTTGGGTGAGAGGAGTAGGACGAAGGCTCTGCGTCCTCCCGGTTGGGGCTCCTCACTGGCAGGCGAGTCAGTAGGATACAAATCTGTGTGGGGAGGAAAAAGAAAAATTATCTACAAGTTCGATGCGACGCGTTTTGAGCTTGTAGATCGGCTATTTTTTCATTTGAATTGTGAAAAGTAACAGTTTTGGACATACGGTATGAGGTCTCCACCCGGCAGCAATGATTTATGACCTGCCTCACCTCCTATGCTCCGCTCATCTCCCAATGCAAACCCCATCCTCCTCCCACAGGCCACAGCAAGCTGCCTGCCTGTAAATCACAGCTATCGCTGATGCTGTGTCTCTCTGCGGGGGAGGGAGGGGCGGGGGGCTTCCATCTTTTCTCGGAACACAGCCTCATCTTGTGGGTTCGTAAGGCGGCGCGGTCTCACTGGACCGCGTAACATGTGGAATATGCAGACAATGTGGAATGCCATGCGTTTGCCACATTTCTCATTTCTCGTGTCGTGTTGTATCAAATATGAAGGCTGTCTCATGTATAGTGTTTATCATTGAGCAATACAGAGCGGGGAACAAGTCCCCAACTCCCATAAACCCCCTTTCACATACACACCCACACACTGTCTCTGCTGTTGCATACAGTACATGTACAGTATGTGCACTCAGACAGCACAATCCACACAGTGGCTCTCAACCTATTCAGGCCGTGACCTCCAAAATAATCATATTTTAACTGGGGACCCCCCACCCTGATGAGCACTAGCGCGAGGCGTTGTGAGCATGTAGATCTGCTATTTTCACAATTTCTGCCTCTAATATTTGACAATTTGGCCAATGTTTAATTTGTCATTTTAGAGGTATTAAAAAGTCCTTAAATTGTCACTTTAGAAATGTTCAGATACCCTCTATACACTTACACTTTATGTTGGTTTGTTTACTGTTGAGAGAGAAAACAATGTTGCACATTATATTAATCATCTGGGAACCCACCAAAACAGGTTGAGAACCACTGCTCTAACACACATGCGCGCGCACGCACGCACACACGCACGCACACGCACACACACACACACACACACACACACACACACACACACACACACACACACACACACACTAAAAATCCTACACCCAGCGGTGTTTATTATTGTATGTAGCAGAGCAGCAGAGAAGGCCTGAGTGTTGCTGACGCAGTCTCAGTGCTGAGGGAGAGAGGGCTGATTAGCTCCGTGCTGGGGCACAGAGGTTTCAGTTTCACCCGGTAATGGAGGCTGGAGCACCACAGGGCCTGAACCCAGGACCCCTCAGTTTGTTTTACTACTTAGCTGTGAAAGCCAGCTGCGGCCTCTCTCACACCGTGGATGGTAATTGTGGTTGGGTGCAGCTCTGGGTTCCAGTACGAGCGGTAATCACATAATAATAAATGAAAAGTGAAAACGAATTGAAATATTTCACTTGCACCCTGAGGGGGTTTAGCTTTAGTTATTGCTGGGAAAATGTAGACTGCTACAGGTTTATTATGTTTGAAGCAATCAGGTGGAAAATAAACAGTTATAATCTCTCTCTTTCTCACTGTCTTGGTATGTCCCTCCCTATCTGTTTCTGCTTCTTTCTCCATCTCTCTCCGTCTATATCTCTGTCTGTCTCTCTCTGTCTCTGTCTCTCTCTCTCTCTCTCTCTCTCTCTCTCTCTCTCTCTCTCTCTCAGATGGGTTGAAGGCCTACACAGCTCCATTAGGTCATGTGATGCACCTGTCCGGCATACCGGTCTACCTGAATGACTCCACGTATGATGGGAGCACAGAGCAAGGGTAAGATACCTGGACATTTACTGTGTGTGATCAAACGTTAACGTAATGGACATTATGGATTCAGTACAAACCACAGTCTTACACCGCTGGCCACTGAGCAGCTCCGTGGGTACAGTTGGAGGGTTCACTGCCTTTGCTCAAGGACACCTCAAGGTAGGGCATTCACGAATAGTGATTTTTAGTATTCGAATTATTCAACCTCAAAGTATTCGAATAGTCGAATATTGGACAGGACTGGCCAAACTGGCCAAACTGTCAAATATTAAGTAAGTAAGAGGTGAACATTGTGAAAATAGCCGATCTACATGCTCACAACGCCTCACGTTTCTTTCGGTGAACAACATCCAATAGGGACTTGATATTCGAATATTCTAATATTTGGTGAATGCCCTACCTCAATGTTGGAGTTGAGGGAAGGTTGAGTGCTGGTCATTCACCTCCTCACCTCAAATTTCTCCTGCCTGTCTGAGGAAACAGGAAATCCTTTGACCACAAGCGCGCTCCTCTAACCTTTCGGTCACTGCTGCCACAGTTCAACAATGTCTACTTAAATGCAGTGCAACATTTTGTCTTTTTAGACAAAAATAAAAAGTATCATTGTCTAATGTGGTATTTGTCCACGTTAAGACAATTATGGATTTCTGTATGTCTAGGGCAGTGGTTCTCAACCTGCGGGTCAGGACCCCCCAGGGGGTCCCCAAATTATTTTGGGGTGTCCCCAGATGATTAACTTAATGTGCAACACTGTTTTCTCTCTCAACAGTAAACAAACCAACATACATTTTAAGTGTATATAGAGTATATGCACATTTCTAAAGGGACAATTTAAGGACTTTTTAATACCAAATTGTCAAATATTAGAGGCAGAAATTGTGAAAATAGCCGATCTACACGTAGATCTGCTATTTTCACAATAGAACCATGTTATACAAAATATAATGCCTCAACTTTTAGTGCTCGTCAGGGTGGGGGGTCCCCAGTTAAAATCTGATTATTTGGGGGTCACTGCCTGAAAAGGTTGAGAACCACTGCTCTAGGGAACCTAATAGGATCAAAAACACAGGCGGTGTCCTTTAAGTCATCCTCATTCTCCCTACAGTCACATCATCGGTGTCTCGTTCCACGGTCTCCTCTGACTGGGTGTCACACGACCCCCCCCCCAACCACAACCACACACATGGCTGACTCAGAGCCAGAGATATTTCACAAGGTCCCTGTTTATTTAAGAAGTGTCTCCTCGCATTCGTCTCACACGCTCTGGGCGTTATATGAGGAAGTCTCTGAGGATTGAATATTTCATATTGCCATGTACATTATCAGGGGTGTCGCACCAAACTGGGCCCTGGGTACAAGGATTCACTGCGAGCCCCCCATGAATGTTGTTCATAGGGGAGGGGGTTTAACCCATTTAGACTGGCAACGCATTATTTTGTGTTTTAACTCGCGCTGCGAGCTTGTAGATCTGATATTTTTGAAAAATCTTTTTGTCTTTGAATATTTTGAAACTTGACCTTTTCAAAAATAGCAGATCTACAAGCTCGCAATGCCGCGCTGTGAGCTTGTATATCTGCTATTTTTCAATAGCTAAAGTATAAAATAATGAAGGCACCCTCCACTGTGGGCCCTAGTAACTCAGTCCCACTTTTCCCCCCCCTTGTGACGCCCCTGTACATTATGTCTGAGTGAACGTCCCAGTACTGTGTCCATCCCACCATCAATCGCGGCGCTCACCCCATGTCCTTTTCATGTTCTCATGGCAACCTATGAAAATGTCTCTTTGTTTTTGCAAATTGCAACACTGCTTGTTGTCAAATATTTATGCATAACAGAGCACACTCCCTCTCCACAAGTGGCAGGGAAAACATTTTTGTGGAGCCGATTGAAATTCTGCCCGATCAATAGAAGACCCACAGTGCTGTTCCTCTTATGAATACATCTGTTAGTGCTGAGGCAGGACGCCTCGCGTTGCCAACTAACCCCCCTCCAAGCTTGTTTCAGTGTCCCAACACACAACACTGAGACTGGAGAGGGAATTTTTATTATTCGTTGAGGGAGTTGTGCTTGGTTTCCTGGCCATATTGTCCAGGGAGGGGATAAAGGCCGGGTGGAGAGGGGTGGGTGGTTGGGTGGGGGGCATACTCACATGGGTCTGCTTAATGGGCCTGAAATGTTTTGTTAGCCGGTGAGCTAACACTTTTAGACGCAACCCAGATGTATTTTTCGTGTGTGTGTGTGTGTGTGTGTGTGTGTGTGTGTGTGTGTGTGTGTGTGTGTGTGTGTGTGTGTGTGTGTGTGTGTGTGTGTGTGTGTGTGTGTGTGTGTGTGTGCGTGCGTGCGTGCGTGCGTGCGTGCGTGCGTGCGTGCGTGCGTGCGTGCGTGCGTGCGTGCGTGCGTGCGTGCGTGCGTGCGTGCGTGCGTGCGTGCGTGCGTGCAGGATTGTGTATTTCTGGGGGGGACCCATTTGGAGTCCCTGTTGTGTTACTTTATCTGTAAAATATGTAAGTATTTGTCTAGGGAGAGACAACTACATGTGGAATCTGAAAGAAGAAAGAAAGAGAGAGAAAGGAGGTCATTTATTGTACTATGTGTTCCTGCATGTGCACTTGTGTCTGTGTGTGTGTGTGTGCGTGCGTGCGTGCGTGCGTGCGTGCGTGCGTGCGTGCGTGCGTGCGTGCGTGCGTGCGTGGATGCATGTCTTAGTATGTTCATACATCTGCTCCAGTAAATGACACAGTGAACACACACCGTGTGTACAGCAGCTTGCACTGTTTGTATGTTCTTGCATACTCAGCTTATACACAATTACATGTTATAGAAACAATATCGCAGCGAGGGATGGAATTGTTTACTGTGATCATGCAGGGCACGGCAGTGTTACAGTTAAGTCCCAATCAAGCGCTGTCTGGCACCACCAGGGTACCCATAATGACAATAAAGAGTGGCCTCAAGGGTACTGTGGCTTTTATATCTGAAGAGTTTTTCTTCAAAGTGGCATACTTGCAAAAACCAAAGTAGGACATGGGAATAACTGCAAACCGCAGTTGCTCCCGGGCTGCTGCAGAAGTTAGCTAACTAGTAATGGCCAATGACAGTGTATACACACTCCTCAGTTTTCAATTTATATCCGGGGAAACAGTGCGCCGGTGAAAAACATGGCAGCCTCTTTATTACACTCCCATTGATTAAGAGGTTTCTGCCTGACAGCAACAATATACGCAGCACAAAGATCTACCCTTTGGCTGCTTGCTCCTCATTGGCTAAGGGGCCTGCCTTTGTACTGTCGCTCATTGTTTTGAGGAGAACAACCGTGGTCTATAAAGTGTTGGTATAACATACTGATATAACATACTGGTCTTGAGCCCAAGTGTTGTTGTTATTTATATCAGGTTGCACTTGTTGGTGGTGATGTCACCAAGAACGCTGCTCCTCATTGGCTAAGTGCCCTGTCAGTAATTCTTTTGAGGAGAATAAACTTGGAAGTTTTGGTATAACATACTGGTCTCGCCTTTCAGTGAGCCCACAATTATCTGTCCTATTCAGCCATATTCATCTCTATGATACTGCATGTGTCCTATTCAGCCATATTCATCTCTATGTGCAGGATGCAGTTTGGAGGCCTGGGACAGCTGTGTGACGGCGTCCTGGGTGGAGATGACTTCACACAGACCAAGGAGTTGAGGGTCTGGCCCGGGTACGACTACCTGGGCTGGAGCCGGGAAGCCCTGGGGCAAGGCAGCGTGGACATTGAGTTCCACTTCGAAAAGACACGTGTCTTTCACACCATGCAGGTAAAGTGTGAGAGAGAGAGAGAGAGAGAGAGAGAGAGAGGTGTACATGAGCGTTCGTGTGTGTGCGAGAGAGAAAGAGAGGGAGAGGGGGTTGGTTGGGAGTCTGTCCATCTACAGTAACTGCTGCAGCACACCTAAAAACCTTTAACTTGATTGGTGCAAAGGTCTTTGTCACAAAAGATCAATATGTTTTTGTGTTCTTATTATCAGTATATTATCCAGAAACAAACTGAAATTGATGCCTTTCACTGAAGCAGTCCTTGGCATCTCGACAACTCTTAACAATGGCTGACAAAGTTGGGCCTGTTTACAGCTGTCTCTCGTAACAATAGCTGTGATAATAACATGCATCTTCTCCTCCATCCATCTCCATCGTGTGGTGACTGCTGAGCCCAACGGCCTTTCTGTCTGGAATCTTTCTTTCTCTCCAAACCATTTAATTGTTTTTTCATTTGCCGTTGTTTTTCCCCCGGAACACTGCGTCTGTGCTCTCCAGGGCGCTCGGCATGCCACTAAGTTGCATCACAGCCTGTTTGTGCATCCGTGTGGTTTCTGGGGTTAGCATGTGAAGCAACACAGAAAGATTATTAACGCGAAGAAACCCAGTTTGAATCACGCCCGGGTCGTCTCATCGGAGACGCCGTGGAATGTTGGTTTAGGGCGTGGGATGCAGCCGGCACCATATACAGTACATAGCCTTATCGTGCAGCGAATTAATTCAGTCACATTTCATTTTCAAATGATGAGTAATATTTGACAGGCCTCAAGTGTCTGTATTGAGGTTTTGAATGGGCTCCACCTTCCAAAGCCCTTAAACATGCTCCAAGATTTCCCAGCACTCATGCAATGCTGCAGCCAAGCCATCACATGCCTTCTGCCAGCTTTATTGTCTGTGCTGCTCATTGTCTTGATTTCATCCCCAGCATTTCACAGCTAGCGCTTAAACCCTGGTGTATCAGTTTTGGGCATTTCACTTAGAGACGATGCGTTGCCGTATGACAGGTTATGAGCTTGTAAATCGTCTATTCCCGCAGCGCGACAACGTTGTTTGACCAACTAAAGAATATTTTCAGAGAAACAGGGTTTACAAAAGTAACATTAGGGCTTAAGTGGTTCCAATCGTTCCCGATAACCTTCCTCTGCCTCTGTGTTATTCCTGCGTTATTCCCAAACTTTAACCTGTTTTTCCTGTCTTTTCCCCATACACTTTTCCCACACTAATCTTGGCTGACGGGTGCCCTTATGCTGGGCCTGGCAGAACGGATATGTCACTCACACACACACGCACACACACACGCGCACGCACACACGCACACACACACACACACACACACACACACACACACACACACACACACACACACACACACACACACACACACACACACACACACATACACACACACACACACACGATCACACACGATCAAGAAGATGCAGGGAAAGGAACCTGAACCTCGCTCTGGGCTCATGTCTCTGCAGGTCTGGCTTAACCTGCCTCTAATCTTGCTCCCAAGGAGAAACCTGACCTTTGAGCTCTTGTCACTCAAAAGACTTGAATTTAGTATAGTAACAAATCCAGTGTGTACCTGTTAGACTGTGTGTGTTGCTTCTTCCTCAGGGGACCCATTTTAATCTTCCTTCGGTAACGACTGTAATCAGTTATGATTGGTCGGAGAGCTTTTTGAATTGCTAGAATAGCCTATAATAACTGCTATTGCTTGATAATTGCAGTCGCTCTATTGGCTGTTGATATTGTTCCTTCATTCACGTCCTAATCTCTCTCCCAAGTGGGAACGTAGATCCTTTTAACCCCCTGGCAGTCAAAGGCTTACACTTCTCATGAATTGTGTTTGTGATTCTGGTGAGATTTATTTTACAGGAGACACATTATTTAAACTGCCTACGATAATTGGACCTAGTTATTACAGATGTTTGTAGACCTATTCATCAAGATAAGGACCTCATGTTAATTACCCTTGATGATAATTGTAGTCCGCCATAGTGATCAGAGTCATGCTGGGTTTGCTTAGAAACATAAGTGTTCACAGTCTGTCCTTCTCGCTCCCGCTGGTTCTTCCTCACAGGTTCCTGAGTGAGATAATATGATTAATTTTGTTTCCACAGTCTGTCTCTTAAAGACACGTGAACAGTCCACTCCTCTTAGTACATTTCTCCTCATTGTCACTTAAGACGGATTAGTAGGAAAGCCAAGGCACAGAAAGGGAGAGTACTAGGGTACAGTTCCCGGAACAACACTGCTGTATATTATATTGTCTCTGTCAGGCAGAAAACTTGTATCTCCATATTTAATATTTTTATGTTTTTTTTTTCATATTTGTTATTTTGGCGTATGACAGTTTTGTGCAAAAAATAGCCAATCTACCAGATAGACAATCTCGCTTTGTGAGCTTGTAGATCGGTCTTTTCTTCTTTTCAAAACTTTTCGTTTTAATTGCATGCCAGAAATAAGGATATCAGGATGAATGTAGTTAAGAAAGGTTTAAAGGTGATAACAAGAGTGACTAAATAACTACATTAGACCGTTTGGAACACACATTCTTTTTTCAAATTCCTCATAAGTAAGCTTTTTGAGGACATACATGTTTTCTGTCCGACGGCGACACTATTCTGGATACAAACTGTGCTAATCTGCCTGTGCAGCCTTTCCTTTGCAATTGTTACACTGTTTGTTCAGTGCTGTTTGGTGCATTCGCACACAGGAGACAAAAGTGTGTCCAAGTGCTGGAAAGTCATTGTGGAGGTCAGATGGATTTGTGGTTGAATAAACTGAAGCTGTTGCAGTGCAATGTTCTGCTGTGTTCCAGCGGTGTGCAGGTCATTGTGTACTCCCTGAAGGAGTAGTGGGTTACCCAGGCTCTGCACACTTATTAAAGAACCCCCAGCCCCTCCCTTACTGCCCTCCACACACACACACACACACACACACACACACACACACACACACACACACACACACACACACACACACACACACACACACACACACACACACACACACACACACACACACACAGGCTTACACTATCTCCTCTCGCCTGTATCTCCTGTCAAATAGATTGGTTATTATGTCAACCTCCAACATCTGGCACAGCTGTTCTCTCTGTGTCGTGTGTGTTTTAAATGTATGTAAGTGCATGTTTATGTACATACATATTTTATGCGCGCATGCATGTATGATCGTGCATACTGTACATGTGTGCATGTGTGCATGTGTGCGTGCATACATGCATGTGTGAATTTAGCCGTCTTTGTGTGTGCATGCTAGTCCACATGTGGCTTGTGTTAGTGAGCCTGGTCCTGCAGCTATTGTCAGCTTAATGACAGTGGAGCCTTTACAGCACACAACACAACCGGCCCTCACTGCTATTTAAACCCTAGTGTTACAACAGGCTCGTAAGCCGCAACACAAGGAAGGACCCAAGAGGGTATTTTGAATGATGGTTGAATTAAAGTTTATTAACAAAGTGAAAACAGAGTAAAGAGTACAAAATAGACAGCAAAGAAAAGACACATCTGGTGAAGTTGTAGAGAAGATGATGGCTGTACATTCTTTAGAGACGGGCTCGATCAAACAGAATCTGATTCAGAATGAACTTGTAAGAGTTGTAAAAAAATATTGGGTGAAATTCCTTTGCGCAAGCTCTCAACATTGAGAGCTAGAAGAGAATTGGCTAGGGAAAGAGAATATAGCAGAAAGGAACACCGAACAAGTCAAATAAATGGATGGCGCAGTCTAATCAATGCAGAGATGGGATTATGGAAGGCAGAAATGCTTCTTGGTGCAGGATGAAGACTTATCCACTTGCACCGTTTCCCGGAATGAAGTTATTGGCACAGCCGTTTATCAGTAGTACACTTATAGGGCAAGAACAAACAAACACAGCACCCTGATGAAGGGAATTCAATCACAAAGAAAGTGTATCTCATCCAAAGTTATCGCAAACACTCGACTACGACTACCAATGTTAGCAGTGCGATAATCTCCCTCTTCTCCCTCTATCACTCACATGTATGCCTATAGCCCAGCAAATCCTAGGTGTCCATATTTCATATTTTGTTCTTCTTCGTAAAGGAATGCCCTTTTTTATGCTTCGTCTTATGATTGTGTCGCACAAAAGTTAACTTGTAGGTAAGCTATTTTCTATACCTGCAGCCCTAGAAATGTAACTGTTACCTCTATACCACCCACCACTATCATTATTATTCCACCCGCCCTTTTTCCCCGTCCACCTCCTGTCTCTTTCATTTATAGTTGTTCCCCTGCAGCGGAGTGAGCAAACATGGCTACTAATTCTACCAGTTCCAGCCATCTCCTTCTGCCTCTCATGGCTCTCATTTTGACCTTTTGCTTTGCTCACCACCATGTGCTCCATCTGGTTGTCTGCACCTCTCTCCGTTTACGTTTAGGCTCTATCTCCCTGCAACAACACACACACACACACACACACACACACACACACACACACACACACACACACACACACACACACACACACACACACACGCACACATAGAGTAAATCACTTTATTTATATTACTTTGCACTGATGGTATAATATGTGCACTTCACTTGCGGTACACACTGTAGCAACCTCACAAGATATACAGTAAATGGCAGTACAAATGGATGCTGGGTACTAGGCTGCAACAACTCAACTTTATTGTGTCTTTGTTCTTTGCTCAGGAAACGGCAGCGACTAAGTGTAGAACAAGCAAACCGATGAATACATGGTGGTTGAGTTGTATGCACTGTAGCTCAGTGGCTATTTTTAGCGTCTCCTGCTAAGCTTTGCAGTCTCTAAATGCTCGGCACTGAAAGACAGGAAGATACAGTGTATATAAGGAGGAATTTAATGAGGCGCAAGTTCCGCTGTTTGTTTAATCAGGACTGCCTTTTGTCAATCTCCACCTCCTGATAAATGCGGATGCTCCAATGGCTGTTACATAAGCCATTCATCTTCCTCCCCCATTCCCTCTCTCTTCCCTCCTTCCGCCCACCTTCTTCCTCCTCTCATTGTGTATAGTCACACCGATGCCTCATATATTACAAGGACTTTTATGGGATGCTCGCTCTCTCTCTCTCGCAGTCGTACCCTGCTTTTATAAACAGAAATTATCTCTCCTCTCCTCTCCTCTCCTCTCCTCTCCTCTCCTCTCCTCTCCTCTCCTCTCCTCTCCTCTCCTCTCCTCTCCTCTCCTCTCCTCTCCTCTCCCTTTGCTGCCTCCCCCTCTTCCATGCAAATCCTCCTCATTTGTAGTACTGCCCAGCTCACAGTCATGCCCAAAGCAATTACAAGCAACAGGATGAGAAAGTGTTATTCATTTGACATATTAATTGAATCCCTCCCTGACTCTCCTGTACATTACAAGCAAACACACTGTCAAATAAAGGTTTCCCCACATGGTTTGCGAAAGGCCTTTGAGCTCAACCCTAACGCTGCATTCACAGTCTTCACACCAGCCGTGGCAGCGATTTCTACCACTAACATTTTCCGCTAAATAGGCATGTCCGAGTGACACCCACATAAATAAGGAAGTTGTGGTCCCGCCATGGGCTCTGCTGTTTCGGATGTCTCAAAGCCAGTAGCTGTGCCCGGCAGGAGAGCTCACAGGCAGGGAGGAGAAGTAACAGACACTCAGTGCTCCCCTCTGCTCTGGCAGCTTGTTTCTAGACCAGGGGTTCTCAAACCTTTTTAGGCCGTGACCCCCCAAATAATTATAAACATATATGAACTGGGGACCCCCACCCTGACAAGCACTTAGAATTGTAGGTATTACATTTAATGTGACTCGGATCCACAGATGAATATTGTGAAAATAGCAGATCTACATGCTCACAACGCCTCGCATTGCGAGGCGTTGTGAGCATGTAGATCGTCTATTTTCACAATGTTCGCCTCTTGCTTACTTAATATTTGACAGTTTGGCCAGTTTGGTATTAAAACGGTCTTGAAAGTCCTTAAATTGTCACTTTAGAAATGTGCAGATACCAGATACCACACACTTTAAGCTAATCATCTGGGGACCCCACAAAATAATTTGGAGTCCCGACCCCAAGTTTGAGAACGTCTAGAACGATTGTTCTAGACAATCTATAGATTTTAGGCAAGAAATAAGCCTTGTTATTTGCTTTAACATCTACAACTCCTAGTGTAAAGAAATTTGTAATCAATATTCGGTACTTCCATACAGTATTGTCTGTTTAGCGTCTTCTCAAGTGGTGTTGACTGTGTACTTCTAGTCCACAGCTATTTCAGACCACAGCGCGCTTCTGGTTTGGCTGCTGCTGCCCTCTCGCTGCACAACAGTAGCGGAAAAGTTTAGCTTTTCTCAAACTTTGCCTCTCCCGGCTCTCCGCTTTCTGCTGCCTCCGCCTGTTGCTGTTGTTATCTCACCATAGACAATGCATTGAACCTCGCCATACTCTCAGAAATTAAGAGTAGAATATCGTTGCTGGAGTGAATTTAGCAGTACTGAGCATATGGAAGTTGTCTAGAAGCTGGCCATAATAATAATAATAATAATAATTATGTTTGTTATTATGCAAGCTGTCTCAGTCATTTCCTTGTGCATGCTATGTCACTACGCTTAGTGTTTTGAGCTACAACAGGAGTGTAGCCGTGAATTACAACAGGCAGTGTTGCTGTTTTTCCATCACTTCTGCCTCTATGTTGTGGCAGATGATCAATGTGGACTCTTATCAGACGTAACACACCTGCCTGGCTTGGTGTGCTTGAACTGAACCCTGGGGCATTTACCTTTCTAGTTTGGTTAGGTTAGAGAAGAAGGTGAGTACAGCCCAGCCAAATGTGGTTGCAGATCAAACTATTGGCCTGCCTGGGAAAGGTGGTCTGAGCTTCTAACGTCAACCTGAAGTGGTTTGTTTGAAGTCAGAAGATAAGGTGAACCGGCTATTTGAAGCAAACTTTTGAAGCAAAATTTCCAACGTTACTGTATCTGTTTGCAGCAGCGGTATTTGGTATTTAGACAGAGCAAGTTTATTTGTATAGCACATCTCATACAAAACTTTAATTCAAGGTATATATGTGCAAAGAAATAATTAGAATAACAAATAAAGAACATTATTAAGAAAAAAAAATGTTTTAGTTCTACAGACAGGCACAAATCTCTGTCAATGTTATTCATTATTGGCACCAACCTCTATACTAAAGACCCAACTTGCCCCTGACCACGTCTGGCCTTTCCCCCCTCCTCTTACTCTCCAGGTGCACAGCAACAACCGGCACACGCAGGGCGTGCGTGTTTTCAGCAAGGTGGAGTGCCAGTTCAAGCCAGAGCTCCTGCAGCCATGGTCGTCTCCTCCGCTCACGCTGGTCGTCCCCCTGGGGGACCTCAAGGACCCGTCGTCAAGGCCCATCTCCCTGCCGCTGGGGGGCCGCCCCGCCAAGATCCTCCTCTGCAAGTTCTTCTTTGCCGACCGCTGGCTCCTCATCAGCGAGATCAACTTCTTCTCTGGTAGGGTGAACGGAGGAGGTGGTGGAGGAGGAGGAACTGTGGAGGAGGGAGATGTTTGGGTTTCAGAATGTGGCCTGAGGTTTCACTCTGTGGTTGACTGAAACAAGGAGCCTTTTACCTACTGTAGGTGCTACCTAGAAATAGACACTGTAGTTAGAGAAGAGGAAGGGCAAAAGGGGGGCAGGAGAGAGAGAGTCCTGGAACGACTCGCAGCAAAGGTCTGACAGGCCCGAGAATGGAACCTACTGAGGAACCATATAGAGCCTACACTATGTGGCACATACCTCAACCACTTGGCTATTGGCGCCTCCAAAAAATAATCAATTTGTTAATACTAATTATCCCCGCCAGACCAGAACAGCCGAGGCAAGAGATTATGTTTTCAATGTTGTTTTGATTGGTGTCAATATCGTTTTTAACCTGAGGATGTGTTGCTCATCATCTTCTATCTACTCTGTGGGTAGTCTCGCGTGGCCTTGTCCCCACTTCTGTTTCGTTTTAACATTGCACACATTTATCCTAATATAAATAAAAATCACCTAAGCATACATAGCTTGCTGCTTAGCAGAAATGACATTTTAAAAT
Source organism: Nannobrachium achirus (assembly GCF_963921795.1). Classification (NCBI taxonomy): domain Eukaryota; kingdom Metazoa; phylum Chordata; class Actinopteri; order Myctophiformes; family Myctophidae; genus Nannobrachium; species Nannobrachium achirus. The sequence continues at coordinate 61,927,970 of NC_137811.1, read as the reverse complement.
GTATTTTCATGAACGGAAATGCCAGCTTCCATTACTCGCCGTTCAAGAGCTTTACTTTACTTTACTTTATTTATTTATTTGGACAGGACAGTACCAGTTAATGGACACATTGACATTGACATGTTGCATAATAAATACAAACATACAAAAATCTCAGTGTAAACCAGCCGGAGTTAGCTTAGAGCTAAATTTCATCCGTTGTCCTCACATAAAACAAGAAACAAAACAAGACTAACAATAACAAGAACAGAACAGTACAGGGCGAACAAAACACAACAAGAACAAAGTGCTTGGCGCAACAGAGTGCCTAGTGCGACAAAGTGCTTAGTGCCAGAAGTAAGCTAAAAACCATATAGGAGAAACTAGCCTGGCAGAGTAATTCGTACCGGCATCAAATAGTTCTTGTAGGTGTAGTTCCAGACTCTCTATATCATTCGGAGATTGTGGAATAGTTGTCTGGCTACGCGAGACTACTCTGTGGGTGACTGCCATGTTGATATTTGGTTATGATGAGGCATATTCATATGATCTTTAACTGTTTCTCTCTCTCTCTCTCTTTGAATCCCATTCTGTCACCTTCCCCCCCCCCCCTCTCTCTCTTTCTCTCTCTCTCCCTCTCTTTCTTTTCACTCTCTCTCATTCTATCTTTCTCAGAGCCGTTTGGAGAGGGAGTGACCGACACCCCTCCTCATATTCCTCATCCTGCTGCTCCAGCTCTCCCCACCACCTCCCCGGCACATCCTCTCCCCCCCGTCCTGCCCACCTTGTCTTCCGGCCCCTCGCCAAGCGACAACTCCTCCAACAGCACCGCCGGCCCCTACGGTGAGTTCTAATCTGCTCCAGCTCCTCTTCCTCTTCTTATCCTCAGTCCTTTGCTGTTAACCGTGAAATGACACGCACAAAGCTCTATCCATCATTCTTTCTTTGTATATCTCCTCTCCTGAGTAATAGGATTGTGGGAACGATGTCTCAGCTCAGTGCAAAGGCAGCCACCAGTACCAAAGAAGCGGCACACGCACACACGCGCACACACACACGCACGCAGACACACACACACACACACACACGCACGCAGACACACACACACACACACACACACACACACACACACACGCACACGCACACGTCGCACACACTCTTGTCACACGCTACCAAATCCTCTGGGCTTCCAGCCAGCCTTCACTCCATCAATCTTTACCTACGTTCACTGCAGGATGCTTATCTCAGGGCACTCATTGTGCGGAAAGGACAAGGTGATATTGGCAGAATATTAAAGGTCATGAAGTTTCAACCCGTGATTAGTGTGAAGCAGTCTCTCATTGCAGCGTTATACAGCCTATTCACATCGCAGATGTAATGTGACAGATGTGGCTCCTTTTGTGACAACTCTCTCCCTACATAAATACCCTCACTTTATCACTTGAACTGTGTGATAATACTGTTGCAACCTGAATAACACAATAGCAGAAGAGCACAGAACGACTTGGACGCTATACTGTATATAGAGTAAAAACAGCCATTTACACCGTTACATTTATTTTGTATTATTATTCCCATAATTGTGATATTACATTTTATGATAATTCCATGGTTGGTAGGTTGTGAGGGATACAGCCATTTAGTTACTGTAGCAACAGTAAGGTGTTATGCTAATGCTGCCTTAATCATTTGTAATAAACAATTTTAGGCATATGCATTCTAACCATTAGGTCAAAATGCTAAAGGCAAAGTGCTTTGCTACTGGCCAATTAACCATTGTTTGCACAAAAATGTTTGCCTATTAATATATGCATTTAGATAGACTCATGCTATTCACTCCATTCCTCCACACCCTCCTCTTGAGTCCTCCTCCTCATCATTCAGTTCTCTTCTCATCCACTCCATCTTCTCCCCTCCTTTTTTACATCGCTCGCTGCTCCTCCTCCTCCTCCAGACCCCCCCACTTCCAGCCCCATGACCCCGGACCCCCCGGCTAACGGCACGCTTTCAGGTGAGAGAGAAAAAAAGGAGGAAAGAAAGAAAAAGAGAGAGAGAGCGGGGGAATTGAGAGGGACAAGGGAGATGGGTTGCGGTGCAGAACATCCACTTTGGCCTTCATCCAGCATCTTAAAACAAAAGCGCCCCACTGTTCAGCGGAGACTAGGGAGGTTTATAGGAGCAGGAGGTGGAAGGGGAGGGGAGGGGAGGGGGGAGGAGGGCGTCTGGCACTCCTTCTCCGTCCCGCTGGGGTTTAAAGATATACAGACATAACGGGGGAAACAAACCCTTCCCTGCTAACACTTTGCTGTAGCATGTTATATTTATGTACAATAACAGCTGGGCTTCCTGTGGTCTCCCCGCGCTGCATGTTTCTTAGGAACCCAGGCTCCGTTTGACACATCCAGACAATAACACAACTCTAAAATGTCTCTGTGTGGTGGCGAACAGAGCTTTGGATCTTCCTCTTTCTTACAGGCTGTGGTTGACCGGCTGTGTTTGGGGTTTTTTCAACCTCCCTCATGCAGTCTTGGCTGAGAGACACTGTGTGTGTGTGTGTGTGTGTGTGTGTGTGTGTGTGTGTGTGTGTGTGTGTGTGTGTGTGTGTGTGTGTGTGTGTGTGTGTGTGTGTGTGTGTGTGTGTGTGTGTGTGTGTGTGTGTGCGCGAGCGCGCGCGTGTATTTGTGCTCGGGTATGCACATGCATAGCTGTGTGTGTAAGTACATGTGCCTATTCATGACTAAATGAATGGGTGTGTGTTATACATGTGCGTGTGTATGCACATACACAAGCATGCATGCGTGTGTTGATGTCCTTGTGCAGGGGTCCTATTAACTAAGCTTTATATTACAACCCTACCAGCATTAGTCCAGTTAGACTTGGGTTTTCTTTTACGAGTTATGTTTATGGTCTTAAGTTTATGCCAAACTATAGCAAGGGACCCCTTTCATCCCTCATTCTAATGAAACGGTACATTTGACCTTCACATGGGGAGAAATAACAACAGTCGCCAAATTAATAATACAAATCGGACTCGCTCCAAGGGCTGCTGAGAGGCACAGAATTACACTGCGTGCACATTCTGTTCCCAGCAGTGCAGGGGCTTTGGGAGAGACGCCGTGGTATGAACCATGCATACTGGATGCGTGCTTTCACACACAATCCCACATCAGACACGCGCTAAGCCTGATGAAGCTATCTGGGTGTGGCATGGGGACTTTGTCACCATGCAGACCGTGGTGCTGCCAATGCACTCAGACGCGATGGCACGTTAACACACGCCATAGACACAACACGGCACGTCACGCTGTCCTCTCCCACCTGGAGGAGAGGAGCTCCTACGTGAGAATGCTGTTTATAGATTACAGCTCATCGTTCAAAAGCACAGTTCCACACCGAGCTCCAGACTCAACACCAAGCTAAGAAACCTAGGACTCAACCCCGGCCTGTGCAGCTGGATCCTGGACTCTCTGTCAGAGTGATTCTTGCACACGTACACACAGACATACTGGAGTATAGGAGTAGGAACCTTGAGCACTGCACCTTCAAGCACCTTAAAGGAGTAGTTCAACCCCAAAATGTCTTTTTTTCTATTGATTACTCATGCCATGGAGAGTAAAGTTCAATAATATTTTTTGGTTTTTGTCACATTCCTAAGACAAAAATTTGATTCCAGTAAATTTACCCCCATTGATTCCAGATGGGTGGGGTACATTTATTGTTATCATATTTTGTCTTAGGAATGCGACAAACTAAAAATATTATTGAACTCTAGTCTCCATGGCGTGACTAATCAATTGAAAAAAGGTCATTTTGGGGGTGAACTACTCCTTTAAGCGCTGACCTACAGACAAACTGTCCTGATAATGCTGCTATTCTTTGATTATTAGTTTATTTGTTTTTTCCTTGTTGTATATATGTTGATGATGATGATGATTATTATTATTATTGCTGCTACAATGTCTCAGGAACTAGACCAAAATAAATGTACTCTTATCTACCTATAGACAAGATGTAACAATAAAGATCCTTGAACCTTGAATGCATCCTGGCACAAACCCATGTACATGTAGGAACATTCACTGAGTTGGATTGACATTTTTACCATCATTTTAGCTGACTCTCCAAAGCAGAGCGAGTTAGAACAAGCATGACCGTTGAATGTGTGTCGGTTTTTGGCTCACCAGCAAACCGCCAGTTACAAATAGTTCAAGGGTAAGAGACATGAGCTATATTTTCATCCATGCCTTACCCGTTATCCCTAAACTTATTGAAAAACGTTTTAAAACAGTTTAACTAGCCTATCTACATCAACACGTTGTGAGCTTGTAGATCGGCTATTTGAAGTATTTTTTTAAATGGCAAAGAAGTTTAGGTATGGACGAAAATAGGGCCCATAGTGAATGGGCACAAACACAGCTCATTCACACAATTCCCTTTTTTCATGCAAAGCAGTAACGATACCTGCATTGTTCCTTTTTATTTATCTTCTTACATTCTCCAGGGCCAAACTTTGCTGCCGTGACACCAAGGGCAGGACTTCCAGTAGCCAAGGATGACAGCAGCAACACCGCCATTCTGATTGGCTGCCTGGTGGGGATTATCCTACTGCTTCTGGCTGTTATAGCTGTCATTCTATGGAGGCAGTACTGGAAAAAAATACTAGGCAAGGTGAGAATCCAGAGGGGTGGGTGTGTGCGTGTGTGTGTATGTGTGTACACGCGCGCGCACGTGTGTGTGTGTGCGCGCATGTGTCTACTTGAAGGTCAAGCACCCATACCTAGCAGCAGCATGTATTATTGTCCATGCATATAGTACTGTATAGGGTGCTGACTCATAGAACTGGTATTTAGCCTTCGTCAATAGAATCAACCGATGCTTGCTGAGGACGGCAGAGCCAAACAAAGACAAGAGCCAGACAGCTGGTGAGATAACGGCCTGCTTCAAACAGCAGCTTTCAGGTGCTCAGGCATCAGAACCGCCCTGTGCTTTGAGCACTGTCTGGTGGTATTCACTTGAAAATGACACAACAGGTACTTTTAGCAACGTGAGTCTGAGAATGTGTTCCAAGTGCTCTGTAGTTTTACATAAAGCAAGCCTAGCCGGGCTTGCCATTATTTCTGGTATCTGGGGAGCCCAGAAAACCTTTCTATTTACTATAGTATACAGATGACTGTATACGTACTGTATACGTCAAAGACAGTTTGTTGTTGTTTACAATAGGTTGCAAGCATTTCTTAGCACCTAAGTTTGCATCGTTTTTGTTTCACTTTTTCTCACCTTATTTAAGTATTTAGTAATTGCCTATTCTCCCAATGTATATTGTATAGTCCCTACTCCATAGTCCCTAGCAGCTAGGGCCTAGCCCATCAGTGCTGACCCCTACTGTTTGTTCTGGGATAGGGCGTAGACAACCACATGTATCCTCTGATACTTATGGCGTTGCCAGCCACTTCTTTTTATCTCACAGTGAGGAGTTTCATCGGAAGGCCAGTTCCTCTCCCTGCTGAACAGGCACTCCGACCAATATCTAATGATAACAACAACTTTATTTGGATAGCACTTTTCAAAACAGGAGTGCTGCACAGCAATTGGAACACATGTATGAAATATATTAAATAAAACATACAATTGAAAAGTCATAGGTGAAAATATATGAGTCTCTAGTGCAGCGCCAGAGATCCTGCTGGCTTCACATCCGCGAACACAGCCAATTGTGTTCGTTGGAGCACCCGGCCAAGCTGGAGGCACCGTAGGAGAATCGAACCCCCCAGTCTCCACAGTGACGGACAGGAACTTTACCCCTGAGCCACCCAGACACATTCTCATCATTTTTTCATAACTCTTCTTCACACTGTCCTCTGTAGCAACATGCAGCTTGGCACCTAAACAAACTACCCAAACAATGAAAACATTTCTCAACATCTAATCTTTCAACCAAAAATGCCAGCATTAGTCTTCCTCCAACAGCAACACTTTGACACTAACTAAAAACACCAAACAACAGGTTCTCTATGTTTCCCCATTTCTTTCTTTTGATGGTTTTCTATTATTGATAGTGTAGGAAATGTATACTTTATGTCTTATTTTATTAAATCAGCTTTTCATTACAAAACAGAAATGTTACTTGCTGGGTCCATCTTTATAACATTATTCCAAAGGTGCTTAAAAAGTGCCCTTTAATACTGTAGATAATCAAAGAAATCCTCATAGTTACATCGTTCACCATTGTAAGCAATGGAAACACCAGGATACTGGTAGGTCTCCTACTGAGATGGAAATCACCTGAAGTTGATGTATTTTTTATTTTATTTTTTTATTCATATAAATGGTTCTCACTAATGCTCATAGTTAATAAAATGATAACATTTTCGTCTACTCAGTCTGTGTTTCAGAGGAGGGCTGTGGACAGTTTAGAAAACAGCCTACCAGTGACATGACATTACCAAGCTAAGCCAAAATATAGAAATATTCTATTGGGCTTTATTGTGTGTTTTATCATTTTAACAGATATGTACAAATATTGCTCTGCTCTTCGTTGGCCTTCTTCATCTACTGAGCAGGTCCTTGCACAAGGCCTCATAGCATTATACCGTACATTTTTATACATGATTTATTCAGTAGTGCTCATGGTTGAATTTGAGTGAGAAAGGTATTATATTCCGGAATTTTGAATGCTGTCGTCATTGAATGAATTTTGTACCAAAGCAATGAAAGAAATCACTCACAGTTTCATCCACACTGACTGCTTATGCTAATCATAAGGACATTTTAAAAGGAGCACTCTGTATTGAGAAAGAAATGTAGTTATGATATTGATAACCATTGTAGAAATACCCTTGAGGAGATTCTGTACTGTCATTATAGGTATTTCAGTGCTGCAGTTCATACACAGCTGCACTAAAGGACTGTTCAGCGCTGTTCACAATAAAATAATAATTTTGTCTGAAATGCCCCTTAGTTTAGCCTCATGCCCCTCAAAACAATGGCATAACCTGAGGCCACAGTGGCCTTAAGCTGACTGTACCACTTTCTCCTGTGTCTCTCTCTTGTCAATATGTAGACAGTAAACTCTGGTGTCTCTTTCTTGTCATGTACTGTAGACACCAGTGTCTTTTGTTGAGATTCTGAAATCTTAACTCCCCGAGTCCCCATCTTTAAACCAATCCAGTGACCTTGATTGGTGCAGGGCTGAGCATGGATCAGATAGTAAATATCATCATTTATCTCTTTCACAGCAGATTAGGTTATCATCCCTAACCCTTAAATTCAACACATTCTTTCAATGGACTAAAATCTTTTATTTGAAATGTTTTATTTGATGGCCTTCCTGCCCTGGTATTTTGCCTTTGTGCCCTCAAAAAATGGACAACACCAAAGGCCAAGTGGCCTTGCCCCTAAAATGATGAAATTCCAGGCCTGGTTGAGATATCTCATTTCAACCCAGTTGAAAAACAGATTGAGGCAGTGCTTTTATAACATTACATTTTCAGGTCCAAGCTTCTATTTCTCTCCCACCAGTCTATGTCCTCTCTGTTTCACTATAATTTGTTTTATATGTACACTGAAAAATTGAAAACTGAAAAACAATTTGTTTTATATTTGCACCAAGGCACGCTCATTAGCGTTTTACTTTCAGGTGAACATTTATTTCAAATGTGTGCCTTCACATCTCATAGAGTAACTCTCTTCCCCTCACCCGCCAGGCCCAGGGCAGTCTGTCAAGCGACGAGCTCCGCGTCCATCTGTCCGTCCCCTCGGACAACGTGGTCATCAACAACACACACAGCTACTCCAGCCGCTACCAGCGGATCCACACCTTCCCTGACGACCGCGAGCGGGAGGGAGGAGAGGGCGAATACCAGGAACCCACCGCCCTGCTACGACCACGGGACCACCGAGACAGCACCGGTAAGGACGCGCACGCACACGCACACGCACACGCACACACACACACACACACACACACACACACACACACACACACACACACACACACACACACACACACACACACACACACACACACACTGCACTGTAATACTTACTACATGCTACTGGCTGCCACGTCAAAATGTACAGATAGCATCAGTAGGATTTACATATACATGTACCCACAGACATGTGTGTACATGTATATGTATCTAAGATGACTGTATTGTCGTGTCACGTGTGTTCTTGCACAGCAGCGCTGTGGGAAATCGCACATGGTTTTCAGTAGCGTGACAGTCTACAACATGCAAAGCTACGATAAAACACTCCACATGTCACTGTGTGTGCACCGCAGAATCAACAGTCGCTTTGACTTGTCATGAGAGAAACTAACAGTCGCTTAGACTTAGTCATGAGAGAAACCTTAAGCTGTGTACAGAAGAGTAACCGCCGCGGTCTGTTCCTCCACTCGCGCATTGTTTGCGTGTTTGCGTCGTGGCTATTGTTGTTGAGGGGGGGGGGGGGGGGCAGAAATAATGAAGGGAGGACGAAAGAATGTGCCATGCATGTGAAGAAAGAGGTGGTGTGAGAGAGAGAGAATGCTTTTCACAATACCAAAACAATTAGGCAAAATGAAACCAAATAATGTGCGAGGAGCTGAGTCTCCGGGGAGATGCACTGAGCTGGAAAGGGCACAAAAGACGCATTGTTCTCCAGGAGAGGGCAAGAGGAAGAGAGAGAGAGGGAGGTGGAGTGTGTGTGTGTGTGTGTGTGTGTGTGTGTGTGTGTGTGTGTGTGTGTGTGTGTGTGTGTGTGTGTGTGCGTGTGCGTGTGTGTGGGTGAGTGGGTGTATGTTGGGGGGGGGGGGGGCGCAAGAGGTTGGGCATGCTGTGTCTTTACCAGGCGCCTGTGAGAATTTGGAATAACAAAAGTCACTCACACATTATTCCATTCATTGGATTTTGTTGTTATGTTTTTTTGTTCCTGGCCTGATTTGTTGTGTTAACCTTGCCTGTTCCTTTGCTATGCTCTCCTGTTCTGTTGTGTTCTGTGGTCCATGTGTTCATGCAACTACCCCACCCCCCTTTCTCTGTTGGACTGAGATGGATATGCTGTTATTGCTAACATTGTCTTGCTAATGATGGTCATGTTATAATTTTTGGTGTTTTCTTGTCATTTGAATTGTTGTGTTGTTGTGCCATGTTGCGTTATGTTTGTCTTGTCTCGTGTTTTGTCCCTTTGTGTTGCGTTGTCGTGCCATGTTGCGCTGTGTCGCTCCATGTTGTGTTGCGTTCGTTTGTGTTTCGTCGTGTCATGCAATGTCACGTGGTGTTGTATTGTGTTGCGTTGCGTTGTGTCGTGTCATCATGTTGCGTGGTATTGTGCCTTATTCGCCTGCCTTGTATGCTGCGTGTATAAACCATATCACCTGTTGTGTGTGCCTGTACAATGCCTGGGGCCTTGTGTGTCCATGCTTTGTTGCGTGTGTATGTTGTGTGTGTGTGTGTGTACCCTCCCAGCCTTGCTGTTAAACAACCCAGCCTATCACCTGCTCCTGTCAGATCACAGACAAGGCGCGTGGCCTCTGGCCCTCCCCAGCAGCGCTCAGGAAAAGAGCCTCAATGTGGCCCAGGGTAAGACACCTCCGACTGGGGGAACCAACGCAGTCGCTCTGGGCAGGGGCGTCACAACGGGGGGAAAAGTGGGACTGAGTTACTAGGGCCCAAGGTGGAGGGGGCCTTAATTATTTTATACTTTAGCTATTTTTGAAAAGTTGTGAAAATGTGTGCAAATCTTTGAATATATGTATTTTTTAAGCGAACATTCGTAACTCAAATTTTGCTTCTGGGGGGTGGTCCCTGGAACTAAATATTTTGAGATGGGGGTCCGTGGCCAAACACATATCATTTTGGGGGTCCTTCACGTGAAAAGGTTTGAGCACCACTGACATAGAAACATAGAAGGATTTGAAATATTCAAAGACAGATTTTCACGATAAAAAAAAAAGGCAGATCTACAAGCTCGCTGCTGCGCTGTGAGCTTGTAGATCTGCTATTTTTCAATAGTTAAAGCACAAAATAATGCGTAATAATGAGTTCCCATTCTAAATGGGTTAAACCCCCTCCCTATGAAGAACATTCATAGGGCCCGCAGTAAATCCTTGTACCAAGGGCCCAGGATTTGGTGCGACACCCCTGGGTCTGGGCTCCTAAACTTAGTAGGGATGCACAGAATGAAATGTCTGTACAATTATTGTTTTGTGTGATTTATTTTCCAGAAATTGAGTATCGACTCAACCCATTAAGGCCTGAGGCCGATTCTGCAAAATGCCTTCTAAATCAGTAGTTTTCTAAAATGTTCAAAAATAACAGATGTACATGCTTGCTTGCGCTGTGAGCTTGTATGTCTGCTATTTTTAGCTGGTCAGCAGGACCAGCTCTTTAAACAGATTACATTGTCCTGAGACATTCAGGGGACCTAGGGGACCTATTTGCCGATTGGCTGTCCATGTCACATGGTCACCGAGCTCATGATCCATTGGCCAGGCCCTCCAGATCTGTACTGCTGTAATGACATATTTTGTCCAGCAGGGAGCACCATTCCTTCACACTGAGGCGGTGCCTGTGGCCAGCCTGCTTGTGATAAATGAAACAGAAGAAAAGAGAGGTCTATACTTGAGTAAAAGTACAAAAGTATTGGCATCAAAGTACAAAATGTTTGTATGATTGCTTGTAGATCGGCTATCATTCTTTGATTTTCACAAGTCATTGTTGACATCATCATCCATTTAAGCTTTATAATTAGCTTCATACTAACATTAACATTATTTTTCTTCTTTCAATTCTAAACGTAGAGATTAGGTTATGAAAGGAAGGTGATTAGGTGATGAAAACTAGCAAAACTATAGCAGCCATTCACTTTAATCAACGCGATGCATCCAATGTAATTGTGATGAGGATGTCAAACAAACGTTAATCACGTCGTATTTAATTATACTTCATCTGTTACAGATGATTGTCCAAATAAACCGTACGTTATTTAAACTGTGAGCCATTTATAGACAATATGCAGTGTTGCCCTGGGCATCGTTGTAGGCTGTAGTAGGTGATGTGTCACACCATCTGCATACCATCTGCATTAACATATGAACTGAACGAGTATGCAAGTTGTCAATGATTTAACTCTATGACCATGATATGGGCTTTGGTGTGAAGTCATGAAAATATCGTACCCTACACAATTTACAAAAGCAACACAAAGTACATTCATTGATGAGCTGCTTCTTCCTGTCATCTGATCAGTGTCCACACAGTAGATTAATTCGAGTTGCATTTTAATATCAAATGAAACAGAGCAAAAACGATGTGCTGAATGAACCAATGCGAGTCTTTGAGAATTACAGTTAGTATCTTCACAAATAATGAGCACATTTCTAGAGACACGGTAACACATTCATTGTACTAAATGACAAGAAAGCATATATTTAGAACGATATGTAGCAGTGAAATACCACAAGATTTTGGAAAATGCCTACAATCAATACACTTATTTGAACACCTTGGTTACATTAAGTTCTGCATAATGCGTACTTTCTGCTTTTGGTACATTTCAATACAAATACTTTTTATACTTGTACTCAAGTAAATTTTGAATACAAGTCTTCCACTTGTATGATACTTAAGTAAAGAATGCGAGTACTTTTCCCACTACTGCCTAATAAGCATGCTAGTTTTAGTAAAATCAGACATCACAGATAGATTTATAGAGTAATAGGCTATATGGCAACTGTAAACTTAGCAGGAGTCCTCCAGGCTATGGGGGAAAGTAGCTGTTGGAAAAAGTACTCAAATGTTTTACACTTGTTTTTTTAAAAGTATCTTAAAAGTATCAATACTGCACTGTAGATGTACTCAGTTATAAGTAAAAGTCTCACACACACACACACACACACACACACACACACACACACACACACACACACACACACATACACGGGGGGGGGGAGTGACAAAATTCATAGATCTAGAACACAGACTTCATAGATATAGAACACAGAATATGTACAGTACAGTACAGTGAGGTACAGTATACAGTACAGTAAAGTACAGTAAGGTAATACGCAGTTATTACTGTTGTTTGAGCACGCCCGAGTTTTTTCAAAACTTTTTTTTTCCAAAAAACATTTTTTTCCAAAACTTTTTTTTTTCAAAAAACATTTTTTTTTTTTTTTCAAAAAACATTTTTTTTTTCATCTGACCAGCTTATATATTGACTGTGTCAATTCTTGTTGAATAGAAAACCGGTTTTAATGGGATAATTAATATGAAAACATAGGAGTAGGAACAGATGGTTTTAGATTTTGTGTAAAAGTCCCTTTTGTGTAGAAGTCCCTACTTACAAAAGCTGCACAATTCATAGTGCAGATTATGATAATGTGGAGATTTGAATTTCCACAATGAATTCTGAAGTCAGAATGTCTGCTTAGTTGGAAATAGTCCAGACTTTGATGCAAAACATGAAAGAGGCTAGCTTTGTTCCCCAAACATCACAAAATCCAGGAAGATAATTATAGTTTTTCCCATAATCGTGTAGCCCTTCTACTTGCTAAAACTTGCTTATTAGCAGCCAAGTGCTGCAAGACAACAATCATTCCGAGCAGCACTACTGCTTTTGAAGGTCAAGTGTGGAGCAGCAAAGATAGCAGGTAGTCTTACCAGTTTCATTATTGCATGCGTATGACTTTTACCACAACCCCTCCTGTCACTCACCGTCACTTAACGAGCTCACTTCACTCACCATCTCCAGGTAACCGCCGTTTTGTTTTAAAACACTAAATCCGTCGGCAGCAGCGGTTTTGTCTGACGGTGAGATGTGATAGTCTCACTTTTACAAGACAGCTTTAGAGAAAGACAGATGGTTGGTTATTTCAATTTGTTTATTTCTTTCCCCCGTCTGTCAAACTAACCTTTTATCTCGCCCTCTCTCTCTCTCTCTTTCTCCTCATCAATCTTCTCCCCATCTGTCTCTGTCTCTCTCTCTCTCCCCATGTCCTCCGTCACCCTGCGCCTCCCTTCCCTCTGTTCACCCACTCCGCCTCCACCAATTTCCTCATGTCTTCCTCCGACCCGGCCACCTGCGTCTCCATCTCTTCTTCCTACTCCTCTCTCTCTCTCTCCTCCCTTCCTCACGGTGCAGCCTGCGGTGTGGACAGAGACTTGGAGAAGAGCTTCCCCCTCACGCACCAGGAGGAGCCGCCCCCGTACCCCGGTGCGCCCCCCTACCCCTCGCTGTCCCCCCCCAGCGTGCCGCACTACGCCGAGGCCGACATCGTGAGCCTGCAGGGCGTGAGCGGAAACAACACGTACGCCGTGCCCGCTGCCGCCGCCGCCGCCTCCTGCTCCTCCACCTCGTCCAGCCCCGTGGCCGACTCCTCGGCCGCCTGCCCTCCCCTCCCCGAGCTGCCCCGGCAGAGACTGGTCTTCAAGGAGAAGCTGGGGGAGGGCCAGTTTGGAGAGGTACGGGTTTGTGTGTGTGTGTGTGTGTGTGTGTGTGTGTGTGTGTGTGTCTGTGTGTGTGTGTGTGTGTGTGTGTGTGTGTGTGTGTGTGTGTGTGTGTGTGTGTGTGTGTGTGTGTGTGTGTGTGTCCACGTGTTTTTGCTATATAACAGC
>NC_137811.1:61689393-61909393 GCF_963921795.1 Nannobrachium achirus | reverse complement strand
TAACATTAAATGCTGTAAAATGTGTGTTAGAGGGCTTAACAGATGCTGAATTAAAGCAAAAAAAGGATGGAAAGTGCTTGTTCTTTGATGGCAAAATAGCAGATTAAGAGTTTGTAAAACTATGTGAATGACGTACGAAACATTTGAAATACAACAATAAGGGTTTTTATTTTTTTACAGGTGATGGTGTAACTTTATATATAGACATTTCTGTTGCCTCCTGCATTTCATGTAACACGTCATCTAGAGGGGACAGTGCACATACAGCACAAGGGTTTGTTGTCTTAGTATTTACAGTATGGGTGGGCCTACTGTGCACAGTTTGCTGTACACCATTATTATGCCCAGCTCCAGCCCCCTCAGTCTGTGTTCATCGTGACACATGTTGCTAGTTACCTACAAACAATTCCCCCTCCACTTCCCCTCATGCCCAGCTCTACATCTCAGCATGGCTTCTCTGTAGCTACTTAACAGAGCATCCAATAGCACAGTTATAACTGTATAGTCCTATCCACATTGTTAACGGGCCCACCCTGGCTCAAGTGAATGTTCTGTAATGGAAAGGTCCAAGGCCCTTGCTCCTGTGTTGAAATATCCCTGAGAAAACCTCAGAGCCAAGACACGTTGCTTTACAAAAGAGCCAAGTGGTTAAAATGTAAATGTAATGATGACCAGAATACATTAGACTTGGGGGGTTGTGGTGTTTGTTGTCTCTCATTCAAGCTGAAGAGGAATCAACTGCCCTATATTAACAGCCATTTTAAACCAGACCACAACCTGCACATGGTCTGGGAGCTGCAAAAAAAGTAACCCTAACCCGATCACACCTTTATTGTGAGCCTTAACTCTGAGCCACAGAGAGAACTGTCTTTCTGGTGCCAAATCATCGGGCCCTCGTCCCCACACCTGAAAACTGAACCTGAAACTGAACAGAGATCTGCCTCTGCCACTGGCAATATGACCAGCAAACTGGAATGACTATTTCCCCCGAAACAGAGAGACAATACTGCCCCCTAGGGCAGAGGAAAGGACAGACATTAGGAGATGCACCTGCTCAGATGTAAGATGTGAGTTATGGAAATGCGTGGATCTGGTCATGACCCAGACAGGGATAGATGTTAAAATTCCACTACCAGCTGCACTTTAAAATCCTATATCCCTGTCCGAGCTGAATAATTCTTCTCTGATGTGTAACATACATGCCTGTCAATGTGGAATTGAATTTGCTTGTGCTGAACATGTTTCAGACATCTTCTCCAACAAAGAATTTTCAAACAAATGGATGTAAATGTTTTTTTGTTTGTTTGTTTTTACTTCCATGACATCTTTTCATCATTTGATTGTATGAAACCATTATGCTCTTAAATCAGCAACAGCATTGAGGTGTTGACTCATAACTATAATAATCACATGTTGTTCATTCAAATGTATTACTGTATAAAACCCATTTTTTTCCTCTTATAAGATCATTGGTCAACTAATAAATATTGGGGGTCCTGAATTTGGTGAAATAGCCAGTGGTGGAAGAACAAAGCTAAATGTTTTTGACTTGAGTTAAATTATCAATACCACAAAGTAAGAAGTACTCTGTTTTCAAGTAAAAGTTTGGTATTGTGCCAATACACAAGTATTGGCATCAAAATATACTTACAGTACAAAAAGGAAAAACCCAATTTTGCAGAATGTCAAATATCACAACTTTTCAAATGTATAAAAGTACATTTCCCTCTGAGATGTAGTGGAATATAAGTAAAAGTATGACAAATTAAAATACTCCAGTGAAGTAAAAATCCCTCACATTTTTAAGTACTGTACTTGAGTACTTTCCACCACTGGAAATAGCAACAAACCTCTTCATAGTCCCATCTAATAAAGTGACCACGGTAGAACCAACCTACCAATCTTACAGACTGTACAGAAATGCTATCGAGTCCAGAATGAGTAACAAATTATCAACTAACCAATGTTTACTGATTGAATGAGTGGGACTGGCCTGTGCCATTTCAATACATATGCTTCTCAATTGATCATTTTTGATACACTGTACTTCAGATAAACCCATATTTTTATGAATATACTGTATGTACTTAGACACTCCTTGATGTCTGTTATTTTGTCCTTTTGTGTCTTTGAAAAGCTGAACCCAATGATGTGTACATATTTTTTTAAATGACAGAATTGTTCATTTCCTTCACTAATATATGGAAAAACGCTTTGTTACATTTTGGGGGTCTCTTGTTTCTTTGTAGAAATGCTTGCTACCTTGATGCCATTGTAATTCATTGTGTTGTCTATTTTTGTAGTTGTTTTAATAAAGTTAACCTTTTCAAATACATTTGAAATTGATATGTCATTGAAATGGGAGGACAATGAAAAACAACAGAGAACATCAGTTTTTAAACTTTATTTAATTGTCCACATAGACTTGCAATAAATTCTTTTGTGTTACATAAAATCAGTCAATTAGCCTACAACATTTATACATTTCTATATACTACAGAACTTACTGAACAACTTTTCAGCGTAGACTAAAGGAAATCACAGACATTGTTTGCTTATAAAAACTGATTAGTAAAGAGAAACATAGAAAAGAGGAAGCTGTTAGATTAGGAATGGGCTTTTACCCAAAACCCTGGACAATGACGGTCCATGGCTCGCCAAAATGTTGGATCAAATCACTGGACTCTCACACGCAGACAATAACCATTATCAGAGAAACCAGACTTTTAACCAACATTAATGTTGTGAGTTGAGGCTTTGACTTATCCAGGCACTTGGCGGTAGGTAACAAAATGCAGGCAATGCAGCCTACAAACTTTGGACTGTTGTTCAGAAAGAGACAGACAGCATGACAGAGAGAGAGACAGACAGTACATGCAAAAAGACCGCAAACTGGAAGCAGAAAGCGAATCAAAAACGTCAGTTGAGTAGGCACAAGCAAACTTTCCACTTTCATACAACCTTCAGACTTCAAAGACAAGTGCAATCAATTTCAAAACCACCATTTTCCTCGTTGCCCACCACAAACATTTTCTCTGCTCCGTGCAAGAAAACCCTCAACTTGTTCCCACCACCCACTTCCTTTCCCCTCCTCCCTGTAATGTTCAGAAGAAAGCTCTCCGCTCCACAGCCTGCATTTATTGTTTATGATGTTAAAACTGGCCAATCTAGAAAATTAGCAATTAGTAGCATGCTTTAGGGTGCACAAATGTACACCAATAACCTTAGGTTGACCCGTAGCGTTAGTAGTGTTCAAAGCGATTACAGCCATGCAAACTGCTTGTTCAACTGTATACAAACTATTGACTTCGGTACTGATATGCAGAAAGCAAAAAGGGTACTGATTACACCCACACTAGAAAGAAATAGTGACAAAGATGTCAACACAGAGCTGCATGTGAAAAATGCAAGACACTGAAAATATAAGTTCCGTATGAACTACAACTGATTTATTTTTCATATGAAAACTGCTGATATAACTGATATAAGCTTAACATGACTTTCTATACCTTTCTATAAGATTGAATGTCACTTCACAGACCCAGACCCTCTGTAAGAGGTAAAACGACTGATCAGAAAAATAAACAAAATAATAAAACGTCACATCTTAGAAATACGAGTTTAAAAAACAAAATGGCACCAACAACAGCTTTCCACCCCTGCTAGTCAGAGTGATCCCGGCTCTACCATGTTAGATATAAGTAGGTTGAAAAAGCAGCTTAGAGTCTGTAGTACTGCCCTACTGAGGCAAAATGCACTAACTGTTTTAGTGAGGGTATAAATGCCATAGTATAGAACGCAGAATGTATTAATGACTGAAAATTAAATTATTATTCCGACACCATTCCATCTCACCCTTTACATATGATACTTTCACTCTCTCTGGCAAGTTAGGCAATTTCACTCCTGGACTTTTAACACTGAACATAGAAAGAGAGAACGCTACAGACCATTCCAGACCACTTGAGCGATATGATTAGGGAAAAACGAGGCAGCAATCAAAAAACAACGAGGAAAGCTGGAATAACCCTGGCGGATCGAGGTGCGGGGGAGCTGCAAGGAGCCACGATGGCCCATTGTGTCAACGCTATCAACATGCACGCACACAGACATACACACAGCAGCACTATGGTCACGGTGAAAAGCATGTAGATATAATAGTGGTTATAGGCACTGGAGAGGGGATGGTGCACGTGGTAGATGTCTCTCCTCTCATCACATCACTCTCACCGCCCCGGGTCTTTTAGTGCGCCTTCTGTGGATTCAACAAGGACAGAATGTGAGTGTTTACCCTTTTTTTTTTTACGTCTCTCTCTGGATCAGAAGTGCAGAACTCTAGTCACGATGGCAGGAATCTTACCCCTGCGACCTGTGTGATGCTGACACCGGTCAGTTTCTCCACGGTAGCGGGCAGCCTGGCCATGATGTCCAGGACCTCTCCTGCCAGCTTGGACGCTCCCACCTCTGATCCGCCGCTGGAGATCATTGTAATCTTCTGGGCCTTAGACAGTGGCCTGCTGATCTCCTCTGCGATCTAGTGAAGGAGTGTAGATGGGGACACCCAGTTTATTTAAAGGCATGTAATGAATGTATTATCTCCCACGTGTACATTTCTATGATTTCCTCTCGACACACAGAAATGTACACGTGGGAGATAATACATTCATTACATAAAACCTAATAATTGTAATTGTCAAGAGAATCTTTATGTGCACGGTCTACGGGAGCGTGTCGATATTTTGACATAACATTTTGTTTGACATTTCTGTATGGCTGGTTCTACAGAAATGGATCTCCATGTATGGGCATAAAAGGGTATGATGTCATCAAATAAGTAACACTATTTTGATTGTATAGTTTTAAATCATTGAACATTTTACAATGTTTTGCTTCAGTGTAACGCACCTGTTGCACCAAACTCAGAGACTAATTTAACGTATGTGCAAACATACAGTAATCCATTCATCTAGTTGTACTGACCAGAGGGAGTTTCTCTAGCAGCATGTCAACCATGGCTCCTTCCTCGTACTGCTTGAAGGCCTCTGCCTTCTTAATCATCTGCTCTGCCTCAGCACGGCCTTTAGCCTCCACAGCAAACGCCTCAGCCTCACCATGCATCTGTACGGAGACACACACACACACACACACACACACACACACACACACACACACACACACACACACACACACACACACACACACACACACACACACACACACACACACACACACACACACACACACACACACACACACACACACACTTTAAACGCAGTGCAAGAGTTTACAGTAAAACACATGTAGGACTGGGAAGAGAACTGATGATGAACAGACAATCTCAAACAACCTGCCTTTGTTTGTTTTGAGGAGGACTGTAAGTTAAAGTTTACTCCTGGACCTTTAACAAAATTTTACATTTTCTTTTTTACATTTTCTAAATCATAATTCAATTGCTTGAGGTACAGTGATTTCCAAAGCATTTGCATCGGCGGGGGTGAAGTTGCAACATTCTTGCATATTAATTTGGTCTAAAACTAAATTCAACAAACAGCAACAGAGAAAGAATAACAGATTAACAGAGTGTCTGAGAGGCAACAAACTAATGGATGACAGGAAACAAAGTGGGGTCAAGGTCAGTCAATGACTAACTGTTAGCCGGGTGAAGACAGACATGCTGGGAAATATCAGCTGCAAGAGGAAGGAGAGGGAGGAAGAGAGATAGAGCAGGGGAGCGTGTATCAAAACAACATCCCGGTTCCAACAATGGAACATGGGCGGAGCGCTTGTTTTCGGTGGAGATGATGGAGGCGCGCCGGCGTTATATTATAAACACAATCTGATCTAGTTATAAAAGCAATCATGACATAGGCTATTTAGTATAATCACTAATTCACTATGAAGTGTCTTTAATATTGTAATTAAAGTAAAAATAGTCAAATAACAAGGACAAATTGTTCTGCCCACAACCTTATCAAACCAAAATGCCTAAACTACTGTAAATGTAGGTCTATTATAACTATGATAATGGTTCTTGTAAGTCCCAACTATTAAGTAGAATACTTGACCTTATAAATATATAATGTTTATTTATAATGTGTTATGATTATTTCTTGTGTTATATGTTATGAAACATCGCATGTAGGCCTATTATATTACCTATAACCTATGCCTATAACTCTATAACACGAATGAGCTAACAGGCGAACACAACGGAGCGCTCCCTACCTCCGGTTCAGCCAATCACAAGCTTTCACTGCTGGAAGCGGGATGTTGTTTTGATACACGCAGCAGGGGAGGAGCTGTGTTGTGTGCATGTGGGTGGGAGGTAACAGGAAGTGGTTGAGGGATGAGGGAGAGTGTAAATAGAACAGATAACGCTTTCTCTGTTCTAAGGAAGTGAGAGGTGAACAAGACTCACTCTGATGGATTCAGCTTCGGCCTCCGCCTCCATGATGAGCTGCAGACTGAAGGTTGAGGTTTGGTTAAAATTAGAAACACGTACACTTCTTACAGCAAACACTCAATGCTCTGTTCATTTTATAGCACTTTTCAAAACACAGACATGCATCCCAACTTTATTCTTCACAAAGCTGGGGTTGCATCCTCTGTTTTATGCTAAAATGTTCTATAGCAGATTAAATTGATATCTGCTGGAAAGAAAAACCTATACGTACATATTTTAAGTGCTTTCTGTGCTGGAAGTGCATTTACTCAACAAGGAATGCAATGGTAATCAATGGAAATAGCAAACATTCCATTTGAGTTAACCTATTGAATTCAACTTCAGAAGCAGTTTTTTGTGACATTTAACCACAGAAACCCATTCTAGGGGGAATGTTCACCAAAGAGATTTGGTGTAGTGATAAGAGAAAGTGCGTACTAAGCACAGTTTCAACTTATTAAGTATAGAGGGAGTGGTTAAAAGGCATTGTCACACAACCTTCCGGGCAGATACCTACCGTGAAGCCTCAGCCAGTTTCTCCAGCCTGTATCTCTCAGCGTCGGCTGGCTTCTTCACCTTGGCCTCCAGCTCCTTCTCCCTGCGGGTGATCTCCTGCTCCTGCAGCATGATCTGCTGGGTGCGTTCCACCACCTGCACCTGCATCTTCTCCTCCTCGATGCGCTGCTTGGTCTTAGCCACCTGGTGGGAGGAGCAGAGGTTTAGCCTGTTACCTAAACTACTGGAGACATGTCCTTTCCCTTTCCTCTGCCCCAAGTTATCCTATCTAAAAAATATATAACAGTCTTCTTGAGAAACTAATTCACTGCCGAAGACGAGATTTCTCGTCGAATTATCCCAGGTCCACACTAGGGATGGTCACTATAATCGATACGGCAATACATCGCGATAGTTTATTTCCCGATACTGTATCGATACTTCAGGCTGTAGTATCGCGACACTTTTGTAGAGAAAAAAAAAACAGTTTTCATGCATAGAAACCAATGGTAGAAAGCACCCAAAAACACCTTGTATTCCAGATAGCGGCATAGCCTCACCACTTAACATTAGCCTCACAATCTCTCTCTTCCCGCAAATCAACGTGAATCGCTACAGAGACAGTGTCTGCCAGTACACACCTCTCTGCTTGCAGCGTGTTACGCATCAAAGCTAGACGCGAGCCAATCGGCTACGGAGTGAGGCACGGGTCAGCAAAACTCAGACGCACAACTTTTTCTTTCTTTTTTTACATGGAAGCACAGAAAGCGTGTCCATGTCTATGAAAAATAAAGAAATATTCTGTGACTACTTGA
Organism: Nannobrachium achirus; assembly: GCF_963921795.1. Classification (NCBI taxonomy): domain Eukaryota; kingdom Metazoa; phylum Chordata; class Actinopteri; order Myctophiformes; family Myctophidae; genus Nannobrachium; species Nannobrachium achirus. The sequence continues at coordinate 61,901,641 of NC_137811.1, read as the reverse complement.
AAAGGTAAGGAAAAACGAAGAATAGCTGGCAGTGGTTTGGTTAAATATTCTTGTCAGTGAATGAGTGAATACATGTGTGACCTACAAATACATGGACAAGGTCTAGTACTGTACCTGGAGCTGGTAGGCCATCTCTGACTCCGCCTTCTTGGTGTTCACCTCCTGGTCATATACTGCCTTCTTGAGCTCAAAGTCTCTCTGGGCCTTCGCCATCTCGATCTCGTTCTTATACTGTGCGGACACCTTCTCCTGCATGGCATGTGCCTCCTGCACATAAGACAAGGCAAGGAGGAGGGACGAGAAAATGGTAGAAATTAGAGCTTGGTTTAGTCATATTATGCATGGTTAGGTATGTTCCATATGAATACACAAACAACAAACGAGGAGATGAAGAAGGAGAGAGGAGAGGAAGTTACTTATAGTAACTGTACCCTGATGACAGCGTCTCGTTTGTACTGTGCCTCTCCGATCCTGGCATCCTTCTGCACCTGGGCCGTCCTGGCCTTACCCAGAGAGTGCAGGTAGTCCTGGGAGATGGATGAGAGAGACAGATGGACGAGAGAACGAGGGAGAGAGACAGAGAGAGAGAGAGAGAGATAGAGAGAGAGTCATTAGTGTATCAGAGATCGCTGGCAAAGAACCTCTTAAGCCAATTAGTCACTCTGGGGATACTGATATCAGCCATCTAATGTACCACACTGCTGAAGGACTGGGGGTCATTACAATAAAAGGAAGCAGCCATCTCTGAAATCTGTTATTTCCAGTAGGCATGTCTGCATGAAGATACTGACTATCTTCTTTCAGCCTACCTCTGTTGTAAGACCTAAACACGTGTCCAAGTGTGGCTTCACTGCAAAATTCTGATGAAATCCATGTTTTACTCATTTCGATACCCAACATACACGTTTTAGAAATATGGCATTGATCGGTCCAGTAGTTTGCAAGATTAGCCAATATGGTGGCATTTAAGTGGGGCACATGTTGCTCTTCCTCTACACCATTAACAACCATCTCTATAATGTTTTCTTGGGAATTTGTTCACAAATCATCTTGGGAGTTTGTTCATAAATCATCTTGTATCAATCATCTCTCACTACTTTATGTTGAGAGGTCTAGGGACCTAAAAGGACATACCTGGTCATCGTGGACGTCTTTGAGCGTGTAGCTGACCACTCCAATGCCCATGTTCACCAGGTCAGAGGATGCCACCTTGTACACCTGCTCAGAGAACTTCTTACGATCCTGGTAGATCTCCTACACATGCGGACAGACGCAAGTCAATATGACACTCTAGTGCTGCTGGGAAAGATGTTGAGTTCTCCAAAGGGATAGAAAAACAAGTATTACTAATGTAATGAAAAAGTATAAACATGTAATTATTTATGTTACTTTAAACTTGAGCCTGCCAACTAGTGGCAATGTGGGTATAATTATAACAGACCTCACAGTTTATTTTCACTTACTGTCAAATTGCATAATGAAGGAGGCGTAGAGAAGATGTGATCAAATGGACATAATAGCAAATAACATTGTTTGACATGTAAAATATGTTATACAACTTTTCAGTAATATTGCCCAGCTTTAGAGCACTCTACTAAATAAGACTTGACACATTCTGTCTGTGTGTCACACCTACCTCCACGGTCAAATGGGCAATGATGGCTCTCTGGTGTCCCTCCAATGTCTCCAGGGCGATTGTGGCGATCTCAGCCTCCGACTTTCCCATAAACATCTGGCAAGCGGTAGCCAACATGTCCTTGTTCTGTCCCTGGATCTTGACCTGGGAGTGGAAAGAGAACTGTCATGGTAGGGTCCTGCATTTTGTGTTGCCCAAGCTCATAACATGTGAGCTTGATGATCAGGCGCTCTCAAACACTAGAGAGAGACACTGTTTTTTTTTTTTTTTTTTTTTTTTTTTATACCACAACCCCATATTATGAGGGGCATTCTGTGGCAACCCCATATTTTCTCATATTTTCTGGGGAGACCCATTTACTGAACAAAAATATCACTTTAGATAAGTGTTTTTAAAATAATTGAAAATACATAGGCCTGAAAAATGCATAACAGTGCACGGAAACCAGCTGTAATCATTAAAAGGCTAATAATGCGATGAGCTCATTATGTCTGTCAAGTACAGTACTTGCTACTCACAACGTGAGATTTTACTGTAAGCATGCCAGATAAGGCATTTGGAGATGAGAATTCAACAGCATCCATCCATCTAAAGGCTGGCAGACCTGCTGTAACTTGTAATCCGTTTAAATAAATAAAAAGAGGATAACAAATGGTTTTCTGCTGAGGAAACTGCCCTGAAAGCATCCATTTACAGGCACAATAAGAATGTAGTATATGATTATCATTCATTATCACAGGGATGCAGGGATTAACTGCTTCTCGTGCAACCTAAAACTTCATGTCACTCCACTTGAAACATATCTTAGAATGTCAGCTCGCTAGTTCATTTTTTTATTTGTATTTTTTAACGGCCAGTCGGACACTTAATTAAAGCATTATTAACAGCTGTGCGGTGGTGCACTCTCTCTCTCACTATTAAAGCATGCTTGCTCTACCCAATCTCTCTGCAGCATAGGCTACTTCTAAGTATTTAAATTAATAGAGGAGGGTTCAACTGTAAAAAATCAAACCCAGTTTTTTGAAGCAGTGCATTTTGAATTTGAGCAGTTGCGCGCGTTTGCGCGTGTGTGTGTGTGTAGCAGTCCATTTCATTAAGCCATGGGTTCTCAAACTGACTTAACCACGACCCCATATTATGAGGGATATTTTTCGGCAACCCCATCAGCCACCCCCCTCCTCCACGGGGACTAAAACTAAAACGGGGTCTATCAATAAAAGCTATGGAGGTGGTTATGTACACACGTTTGTAAACGGCTGCATGTAGCCAAAATCTGTTGCTAGTACCACTGTTGCTTCTTGATCCAGCTCTAGATTTGCCCACCGCTCAAAATAATAATAATATTGAACACAAGACTTTGCCTTGAATGTTGCAGGTCCCAAGCAGGCATAAATGCAGAAACAAGAGAAAACTTGCTCCTCCTCAGCTTCATATACACCCCCCCTCCCCCACTCAGTGCACCTGCTCTCCTTCGCCAATCTCCGCAACTGTATTCCATTCTACAATCAACTGCTTTCTCTACAAAAGCCCGGTCTGCACGTCACTCCTCACCAGAGCTTAACCTGTCAACAAGTATGGTAAAGTACAGGCCAGCCTACAGTATTGTTAACTAAACTTGTAGATCAAGTTTACTGTTTACAGTAACTTTACACCTATTTTGCCAAGCTGTGTCAACATTGCGACATAGCATCTGTTCGACGGTTCATCCTTTGGACAAGGGGGAATTTTAACCTGGTGAGTAGCTAACCTGCCAACGTGGGTGAATGTTAACCTCTATTGACTAAATCCAACCACAAACCCTGACCCTAACCTCAGTAACCAGGACGCGGTTGAGTAGCTAACCTTCCGACTCCCTTAGTCGGAATGATGGGACGTAGAAATAGCAAGATTTCCCTGAATAAATACGCCCTATAGCTTCAGTTAACTTTCGTCTCTTCTTGGCTTAAGTTAACTTTCGTCTCTTCTTTGCTGTGTGCTTGGGTCACACTGGTCATAACAGCCTGCAAATATTCTATATCTGAACAGAGCTTTTGTCTTACATTGTCTGTCTGGGAATTAATTTTGTTGCTCTGCTCCCTCCAACTTAAGGGATTCTCTGAACTATGCTTCTTCCAGTCAGTTCTCCATTAATGTTAGCTGATTATAATAATCAACATCGCTGTAAATGAGTACAGGAATCACCAGCACTGAAGTTCTAGATTTGCAGAAATAAAATGATCTCCAATCCGCACCAAAATTCAGGCCCTGTATGTTTGCTGTTTAACAGACAACTTAGGAGTCCATTCTCTCCGACAGCAGCAGGCACTTACTTCAATCCTATTAATTTCATAAAGCAGCTTTGTCCGTCCTTGACAACGCATGTCTATGGATTGATATGTAGACAATTATGTCCTGCACTGCCCCATTACATGTGCATTTCAGATACTTTGTTCCTGTGCACCTGAAATCCAATGAATAAAAAGTATCCTAAAAATAAATGTATAATCCTAAAGAAATGTCATGAAAATAATCAAGACGTGTTACTTAACCACATTAACCCTATAATAGGCAAATATTTCCAACATTTTGTGGAAATTACTTTAGCCGATCTACAAGCTTACAACGCGTCACATTTCCGATTAGCAGAAATACAAAGGTCTGTTCCTGTTAGAACGCTGTTCCTGGTAACTTGGAGCTGTGTATCACTTGCATGATGGAGACAGTTACATTTTATGTGTTCCGCACCAGAGCCTGTGCAGCTTGTGAAATGTCAAATAAAATTATTCTAAATATGATTTGGGATGCAATGGGATAAGTTTTTTCATCATTTATCTTGGCTGCCTGTTTTGTAAACCTTTTGTTAAGAGTGCAAATTAAGGCCTTGCTTTTTATTTAGAGCCTAGAGGAAAGTGTTGGGGGGGGGGGGGGGGGGGGTTTGTCACATTCTACACAGACAACTGGGACGTTGCCTGGCTGGCCTCTGGGCCTCTCCACAGGGACATGTTACAAGAACACTTGGGGGATGGGGAATGGGTTGCCGTCTATAAAACAGACACAGATACTTGCAGTTGAACAACGAGTTCAAACCAGTGGACTAACAGCTAACAAGCTCCCTTCTCCTACTGGCCCAGCTTCTCAACTGAAGATATCGTTTATCGTTAATTGTGGAGCATCAAATATGCAAGCAACAGGCAACTACAGTAGCTAGTTAGTTCAGGACAGGTTGTTAATTCTTTGGGCATTTAGCTGAGCCTCTTATCCAAAGCAACTTGCAAAAAGTGCAAGTTGAGAATAAGCTGAAATTCTAAAAGCTACATTGTAAACAATTGAGATGTTACAGTGGTTAGTCAGACGTGGTGATGGTTTTCAGACGTGTGATACTAGAACGAGCATGCGTTTGTGAAGGTCAAATGATAATATGCAACAATGTTGGACCTAACTTTCAGTGAATGGTTAGTGTCTCTCTCTAGTGTTTGTTTTAGAGAGGGTGGTGACTAGGGCTGTCACAATTATTACATAATCGTCTAATCGCAATTATTTGACATAATCGTGATTTTTTTTCATAATCGTCATAATCGTTTCCATGATGAAAAATGTTCATATATTTAAAAAAAAGTCAAAAAGTAAATAGCTGATCTACAAGCTCACAACGCGACGTGTTGTGAGCTTGTAGATCGGCTATTTCCACTATCAAGGTTCTTTTTCAAGTATAAAGTTGTCAAATATGTCAGTAATTTCTTTGTATAGTTAGGTTATGTTTCATATCTACCATGTGCAACTTCAAAGCCTACAAGCCAAACAGAAATGTAATTGTCAACGACAAAAACACAATTAAATCGTTAATCGCAATTATTTGAGTGACAATTAATCGCCATGTAAAATGTCATAATCGTGACAGCCCTAGTGGTGACGATGTGAGATGTGTGGACATTTGGTGGATGCTTCATGTCATTCCTCAAAGTCGTACCTGTGCAATGCCTGTAACAGAGATGGGTACTCCGTGGCGGGTGTACACTTTGTCACTCTTCACGTTCAGAGTCATGGTGTTCAGAGTGATCCTGGAAAGTATAAAAATCCAAAGGAGAAAGTAAGAGAGGAGAAATGGGTTCAGAGTTATTCAACAACCATGCTGCCAGTCTAGCCATACAAGCCAAGTCTGCATGGCTAGACTGCCAATGACCACTGTCTGGACAAACACAATAAGCCCCCAAAATGCCTAATAGGCATTTGAGTCAACAAACCGTTGAATTTACAGTTTGCAATGTAACATTACTGAGCGGGGAGGTCATGCTCACAGACAACCCAACCAGTTACCAACAGCTGCCATCCAGGATGAAGAAACACATGGTCGGTGGCCAAAGATAAAATCGAGAGCTGTTTTAACAAACTATGATAGTTCAGGCAACACATTTTATTGATATTGTAGCACTTAGTGCCCCGAGCTGGAATGAAACCCTGTTCTCCAGCTCAGCTGCATCAAGAAAACTATCTCACGTGGGGGCGAGTCGCGAGTGAGTCCTTTGCGGTGGTGCTACAATATTATTCATTCAATTCATTGATTTCAATGATAAGATGGGCAGGCCTACAATTCAGCAGGAATCACAGCTGTAATTTCATTTTGTAATATTCACCCATAAAATGGTGGTATACTGTGGTATAAAAACATTTGTGAACCCCTGTATTAGAAAATGATGTCTGGAAAATATACTTTCTAATTGTCAAAAGAGAGTGGAGAGAGAATTATGGAAAGAATTTGACTGGGAGGTTAAAATTAGGTTCTTCAGGACCCCTCTGACAGCATGTTGTGGGTTTAAATCCCAATCCTGACGACCGTTGACTTTTGAACCACATCACTGTCTTCACTTTTGTGACTTTTACACACAGGTATATACATTACAGCATACAGTCGTTCTTGTTATTTTTATAATATGTGTTAAAATAAATAAATCGATTAACTAACAACCAAAATGGAATGCACTGGCTGCTCTCATAGAAGAGGAATACAAATGAATAGTGTGAATGTTGGGGTGGGGTGGTTATGGAAAGAGGTTCACTGGCTGCTCTCATAGAAGAGGAATACAAATGAATATTGTGAATGTTGGGGTGGGGTGGTTATGGACAGATGAATGAATAGTGTGAATGTTGGGGTGGGGTGGTTATGGAAAGATGAATGAATAGTGTGAATGTTGGGGTGGGGTGGTTATGGAAAGAGGTTCACTACCTCTGGATCTGCTGAATGCATGGAATGACAAACACTCTGCCACCAGCAATCATCAAGGGAGGAGAGCGGCCAAAGCCTGTATTGAGAGAGAAAGAAAGTGAAAAACAAATCAAGACAAAATATGAACACTATTTTATTACAAATCCCTGTGAGTCACTACGGTACATGCTTAGCGGTAATATTTTTTAATATTATTATTCTTTACTTCTAGCTGTGTCTTTTTTCTGTATCGGTCCTATGTTTCATGACTTCAGTATTGCATTTCCCTTACGGGATGAATAAATGTCTGCGTGTCCATTTACATTAGGAATGGAAATTTGTAAATTAACCTTTGGTTAAATAGCATAACGACTAAATTGGGGAGGAAAGGGATAAAAGAAAAGAAACATATGCAACCAAACCTCTAACAGTTTAGGCATTTAGCAGACGCTTTTAATCCAAAGCGACTTACAAAGTTGAATTGTGCTTTAAAGGCCAACCATTCAGCTCACAACATAGTAACTCTGGTCAATGTAATGCCCTGCCCAACCATTATTGCATCACTAATGTCTTAAACGTCTGTTTTAGGTCAGTCATACTATACTGAATTGGTCAGAGTGGAAGTCTGTGTTTACAATACAGTCCAGGTTTACAACAGTGCATGACATCACAGGTTGCACAATGCTATTCAATCACATGCCAAGTGATAATGAAAATCACTCGCATGACAGTGACATCAATTCACTGCTCTACTGTCTACATAACTGATCATATCAAATACATTGTCAATGGCCATTTCTGTGACCCAATAGCTTTATCAGTTCTATAGCTTTTATAAGGTTGATTATTTAGTAACCCAACTGGGGGATGAGTTTCCAAACTTCCTGTACTGCAAAAGAGAAATTCCTATAACACCCTGGTGAGGCCATCATTGATCAATGCAAGTGTACAAAATGTCTTACCAGATATAACCATGGCTTCATTGGGACCACAAGTGTAGAACATATTGACTTCTGTCTAGGAGCTGGGGGGGGAAAAGAAGCAGCAGCAAGAGCTTAGTCATCACTCACCACATGCATAGAGAAATCAACGTATGCTATTTGGATTATTAGGAACTTGTGGAATATTATATGCTTGCCGTTTTAAGCAGGATGAATTAAGAGATCAAAATAAGGTCTATTTCATAAGCATGTTGGTTTTGCACTGTCATGCTGGGAATGGGAGCCTTTTTGTATTAATAGACTGATCAACTGCTTGGTGCTTTAGCGCCACCGTGATTGAATTACTACAAAAATAACAAATATGAGGGTCGCTATCTTTTCAATCCCCAGGGGGCCCAGGCTGATCTTTGTTTCCATTCGGCCCCTCCCTCGTCTCCTACTGACATATGTTAATGTCAATCATACGACCCACAGATGTAATTATCTGACTGCCCAGGCCTACACACCAGACTGAGACCAGGCCCCTCCCCAGTGGTGCAAAGTAACTAAATAAATTTACTCAAGTACTGTACTTAGGTGCAATTTTCAGGTACTTTTACTTTACTGGAGTATTTCCAAATGGCAATACTTTTACTTCTACTCCACTACATCTCAGAGGCAAATATTGTACATTTACTCCATTACAATTATTTGAACACTAAGTTACTTTGGAGAGCATACATTAACCACTTCAGCCATGGCCATTTGAAAATAGCCGATCTATAAGCTCACAACGCGTCACTTTGAACTTGTAGATCTGCTATTTTCAAAGGATTCTTATTTGGAAACATGTGAAACAGGATAGTGTGCAATGCATGAGTACTACACTGGAGTATTTACTTTGAGTAAAACATTTGAGTAATTCTTCCACCACTGCCCCTCTCCCCGCCCACGGATAATACACCTCGTCACGTTATGTTGTCAATGTGTTGTTATGTGTTAATCATGTCTTCAGTTTAACACAGTGTCTTTAAACTATTTAGGGAATGAATGAAACGGAAACATGTCCATCGCCTCCCTTTCCCGACAACCAAGTAAACACCCATCCGTCTTTCAGACGATAGAAGTCGTGCTATTATCTTGCATTAATACTCGCGGACTTCTTTTTAAAAGGACACGTCAATAAAATAGAATATACCGTAATAGGAAATACGCATAATGTAACCTGCTGCAACAAATACGTATGGTGTTAATGTTAGTTCTTTTATCAGCTTAACGGACTGGTGTGTTAGCATGCTAGCTTACAGTTAGCTAAGATGGGAGTGGACCACGGACTAATTCAATGTTTACCTTACTCTGGTTACAACTAGGTAGTATGCCGTTCAAATTAATGCAACCGTTTCACTTACCGATCCCTTCTGGACAAAGAATTGTTCGACGTTTTGGTTATTTGACGCACAGCAGGTTGTAATAGGTTTTAAACTAGTATTTGTGCCTGTGTGTATGTAGCTGGCTTCAGTTCAAGCAGTGCCAGGAAACAAGATGAGAAAAATGTCTGTTTAGAATTCGATGGTGGACATACGCTAACTCCGCCCCACGGCCACGCCCAGTGTTCGGAAACGACCCCCTCTCCCCCACTCCGCCCAGGGCAGTCACGTGGTCACTAAACTTTAACTTTCTCATGTCAAGGACCCCCCAATCTGGCTAGCCATCGTCAAAGAAAAGGTCGATCCTTCTCACTTTAACTGGATCTCAGTTGTAACTCGAGCTCAGTTAGGCTTTGATTGATTGATTGAAGACTTTATTAGAAGTTTGCATAGGAAAAGGTACAGTTTCATGACGGTACAGTTCACTGGTACAAGGTCTACTAAAAGGAGATCCATGAAAAGACTAAGCTTATTTCCACTGGAAACCATTGAAGTATCTCATATAACATTGAATGACAGACAAATAGAACACAGTACTATGCAGTAGATAATTATGTAAAGAAAAACAAAAAAGAAAACAGTAAGTCTAAATAAACAGTATATACAAAGAAGGGGCAGGGGAGGGTAGGGTTGGGCTAGGTTAGTTTTTTACCAGTTGCGAATGGCTGCTGCCTGTAAGTGATTCTTCAGGGCAATTTTCAAGGCTGTTCTTGAGAGACAATTTGTTTGGGGGTCCCCCAAACAAATTGATTGATATGTATTTGCATCAAGTCAACTTGCATCAAACTTGCTTTGGCAATGTAAACTTATGTTTTCTCATGCCAATAAATTTGAATTGAATATTTGCATCAAGTCCAGTAAAAATATCACTTGACCTCCCACTAATTGCAACAAAAAACAACTCAACTGATTTTGTGTCCTAAATATGTCCTGAATGAGTGGAGAAAAGTCTTAAGGAATTGCATGAAGAGAAAATCCAGAAATTCAAAATGGTTGCATTATTACACTATTATTACATATACAATAATATATCATGAAATCCGAACATAGTATGAAGTCAACATTTGGCAGGTGTGTTACTGGGGACCCAGGGAAATCAAGTATATCGCATTCCTAAGACAAAAATGTGGTTTATAGGTTATTTACCCGCATTGATTATGGATGGGGACCCACATGCAAGGCCCTGGATGGGTGGGGACCCAAATGCAAGCGCAGAGTCAGAATCAATGGGGGTAAAACATACTTGACCCTTGACCCTACTGACCCAAATGCATTTGGATCTCCATCCAGGGCCTTGCATTTGGGTCCCCATCCAGGGCCATGCAATTTACTATAATACATTTTGTCTTAGGAATGCGACAATTGCAAAAAAAAATATATATTATTGAACTCAAGTCTCCATGGTGTGAATAATGCCGCCAGTACACAGAGCATGCACGGAAGAAATTTGGCAAAGCTGTAGTGGTGTTTGATGGAAATGAAAGTAGTAACACAAAGGACATGTCACACCAAAGACAGTCAAAGTGGAAGCTTGGCACCACTGTGACATTTACAGCTGACATGATTGTCAGGGTTAGGGTTGTGCAGAAGTCTGTGCAGTGTGCTACCTCCAACAGCACTGTACTAATATGGGATGACACGGACCTCTTAGTCCTTCTCTGCTACCATGCTAGCCTAGACTCCCATGACCTGTTCTTTTTTTTGGAATCGAGGAAAAGCACAAAGAAGACTCATTTGGAACATCAAGGCTACAAAACAACTACTTGGCCCAGACATATGTAAACACATCTTGTTCTACATGCAATCCTGGATGCAACACTACATCTCGCCTTCATGGGATTGGAAAGGGAGCTTCCCTCAAGAAATTCAAAGAAAGTGACATATTGAGAGCAAGCCGAGGTGTTCTATGCACATTCAGCTTCTACAGATGATGTGGCAGAAGCTGGAGAGAAAGCAATGGTGATTCCCTACAATGGAAAAATCAACAGACACCCTGGACACCCTCCGATATCATCGGTTCTGTGAGAAGGCGGCATCAACGTCAGTAGCAGCAAAGTATCACAGCTTACATGTGTACTTGCAAGTGCAAGAATGGAAGGGATCTACAAATGGACCTAATCTAACGCAATGGGGATGGCAGAAATGTGATGAGGGGTTTGTGCCAATTCAGACAACCCTACCCCTGAGTAAGCCTGGCTACGCGAGGCTACCCTACCCCCTGCTCCAGAAAGGCTTCTGTGGGTCATCAAGAGCAACTGATGCACATACAAAAAGAACAATATCGAGTGCAATCCAGCATGTGCACACTGCAGAGGATTCAGCTGCACTAAATCAATGCAGATGCACTGTGACGATGATGAAGATGACATTTTGTAGTGTCATAGTTTCCACATAATGTAATTTAGTTGTTTGATTACTTGATCAGTTGTGTGATTATGTGATCATAATGCAGTCTTGTCACTGATATTCTGTATCCATAAGTCAATCCTGTTATACTGGCACCTGAATAAAAGGTTAGAACCGTCTGCTCCAGTGTCTCTCTCTCTACTGCATTCTGTATCCTTGTTTTGATACAAGGAACAAATAGTAAACGTATAATCTAGCAGAAAGGGCAAAAAAAAGAAAGAAAAACATCTTTGGTGGGGTCATACTTACAGGCCATTTTCAAAACTTTCCCTTCGTAGGATTCCTTAGGAATTGTTTTATGTTATTCAGGACATATTAAGGATACAAAATCTGCAGAGTTTGGTTTTGTTGCAATTCTTTATCCTTGTTTTGATGCAAGGAACAAAAGTATAATCTAGCAGAAAGGGCCAAAAAAACGTCTTTGATGGGGTCATACTTACAGGCCATTTTCAAAAACCTTCCCTTCATAGGATTCCTTAGGACTTTTTGTATGTTATTCAGGACATATTGAAGATACAAAATCACTAGTTTGGTTTTGTTGCAATTAGTGGGAGGTTGACCCCCATTTTTGCCTAGATTTCCTGTACTATTGGTTTGCATGCAGACCAACCCCCCCCCCCCTCATCTGAATGCTATAATAACTAATATGACTGGGACCAGCCAGAGGCCCCTCAAGGACCCCTGGCCCTAACCCCACTTTGATAACCACCACTGTATGTGGATTGTGCATCATTCAGTCTGTTGCTTTGTGAAGCCAAATGAATAACAATTAATCTACACACAATAGTTTAATTGGCTATATGATTAATATTGAAACCTATGATAAAGTCATACTTATTGTCAGAAATATTTAATTGAAACCAATGAAATTATGCAAATACAATGCCATGATGCAAATACATATCAATCATCTGCAATTGAAGGCTCATTTGGTAAGATTCTTTAATAAGGATGGATAGATAGATAGATACCTTTATTATCCCAAGGGGGGAAATCAGTCGCCCAGAGGCAGCACAGCAGTGTAAGGTTATTTACAAGGCTGTTTATGTGTCATAATGATTTATTTAGCCCATATACGCTTAGCTCCAAAGTCTCCAGAATTGATCTTTGTACCTGTTTTAAGTATGAGTAGCACTCTGTTCCATTGTTTGTGGGCATGTCCAAGAATAAAGGAGTTTTGGGAGGAGGTTAGAAAGGAGCTACAACGGATACTACTTATTAACATTGAGCTAGATCCAAAACTCTTCTTACTAGGCCTTTACCCGATTGGCCATAGGATAAAAAACAACGAGATAAAAATTTCTGGATCTTGGGTTCCTGCAAGCCAAAAGGGTTATCGCCCTTACATGGAAAAAGACAGGGAAACCTAGCATCACTCAGTGGTTTAAGGAATTGTCTTTGTGCCTTCCATTAGAAAGGATCACATACACTCTCAAGAACAAACAAGAGCTATTTGAGAAAATATGGGGGAATTTTATCCAGTATGTCAAGGGCAATGATCTCTCGTATTTAATGGAGGAACCAGGTGTGGGGTAGCTGCATTCCCTCTGCGGTCGTTTGTCCAGCCTTGTGGCGTGGGACTCTGGGTGTAAATAGTATATGTGCTCTTTGAATTATTTAATACTCTTATGTGTCGTGTTAGTGTCAGGTTTTTTGGTTGTTCTTTTTGTATGTTGTTGTATTTTCTTTTTTTGCTTGTTTTGTCTCTATGTGATCTATTAGTGTCTTGTATTATGTTGTTTTGTATTATGTTGTTTCTGTAAAAAAAGGAAAAAAAAAAGAATAAACATATTGTTTAAAAAAAAGTATGAGTACCTTAATTGCTACTATACCTTTCAACACTGAATGGTAAAACAATTTCACACCATTGCTTCCATCTAGTGGTTGAGAAAGGAAACAGCAAGGATTATAATAGAGTATGTGTGGGCGCAATCTATAACAGGTAATGTTTTCGCCCAGCATCTGTCCAAGACATCTTAAGCAATTAGTAACGGATTTGCACAAAACTAGGTGGAATGGTTGGTTCTGGCTGGGCTATGGTCTTCATACCTAAGTAAATGCACATCATTATATTATAAGACCATAATTCTAGAATGTTTAAGCTTTGATCTGAATATTTGCACTTATTCAGAAGTGGCCAGTGGTCTTTTTCAGTCTTCACCCTCTCAATGAATAGACTGAATCTAGAGCCATTGGCTACTGCAACAGTGCTTGTATAAGGGATTAACTGTAGGAACAAAGCTTTTCATTAATCAGGATCCTGAGGGAAGGTAAAAGCACTTATAATCTCTACAGTACATTTCTTTTTTTTTATATATTTTTGCATAAACATAAATCTGAATAAATATGAAAGTAAACCCTGCCTAGTCCAAACAGTTTCAGATTAGAGGGAAAACAATGGATTTAATTTTTAAGTAAAAATTATGCAAACATTTTTCATTTCACCCTGTTTATTTTCAATCAATAAGAGGATAGGAATGTGCAGAGAAGAGAAAGAAAACACATAAACCTTTCTCAACAACTTTCAGATGAAAAACATATATAACAGAACATACAAGAAACAATTTAGAAAAAGGAACAGAAGAGGATCTCAGCACACAAATATAGCATTCTAGTACTCTTCTCCTTCATCCTCATCTCCAACACTATCAGTGCCCACTTCTTCGTAATCCTTCTCCAGGGCAGCCATGTCCTCTCTGGCCTCAGAGAACTCTCCCTCCTCCATGCCCTCACCAACATACCAGTGGACGAAGGCCCTCTTGGCATACATCAGGTCAAACTTGTGGTCGAGACGAGCCCAGGCCTCAGCGATGGCTGTTGTGTTGCTCAGCATGCACACAGCCCTCTGGACCTTGGCCAGATCACCACCAGGAACCACTGTGGGAGGCTGGTAGTTGATGCCCACCTTGAAGCCAGTGGGACACCAGTCCACAAACTGGATGCTGCGTTTGGTCTTGATTGTTGCAATGGCAGAGTTGACATCTTTGGGCACCACATCTCCACGGTACAGCAGACAGCAGGCCATGTATTTACCATGACGAGGATCACACTTCACCAACTGATTGGCCGGCTCGAAGCAGGCGTTGGTGATGTCTGCAACTGACAGCTGCTCATGATAAGCCTTCTCTGCGGAAATGACTGGTGCGTAGGTGGCCAGGGGGAAGTGGATACGAGGGTACGGCACCAAGTTGGTCTGGAACTCTGTCAGGTCTACGTTCAGGGCTCCGTCAAAGCGCAGGGAGGCAGTGATCGAAGACACAATCTGGCCAATGAGCCTGTTGAGGTTGGTGTAGCTTGGCCTCTCAATGTCCAGGTTCCTGCGGCAGATGTCATAGATAGCCTCATTGTCTACCATGAAGGCACAGTCAGAGTGCTCCAGAGTGGTGTGGGTGGTTAAGATTGCGTTGTAGGGCTCCACTACAGCCGTGGACACCTGGGGAGCTGGGTAGACAGCAAACTCAAGTTTGGACTTCTTCCCATAATCGACAGAGAGCCGCTCCATCAACAGGGAAGTGAAGCCAGAGCCAGTGCCGCCACCAAAGCTATGGAAGATGAGAAACCCCTGGAGGCCAGTGCACTGGTCAGCCTGAAAGAAAAAAAAATATATAATTGTCTTTAGTCAGTTGAAGCTTAATTTAGCTATACAAGCTGAGCAGTTCTGTATTAAAAACATCAGTGCTCTCACCAGCTTTCGAGTTCTGTCCAGAACCAGGTCAATGACCTCCTTGCCGACGGTGTAGTGTCCACGGGCATAGTTGTTGGCAGCATCCTCCTTTCCTGTGATCATCTGCTCAGGATGGAACAGCTGGCGGTATGTCCCTTTACGCACCTCATCTGTAAATAGATTTTAAGGAAACAGTTTAAAGTTGCTTGCTATTCATTATAATATTTAGCCTCCAACAATAATAATACAACTTACTAGAAGTATTTATATTTGTATTTTTACTATTTTATGTTCACATCTGGGAATTTTAGGATCAAGTAAATGCAAGAGATTTATAATATGATGGTCCACATCATTAGGGCTACTGACCAATGACAGTGGGTTCCAGGTCAACAAAGATGGCTCTGGGGACATGCTTTCCTCCTCCAGTCTCGCTGAAGAAGGTGTTGAAGGAGTCGTCTCCACCACCCCTAGTCTTATCACTGGGCATCTGGCCGTCAGGCTGTATGCCATGCTCCAGGCAGTACAGCTCCCAGCAGGCATTGCCCATCTGGACTCCGGCTTGGCCCACATGCATAGAAATACACTCACGCTGCATAGGAAGACATGTAATGAAGCACAAATTAAGACTAGAAAGGGGCACTCAGTAGAGCACATATCTTTTTAGTATACGCCCGGTAGTGCAGCCTCTCTATAAATATTAAAGAATACACTTTACGAATACACAACAGAAGAAAAATATACCACCGGACGGAAAAGTGTTTTACTTTTGCATAATATAAAAGGACCTGAAAGTAAAAAAGCCATAGTGCTATCTTATGTTTAAATCTAGTAGTAGACCTGTACTTAGGGTGACCAGATCCAAACTGGTTATTCGAGGGACAGAAGTATTGTTTTTGTGGGACGGGCAGGCGGGGTGGTTAATAGCAACTTGGGCAACTTAAGTTGTTGTTAAATGCTTTGAGGTCATTTGAAACTGCCTATTGTTTTGTTAGTAACCCGCTGTAGCCTAGGTGATATTTCTCATGTTATTTTAAAAGGCTTAAAAACATCTTGCAGTTGCAGGGAAAGAGACAATGAGAGAGATTTACAATGGAAAGACAATTATTAGGAGGATACCCTATAATTTATTCACGTGTTGCTAGAGCAATGCTGTACGTGTCTAACTTGCTCACCTATCAACACCTACACATTTCTTATTACTGGAGCCTGCCAATCTCAATGTGGGACAGGGTCTCAATTTGTGGGACGCCTGAAAAGTCATGGAAATGTGGGACTGTCCCACGCAAAGGGGGACATCTGGTCACCCTACCTGTACTGAACTGTACTGCCTTGTGCTTTTCCTATGCGAGCTGCTTATAAAGTATTCAATCAATCAATCAATCAAAAACTCCACTGCGCCCCCTACCGATATGAAGAATAGATTTTCTTTTCTATTGGCACGAGATCTGTAGGGGGCGCAGTAGAGTAACTATTAACAAAAATGCCCTTTCGATTGAATATTGAATTACTCATTTAAACAGTCTTTGTTTCGGTGAGTAGAAAAATGGTATTCTTTATTTTGACTGAAGTCGAGACTGAAGCTGCGCTGCATAACTGACATAATGTAGGGAAATAGTTATGGGAAGTTCAGTACATACGATACTGTTATATCAGACTACACAATCTAGGTCAGGTGGACATACACTTCTTCCTGAATCAGCCTGCTTAACTGCTAGCCTGTCCCATTTTGTCTTATTTCAACTTATTTGTCTTATCGATAGAGGGTGTCGACGAAAAACGTTATAGCTTGAGTATGATACGCTTATGACAGCTCAAAAGGCGGGAAACATAACTTTGTGTGCGTGTGTGTGTTGGGGGGATACATTTAGCAATTAAGCAATAGGGGACTGCCCATAAGTCCGAAATCTCATTAGTCCTACATATCATTAGTCCTAAATTTATTTAGGGTTAGGTTTTAGGCATAGTTTTACTGAGGTTCGGGTTAGGTTTAGGCATAGTATTTGCCATGGCACCAGTCATAACTTTGTGTGCGTCAGTGCGTGTGTGTTGGGGGGATACATTTACCAATAAGCAATAAGACTTTGTCCATTACCACATTCATTACATCTCCAGTACATTTAATACCTCTACAAAGACAACTAATTACGACTTTTGAGTCTTCTATAACATCGTATATATCAATCATATTTAATATAGCAGAGTAAACTAGACTCCTCTAGACAGACTTCTAAACTATTCAAACGTAAAGGGGGGAACTCGTGTCAGGTGTCAGTCCGTTTGTGACCCAAAAAAAAGAAGAAAAAAATAAAGCATTTTGGTTTAGAAATTATAGAATAGATCATCCCAATCCAAAACGATACATTTCTTTAAAGAGAGAGATAGAGAGAAAGAAATGCTTCTATTTTACTCACCATTTTGTCTGTTCTGTATTGCTGAAAAGCACCCGGTTATGTTGAGTCACTTCAGCGGTATGACTTCTCCAGTCCTGAGAGCAGACGTTACAGTTTGATTTCAAAAGTCTCTTCACACTGGAGCACTGATTGGCTGGAGAGATCACGTGTACTCATCAGCCATTGGTTGATACGGAATTCTAACTGCGTAGTTCCATGATGCTGGCAGTTATTTACTCTGCAAAAACAATAGGTGGCAGCAGAGCCTTCTAGAAGACTCTGGGTGGCAGCAGTGTGCGCCAGTGTGCACTAGATAAAGCCTGATTCGTACTTAGTCGTACGACGGTGTCGCGCGTCGAAAATAGCCGACCTAGACCTACACACACTCACAACGTGAGCAGAGCTCCATAGAGTAGGGCCATTCCCACTTAGTTGTAAAAGGTACCCCAAATGATTTTTTAGTTGACCTTGTACCAATATAGAGTTATAAAAGGAACTGTGCTGTAACGAAACTGTACCTTTTCCTATGTAAGGAAGTAGTACCATTTAACATGTAAAACTGAACTGAAAACACTGAGGGAATCTACAAGAGGGTACAGAACAAGCTGTTCTTCCTGAGGCACATAGGTATTCAACTTGTGAATTCCGCTGCTGCAGATGTTCCACCAGTCTGTTAGTCAAGTGCCCTCTTTGCCATGGTATGTTGGGGGTAACAATAACACCAACAGAAGGGATGCCAACAAACTAAACAAGCTGGATGTCATTGTGAGGAAGGCTAGCTTTGTAGATGGAGTTGAACGGAATAATCTGGAGGTCGTTGCGGAGTGGATGAGGGCGAAGCTGGACACTATTTAGGAGAACCCATCCCATTCCCTCTAGGATAAGCTAGACTAGAGTATCCTCAGCACACCACATGTGACATTAGCCACCAGGCTCCACAACCAGGGTTGGAGAACTTAAGGCCTACTTGAACACCAACTAATATGTTTTGACTAATAAAGGTATACTTCCAGTACACATTGACATTGCTAGCCTGGAATATTGTTGCTCTTTCAGCATGTTTTTGAGAAAAAACAAATGCTGTACAACTTTGAGAGGCCTCTTAAGGATAATACTAAATTGGGCATAAATTCATCAAGATAACTCACTTGAAGATCTGTTGATATCTGTTGATAGAGTATATTAATTTTCATATTCACTACTTTGAGAGGCCTCTTAAGGATAATACTAAATTGGGCATAAATTCATCAAGATAACTCACTTGAAGATCTGTTGATAGAGTATATTAATTTTCATATTCACTAAGACGGTACACATAATTTGAGATATTATGCTGTGCATGTGTAATATACAGTATATAATGATCATTTTCCAGACATTCAACACATTTTTGAATTTAACATTCGATCCTTTGTGGCAAAATAGTGCACAGTACGACACATTGCTTGATACAACTTTATTGTTTCCAACTGTTAGTTTAGTACAGTTTTATTTTTCAATTTCAAAACTTTGTATGAATTCATTGTAGACCTTTAAGTAGCTTGAATTAATTGGCATTGCAATTAATTTCACTTCACTGGCACCGTCCAACAGCCAAGTATGTACATTATGTAGCCATAATGTAACTGAGCAACTCCTAGGTGTGCACCATGTTTCTAACAAAGAGCTTGCATGTATTGTCAAACCTCCCTGGATGAATACAACTTCATAAAATAATAAGTATAAATCATTTGAAAACTCAAATTTGGAATATTTTGGAATGTGAACATTTCAGTTGCTGTGGCATTTCTGACTAACACAGGCTCTCATATCTTAACAGACCAAGTAAAGTAACATTTTGGCCAAAGCCTCTCAGTGCCACTGACTAAACAACCATTTTCCTACTGTTCTGAATTATAAATATACACTGAACATGTAAAACAAAGCAGAAGTAATAATGTTAATGCAAAAGTAGAACAGCAAACAATAAGTGTATCAAGTGCAAGTGGCCTTTTAATACTCTTCTCCTTCATCCTCCTCTCCAACACTGTCAGTGCCCACCTCTTCGTAATCCTTCTCCAGGGCAGCCATGTCCTCTCTGGCCTCAGAGAACTCTCCCTCCTCCATGCCCTCACCAACATACCAGTGGACAAAGGCCCTCTTGGCATACATCAGGTCAAACTTGTGGTCGAGACGGGCCCAGGCCTCAGCGATGGCTGTTGTGTTGCTCAGCATGCACACAGCTCTCTGGACCTTGGCCAGGTCACCACCAGGAACCACTGTGGGAGGCTGGTAGTTGATGCCCACCTTGAAGCCAGTGGGACACCAGTCCACAAACTGGATGCTGCGTTTTGTCTTGATTGTTGCGATGGCAGAGTTGACATCTTTGGGCACCACATCTCCACGGTACAGCAGACAGCAGGCCATGTATTTACCATGACGAGGATCACACTTCACCAACTGATTGGCTGGCTCGAAGCAGGCGTTGGTGATGTCAGCGACCGATATCTGCTCATGATAAGCCTTCTCTGCGGAAATGACTGGGGCGTAGGTGGCCAGGGGGAAGTGGATACGAGGGTACGGCACCAAATTGGTCTGGAACTCTGTCAGGTCTACGTTCAGGGCTCCGTCAAAGCGCAGGGAGGCAGTGATCGAAGACACAATCTGGCCAATGAGCCTGTTGAGGTTGGTGTAGCTTGGCCTCTCAATGTCCAGATTCCTGCGGCAGATGTCATAAATGGCCTCATTGTCTACCATGAAGGCACAGTCGGAGTGCTCCAGAGTGGTGTGGGTGGTTAAGATGGAGTTGTAGGGCTCCACTACAGCCGTGGACACCTGGGGAGCTGGGTAGACGGCAAACTCAAGTTTGGACTTCTTTCCATAATCGACAGAGAGCCTCTCCATCAACAGGGAAGTGAAGCCAGAGCCAGTGCCTCCACCAAAGCTATGGAAGATGAGAAATCCCTGGAGGCCAGTGCACTGGTCAGCCTGAAAGAAAAACATACAATTGTCTTTTGTCAGTTAAAGCTTAAGTTACTAAGCTACACAAGGTACACAGTTAACTAAGATCAACCACGTCATCAGGGCACTCACCAGCTTGCGGGTTCTGTCCAGGACCAGATCAATGATCTCCTTGCCGATGGTGTAATGTCCGCGGGCATAATTGTTGGCGGCATCTTCCTTTCCTGTGATCATCTGCTCAGGGTGGAACAGCTGGCGGTATGTCCCTGTACGCACCTCATCTGTGAATGAAGATTTCAAGGATCAGTTGCCAATCATTATTCCTTTGGTTTTCTTTGGTGTGTCTAATTTGTGTAACCAACAATAAATAAAAACATTTTAAGGAAACAGATTTAAGTTGTTGCTATTCCTTATGACATTTAATTTAGTAATAATAATAATATTACTAATTATAAAATACATCTTAATAGTAGTAATGAAAAATGTTCACATCGGGAATTGTGGGGTCAAGTAGTGGCTGCCAAGAAATTAACGATCACTTATTAATTTGATAAATGGTTCATTTTCATTAGGGCTACTGACCAATGACAGTGGGTTCCAGGTCGACAAAGATGGCTCTGGGGACATGCTTTCCCCCTCCAGTCTCACTGAAGAAGGTGTTGAAGGAGTCGTCTCCTCCACCAACAGTCTTATCGCTGGGCATCTGGCCGTCAGGCTGTATGCCATGCTCCAGGCAGTAGAGCTCCCAGCAGGCATTGCCCATCTGGACTCCGGCTTGGCCGACATGCATAGAAATACACTCACGCTGCATAGGAAGATAAATAAATACATATTAATAAATACACGAGAAAACAAAAATTAGACTTTTGAGTGTCAGAATGTACTAGGAAAATTAGCAAATACAATCCTGTTATAGAAGAGAAGCATCCTTAAAATAATTCTTTTTTTACAGTCTAGGTCAGACTACACACACTTCCAGAACCAGGCTGCTAGGACATTTTGTCCCTTTTCATTACAGTAGCAGATGTCATTATATTCAGCCTCAGTCATTATAGTCTCATTCGGCACATGACTGGGCGATTTGGTCAGTCCTTTGTGGTGGTTGCCATCCAGCTACATAACCACGCCCTCATTATGTCCTGTTCTATCCTTGGATTAATGACTCCTGCTCGACTCTGGCGCATTTGCTCATCATCATGTACATCCCAGGCCAGCAGTACATGAGCTAATGTGGCAGTCATCACATGAAGTGTATTGTACAGCATGTTCGTCTTGCATACTGACTGGCAATAATGGCTTTGCGGAGGAAGCCTATTTGACCCAAAATGCCCCAAATCACGAAGGCCTAATCAACCCCAAAATGTAATCACATACTGCGGGGTGTCGCAGAGACAAATGTGATTTCGCTTATATGCCCCTAGGGACCACCGCAAATGAGATAAATGTCACCGCTTGTTTAAAGTAGGTCGTGAGTCAGCAACATATTCTCGCGAGATCCGGTAACAACGACCATATTGATCCCGTAAGTATGACGGTCACGTGGGGTGGTGACCGCGCCCAAATGAACCGGAACTGTGCCATTTCGTACTAGGCGGGGAATTATTCCGGCTCTTTTGTCTAAAATATCAAGGATCTTTTGTTCTTGGGTTGGGTCTCTACTAGGCCGGTCAAGAATCGATTATACTCCCAGTTTATAGTCCATTGTACGGCGGCGTACCGTCGAACAATGGAGTATGATAAATTAAACTGATGGCACATCATAGCAGCCCAGAAGGCGGGAATAAAATGTACAACATTCCGAAGATACATTTTCGTCCAAAAATACCAAAGTAGCCTTTTTAACATTACTTCATCTTCCATAATAACATTGTATTTAACATACAGGCCTAACAAAACGCAAGAAACGTAATATCTTCCTAAACTGTTAAAATCGGCACTTTGTGTAACGTTGGGAGGAGAAGAAAAAAAAAGATGGGGGGGGAAAAAAACCTCGGCAGTCGCGGTCAATGTGTGACAAACTGGCAACATTAAAAACATTTTGATTTAGAAAAGATCATGCCAAAACGACACATTTCGACGCATAAATAGACAGAGAAATAAAAATTGTGATTTTACTCACCATTTTGTCTGTTCTTTGATTTAACTGAAAAGCACCCGATTATGTTGAGTCACTTCAGTGGAATGACTTCCTCCAGCCCGAGTTCGAAAGCCTCTCTTCACCCTGGAACGCTGATTGGTCGGGGAGGGTCACATGTACTCATCAGCCATTGGTTGACACGTAGATCTAAAGCCAGATTCATACTTCGTTGCACGGCGGTGTCGCGCGTCTCACATAATAGCAGACCTACAAGCTCACAAGGTGTCCCATCCACGACGCACCCTGAGCTTGTAGATCTGCGCACGCGACAGTGGCGACACATAAGTACGATGCTGTATAGATTCGGCTTAACTTTACTCTGCATGATGACGTGACGAGTTAATTTTTACACTGCAAAACAGTAGATGGCAGCAGTGTGCTATAAGAGTGTGCTAGCTAGTACAGTCTATGCCGGTTAGTAGGACATCCAAGGGGACGTCCATGCTTTGCATTTTAGGATGATGAAAATGTACTTCATTTTATGTATTTCTGTTTTTATGTATCCTTATCCATTAGTTGCTGAACATGTGCCTGTCCTCCTAGATGCTAATAACTTTATTTCGATTTTGACAACCTTTTGTAGATCTTAAGATTAAGCTTTATTGATTTGAACCCCATGGCATGACCCCATATCCCCAGGGGAAATTCAGCCTGGCCTTGTGTCATTGTAGCAACAGCAGTGAAAAACACAAGTAGGCCTAATACAGATATGTGTATCAACACTGAATTTGAGAATTAATGCACAGTCTGTCAACACTACAGACCGTCAACAGTATAGGCTATCTGGATGAATACACACAGTAGCCTACAATCTATCAACATTCAACAGTCTATGGATAATTGGATATTGATTGATTGGTGTCCACTAACAGGGTAGTTGCAGCCTGTTCTTGCTCCGTAGCCCACCACCAGCTCCTTCTTTCTGAAGATGTGAGCTGGAGGTGATTGTTGTTGTTGTCACACAATCAAATGAAGTTCTCCATCAGGGCTCTGTACTTTGTTGTGATGCAGCTGACAATGAATGGAGTCAGGGTTCTCATTTGTGTGGGCTCAAAGTGGGCTCATTTGACAATGACACTGGTGCTCAGCTACTGCTCTGGTATAAGAAAAGGACTACTAGAGGGTGAACAGAAATGGTAACAGCAGCTCCTTGGGGAGAACACCAGCACATGTGCGACTGGCTGCCCTGCAATCTGATATACTGGTCAACTGTAGTCTGTATTCCAGGCCACCTGGTGGTGGTACACCTGCACCACTGAGTTGAATAGTCTTGGTATTTTACTTTTCAACAGATAATAGCTTTTAATGTTGAATTATGATATAAAAGTAGTGGCAAAAAGGGCACAGCAATACACAACTTTATTTCATTTATATTCATGTCATTCTTTCAGACATAATGAATCCAAATTTAGGTTTGCAAACATTCAAAGGAGATAGATAAAACATTGCAAATCCATTTTCAGAATAAGTGTGTAAATTCACAGACCATAATCCTGACTCGAAATCATGTGAATTTTGAAGCTTTTTTTTAAGTAGCTTGCATTGATTGGCCTTCAATGTAAGTTTAAATAATTTAGCTTTTAGGTAGTGTTACTGTAAGTAGCTCTAGAATTTCAACATCTCACCCCACTGTAACTGCAATAGCCAACTGTATATTGATCTGCTGAGCAACCCTTATGTACTGTACGTTTTTAAATGCACAAATTAAAATAAAGTAGACAGGTGGTATATCCACAAAAGTGGTGGGCACACCAAGCCTTTCTGTACTACAGAACCATTTTCCTATTATTCATACTAAAAATACACACCATTTGGGTACTGTAAACTAAAACGTCCTCACATTTGGGTACTGTAAACTAATACTTCCTCACATAGGGTAGGAACAAAGCTTAGTGTTATTCAGAAGCCTAAGGCAAAGGCAAAGGCACTTCTCTTCAATCATTTCATTAGGCTTACGGTAAAAAGTTCCAGATTAGGTAGACCTATGGGAAAACAATGGATTCATGGACGTATATTGTAAGAGTGAAGCTTTAATGCCACTTGCTGGGATTCTTTTACATACAGTTACATTACATCTTAACTGCACATATCAGTTACAGCTTGAATGCAAATGTTTATTGATGTCACCATTTCATTCAAGACTGTACAGACAGATTTCAGGATTTAAAAATTCAGACTGAAGCCAAATGGTTTCATTTGAAGTTCAATACAACTTGGCCTTGACAATACCCTTCTAAACAACTGTCAGATTTAGCACAAGCTTGACTTAAGTGATAAGCATCATGGTAAAGAAAAATTAACAGAATGTTATCTCAAAGAGCGGTCTTCTAGTACTCTTCTCCTTCCTCCTCCCCCTCTCCAACACTGTCAGTGCCCACCTCTTCGTAATCCTTCTCCAGGGCAGCCATGTCCTCTCTGGCCTCAGAGAACTCTCCCTCCTCCATGCCCTCACCAACATACCAGTGGACAAAGGCCCTCTTGGCATACATCAGGTCAAACTTGTGGTCGAGACGAGCCCAGGCCTCAGCGATGGCTGTTGTGTTGCTCAGCATGCATACAGCCCTCTGGACCTTGGCCAGGTCACCACCAGGAACCACTGTGGGAGGCTGGTAGTTGATGCCCACCTTGAAGCCAGTGGGACACCAGTCCACAAACTGGATGCTGCGTTTGGTCTTGATTGTTGCGATGGCAGAGTTGACATCTTTGGGCACCACGTCTCCACGGTACAGCAGACAGCAGGCCATGTATTTACCATGACGAGGATCACACTTCACCAACTGGCTGGCCGGCTCGAAGCAGGCATTGGTGATGTCTGCAACTGACAGCTGCTCATGATATGCCTTCTCTGCGGAAATAACTGGTGCGTAGGTGGCCAGGGGGAAGTGGATACGAGGGTACGGCACCAAGTTGGTCTGGAACTCTGTCAGGTCAACATTCAGGGCTCCGTCGAAGCGAAGGGAAGCAGTGATCGAAGAAACAATCTGGCCAATGAGCCTGTTGAGGTTGGTGTAGCTTGGCCGCTCAATGTCCAGATTCTTGCGGCAGATGTCATAGATGGCCTCATTGTCTACCATGAAGGCACAGTCAGAGTGCTCCAGAGTGGTGTGGGTGGTTAAGATTGAGTTGTAGGGCTCCACTACAGCCGTGGACACCTGGGGAGCTGGGTAGACGGCAAACTCAAGTTTGGACTTCTTTCCATAATCGACAGAGAGCCTCTCCATCAACAAGGAAGTGAAGCCAGAGCCAGTGCCGCCACCAAAGCTATGGAAGATGAGAAACCCCTGGAGGCCAGTGCACTGGTCAGCCTGAAAAAACAAAAAACACACTTGTCTTTAGTCTGTCAAAACTAAAGCTAGCTACAAGCAGTTACCGAGAACAACGGAGTCAGAGCTCTCACCAACTTGCGAGTTCTGTCCAGGACCAGGTCAATGCTCTCCTTGCCAATGGTGTAGTGTCCACGGGCATAGTTGTTGGCAGCATCCTCCTTTCCTGTGATCATCTGCTCAGGGTGGAACAGCTGTCGGTATGTTCCTGTACGCACCTCATCTGTAAATAGAAGGTTTTAAGGAAACAGTTGACAATCATTTCATTGTATTTCTTCAAACTTCTGAAGAAAACTATTTTTCCTTATTCATTTTGTGCCCAAAAATAAGTTGACAATCATGGGGGGGGTGCTCTCCATTCCGACATGTCGCCACTCCGACAGTGACTTCTTATTGTCGGAGTGGCAACACTTCCATAGAGGTTAAGGTTAGGGTAAGAGATAGGGTTAGAGTTGGAATGGAGACATGTCGGAAAGGAGACATGTCGGAATGGAGAGATGCACTCGACAATCATTTCATTGTATCTCTTCTGAAGAAAACTATTTTTCCTTATTCATTTTGTGTCCAACAACAATAAAAACAAAATTATACAATTTTACTTTTGGTTATTTTGGTGTCAAGTAGCTGCCTGTAAGAGGTAAATTGTTAATTTATAGTAGCGCTGCTCCCCAATTAGAACAAGCGTCTAGTCGGCGACCTGGCCAACTCGGAACAATGTAAATAGGGAATGAATGCTCCGCCCTTTAATTCGAACCCCATTATACCTGTTTTCATAGGACCCGTTTTGACCATCTGTCTGCCTGTGTCCATTTATGCCCATATATGGAGATATCTGTATCTGTCTGTCTGTCTGTCGGCGTCCATTTTATGTCCATATATGGAGATCACTGCAGTTATAGTTCTGGGTCCATTTTATGCCCATATATGGAGATATCTGTCTATCTGCGTCCATTTTATGCCCATATATGGAGTATCTGTCTGTGCCTCCAACTGTGTTGCAGACACAGTGCCGGTTCCCCCTTTAATGCAAACTTCATTATACCTGTTTGCCTGCGTCCATTTATGCCCATATATGGAGATATCTGTATCTGTCTGTCTGCGTCCATTTTATGCCCATATATGGAGATCTTTGACCATCTGTTTGCCTCTGTCCATTTATGTCCATATATGGAGATATCTGTATCTGTCTGTCTGCAATTCATTTTATGCCCATATATGGGGGCATTCATTTTATGCCCATATATGGAGAACGCGCGTGCCCGTGGGACGAACGGTTCTCGAGATACGCGGATTACATACATACATACACACTCACAGAGATTTTTTGTTGACTCATGTGGCGTACGTGATGTCAGAGCCTTTTATGAAGTGATGTCACAATGAGTCAGAGCTTTCGCCGATTTCCTCCGGAACAGCCTGATGTCAACAATCAACCCCGCATAAGGAGATTCCGAACGTTTCGCGCCGGTTCGGGAAAACCGCGCGTCGGGTCGGGTCGAGACCCGGCACTGCACTCCGTGCCGCGGCGGGGAACGCGCGTGCCGAATCTGAAGCCGGTGGGACGAACGGTTCTCGAGATACGCGGATTACAGACACGCAGAGACTTCTCGCATTTATAGATAGATAAGGTTGAACCATCTTTCTATAGAGCATCGCAGCGGAAGTGGTTTACTGGGGTCACTTAAAAATCGCCCATTCATTTTCGCCATAGACTTTTACAAAAATATTTATAACAATTATGTTAAGCCTCGAACAAAGCCATCCAGGATGGCAGTGAACATGAGACCTTTGTTTCTATGAAAAGAACGTTTTGAAAATCGCTAAACAAAGGGTATTTATTAAATGTAGTATATCAAATAATGTAATATTAAAATATGTTTTCACATAGGATCAAAGGTTGTATGTTCATGATTCACTGCCATCCTGGATAGCTTTGTGCGAGGCTTAACATAAATGTTATAAATATCTTTGTAAAAGTCTATGGGGAAAATGAATGGGCGATTTTTAAAGTGACCCCAGTAAACCACTTCCGCTGCGATGCTCTATAGGGCTACCGACCAATGACAGTGGGTTCCAGGTCAACAAAGATGGCCCTGGGGACATGCTGTCCCCCTCCAGTCTCGTTGAAGAAGGTGTTGAAGGCGTCGTCTCCTCCACCAACAGTCTTATCACTGGGCATCCGTCCATCAGGCTGTATGCCATGCTCCAGGCAGTACAGCTCCCAGCAGGCATTGCCCATCTGGACTCCGGCTTGGCCGACATGCATAGAAATACACTCACGCTGCACAGGAAGAAGTGAAAAGCAAAAACTACAAATTATTATTTTTTAATTGACAGTACAACAAACAGAATGTAGGAATATAGCTACTCTAAATGTTGAACAAAGACGCAATAAGTTACAAAGTCCTCTGTAAACACTCCCTGAACACAGGCCGCTGTAGCCCATTTTTCACTTTTCCCTACACAGACAATTTGACATTCAGGCATTGACAATATATGGCAGCCATATTGACATAGTAGGGCATGTTACATCCAATGCAGTGTTACCAATTACACTATTAAGGCTATGTTCAAGTGTAGCAGACCCTGTACAGTGAGCCTACATAAGAATAGCATAATAACCTGCACACAGGATGTGAGACCCTACTATTTTTATGTCAATATGGCTGCTGTGAAAAAGTCTACAGTTAACCAGTTACACATTGGCAGAGCTAAAAATCTAACACACCCACTATAAATTGATTAGCTGCAGCAGCATTGCCTGGTAAATGTTTTTTTTTCTTTTCTTTTTTTTTTTTACCTTCTGTAGTTTAATCTGTATAGGATAACAAGTCTACTGTGCCATTTTCCCCAGTTCAGGCTAAACACCACAGAAGGTAAAACATATCAAGCTGCATAAATGACCGTAAGTTATACCGTAGCTATATGAAATTAATAATAGGCATAGCAGGCCTATAATGCTTGCTTGGCCAGAGGCACAGAAAATCTAGCCGCATGCTATGACCTCACCCATCCCATCGCTCACTCAGCAATGCATGGGTGGGTGGGGTGGGTGACTGGGGTCACACACAGTCACAGTGCATTCATTTTTGAAATGTCTGGATCCGAGGCTACAGTCACAGAGATGGGGACATGGGGCCTAAACGCATAAATTAACACTACCCATGATTATGTTGTTAGTTCCGGCTACAATGTACATTTTCCCTTTTATGCAATTTTTAACCAGAATATGAAAACGAACTACCGGTACAAAATCCTATACAACGTCGGCAATGTCCCATCCCATCCCACAAAATACTGTAATGTCAGTCCCAGTCAATTTGTGACCAAATTAAATCATTTTTTTTCCCTTGTTCAAATAAATCACCCCAAAGCGACACATTTCGAGAAAGAAAGAACTCACCATTTTGTCAATTCGATGCTGTCTGACCACCTCGTTCTGTCGAGTCACCCAGTCCAGCAGTATGATTTCCTCCACAGTCTAGACGTGATTTATACTTTGTGGCGGCCGTGTCGCGCACCAAAAATAGCCGATCTACAGGTTGATAACGCGTCCTATTGCGGAGCGTTATGGGCTTGAAGATCGGCTATTATATCACGACACCGGCTTTCACAGTTAGATTCCAAACGTCGGAACTGATTGGTTCTGGCTAGACTGGGATGCTCTCTGCTCTATCAAATGACGCGTCTGTGTGTCTAGCTAGCGGATACGGAACCGAAGTGTGTGTGTGTGTGTGTGTGTGTGTGTGTGTGTGTGTGTGTGTGTGTGTGTGTGTGTGTGTGTGCGTGTGCGTGTGACATGCACGTTTTGTTCTGGTTGGTTGAGAGTAGACCTACAACTTGACAATAGATTAGGCCTATTAATTGACTGATGTCATGTGTATGATGTATGGTCTTTGAATAGGCCTACTGCTTATTTTGACAAAAAAAAACATTCTCTCAAATATTACTATGTAGGCAGTCTAATCTAATAACTGTTAGGCCTATATTAGATTTATTCGCCTTTTTATGAAAAGCCATCTGCAACGGCAACATTCATTGGCTCTCTGTGTAAAATATTATTTCTAAAATGGCTAGTTCCATTCCTTGATTCTGATTGGCTGGTTTCCCTTTAATTGCTGTGGTATATTAGCCTAGTGGTATATGAGACTATAATCCACACCTTGAGTGTCAGTTTGTATCAAACCCAGTGCGTTATTTTTGAGCGGTGGTTACACCGTCTCCTATACGTGGCCGTGTGTGTATGCGTGCGTGCGTGCGTGTGTGTGTGTGTGTCCGTATGTAGCCTGCAGAGCCTGCAGTACCTTTTCTGACCACACATGTTAAGGGAGGGGCGCTGTTGTTCAGGCCAGACACACACACACACACACACACACACACACACACACACACACCGACCACCGCTCAGTTCACACGGGTGTGATTTTTTCCACAGTGTTCCACAGTGCACCAATTATCTGCACCTGTGTTGTTGACAAAAAGCTGGGAACTTTCTTGCAGACCTTGTAGTGAATTATTAGTGAAATAGAACAGTTTTAATTGGTACATGCCGCCATATTGTAACCGTTTTAGAAACGCAATAAGCCACGCAAGGCATGTGGTTACCTGTATTTTAGGCTGAGAGGCTCACCACGCCTCAAAATACCAGGTAACCACGTCTCTTGTGGCTTATTGTTTCAGTATCTAAAGGACCACTTTACCGATATAACTAGTCCTCAGCTCCTCACATGTACCCTGTACTCCTTCTGAACCATTCTGATGGTGCTCACTTTGTCTCAAAGGAGGGATGTGGCCACTGGCCAGTCCAGTGCATTGTGCAGTGTGCAGTCCTCCAGAGCAGTGATAGCACCATCAGAATGGTTCAGAAGGAGTACAGGGTTAAAATGGTGGACCATTATTAACTAACTGGTAACACCAGGAGCACAAGGTGCTACAGGCAATAACAGACTGCAAGGCACAAACCAAGCACAAAGAACCCTCTTGCCACCACCCCAAACACTGTGAGAATATACCTTCTACAATTGGTTTGAGACCACCCCCACCAGCTTCCGTACCAGTCGGTAGCAATCTCAGATGTCGTTCTGCCAATATCGGGCATAGGCTACTAGTGAGGCTAGCCTGGCTTAGCCAGACTATATACTAATGCAGCTAGCTAACTGCAGTACATCCTCTCCTTGTTTTAACATGGGTGGATTGTATAGATGTGCTAGGCTACAGTGAGGCCACAGCTGATGGGGTGGGTTCTGGACTGCACCGGGGGACATCACCATCACCACCCACCAGCTGGAAGCTGCAGTATCACCTGAGGACAAGAACAGTACCAACACCAACCAGCCAGGGGCTGCACCACACCACCTGGGGAGGCCAGCCCTTTAACCATCTTGGAGGACCGAGGACGACGTATGGCTGTACGCAGAACCTTCATCCTCGTGTGGGCCCTGATGGATTCCTGTGTCCTATATACACATGTGCAAACCAGCTGGTTGGCATCTTTCAACCTCTCACTCTCCCTGGCCATGGGTCCCGACTCCCACGGCCACAGGCTTCAAAATGTTAACCATTGTGCCCATTCCCAATCAAGGCCACACGCCTGAACGACTGGAGACCTGTTGCCCTTACTTACCCTAATAGTCAGGGCTTTGAAATAAAATGCTTGCTTGTGAGAGATTACATCTGCTACATCCAACATGCCTCGGTGGATCTGGATCCATTGCAGTTTGCATAACATCAAACAGATCCACCAACACAATCGCCATGCCCATGACCCTTCAAACCGCCCTCTCTCTGGATGACAGACAGCTGAAGGGCAAATAGCCTACATTAATGTTGTTTGTGGACCACAGCTCATGGCTTTCAACACTTTGGTCCCAGCCAGGCTCAGAGCCCTCTCTACACAGGAGTGGGTGGGGTTAGACTATGTTGCTCTTATCACTGCACTCAGTCGTGGGTGTGGTCCTGTAAAGCCCGGATCATAGTCGGGTCCGCGGTGGAAGGCTATCCACCGCGGTGTAGTCTTTTCGAGTCTTTTTGAGTCATGAAACTACAACGTTACATCATTCCTCGCGGTGGAGAGCTTTCCACCGCGAGTCCCAACACATCTCTCTGTTTTTACTATCAGACAGACAGGCTCTACACCCCGTTCACCTGAACCGGTCTAGACGGGGTAAAGGACTTCACCGTGGGCCGTGACTATGATGGCCTGCACTTATTTTCTGACTTGAGGTGGAAAGCTTTCCACCTGGTGATTTGTTCCAGTAATGTTTGTATGGGTTTTTGTTCTTGTAATGTTTAGTTATCCCCTAGTTTGTTTATGCCATAGTTATTTATACCCAAGTTTGTTGCTGATATATTTTGTTTCCATTTCTGTTTGTTCAAACCATCATCATCATCACCACCATCATGTCATGTTCCCCCATAAAGTACATGGAGTCAATAAAACCCATTTTACCACCAATTCTACTCTGGTCCTGATGCTTTGGCCGGCATCCTGGTGTAGGAGTTGTTTAGAGTTATGAACCATCCAGACAACACATTTTACATGGTCCTGTTCCTATGTTATGTAATGGTATAGTGTTAAATTGAAACTATTATTATTATTATTATTATTATTATTGACACAGTTATTGTTACTGTTATAACACGTACGGCACTAACGGCAGACTGCTGCAGGCCTACTTACCATCTGGCCTGCATGTATGCCTGTGAAAGACTGTTTCTAGTAGGTAAACAGAACAAACGAGCACAGGTCTCCACCAGGCCGTGCGTCCTGGTGGTGCTACTGTATAATAGGCCAATGTAAAAAGGGTGGCATATGTTCTTCACCTTATAGATCTTTCATGGCAATCGAACGCTGCATGCATGATTTCAAGCATTGTGTTCCAAAAATGTGTTTTGCTAAAGTCTACCTGCTGGTGGCGCTATAACAGGACAATGTTAAAAAGGTAGCATTTGTTCCTTGACTTAGTGGGAATATGTGTGGCAAATGTCACGGTAATCGCAAGCTGCGTTGATGATTTGAGGCATTTTGTTCAAAAACGGAGCAATCCTGCAAACTTTGGAAGCTAATATTAGCCAATCAGGATGGAATGTGAAATATCAGACGGATCGGACTTGATCACATGACTATAGAGATACTGTGTACCGATTTGCATGATTTTTGGATAAAATCTCAAGGAGTAATATCCAAAAATGTGTTTTACATAAGTCGGCCCAAAGGTGGCGCTATAAAAGGCTGATGTGAAAAATGCAGGGCAAAGGTTTATCCTTAGCCTCTAGGGAGTGTGCTTACAAAGTTTGAAACTGATCGGTGGAGTTATAGGTAAAACCACAAATCGGGCTGTTATAGCGCCACCATGAGGCTGATTAAAAAAAAATTAAGTGGCATTTCTTCCTCGGCCTAGTGGGAACGTGTGTGCGCGATTTCATGATAATTGCACTTTGCGTTTGTGATTTGAGGCATTTTGTTCAAAACGGCTCAATCCCACAAACTTTGGAAGCCAATCTTAGCCAATCAGGATGGAATATGCAAAATCGGACAGATCCGTGTCGATCACATGACTGTCGAGATACTGCCTACCGATTTGTAGGATTTTTGGACAAAATCTGTAAGAGTAGTGCACAGAAATGTGTTTAGCAAACATCGGCCACTAGTTGGCGCTAGAAAAGGCCCATTTGAAAAATTTAGGGCAGAGGTTCTAGATTGGCATCCAGGGAATGTGTGTGCTCACTTTGGCAGCGACCGGGCCAACGGCGACTGAGATTTGGCGCTCACAAACTGCGAGGACGGACGCACGCACGCACGGACGGACGGACGCACGCACGGACGGACGGACACACGGACGGAGGGGAAAACATACTCTCCCTCAGCCTTCGGCGGCTGGTGGAGACAACTAGTCAGACTCTATGCTTGGTCAGAACACACCCCCTTTAGGATCGCGCGAAAATGACAATAATCTAGTGTTACTTCTTAGTCCAATCACAAACATTTACATTTGGAGTGGCGTTATAATATCCAATGACTACATGCCTGAAGTTGACTGACGTTCATATTGACCAATCATGAAATCATGTGTGAAACGAAGGTCGCCCAGTGTGGGCGGGGTGAGTTTTAACCGGAAGTTATCTCCTCGTTGCAGTTTTCTCTGCAAGGTAAGCTCCTGCAAACATGTAAACAAACACTTAATAACACGTAATATAATATAAGTTCCGTTCTTTTGTCTTTAAAGAAAACACTTCATAATAGCCTATATCATTTTTTCTTTATAGAAAACGTTGTATCCATTTAGAGGAAAGGCGCAAAATCATGCATTTTTGTCATGACAGAATCGTTTTCCCTTCGAAACAAAGCCGTAGGTTGTGCGTGTATGTTATGGTTCAAGTTATTTTAACTAGAAATATAGTGTGTGGTGTGTATATAAAAAACGTATAAATAAAAATGTCCCGTGGTCTGCTCCAGAAACTCAGAAAGCAACCTAGTAAAACCTTACACCAACTACTGCTCTGCTCTGAAAATGTGATACATATATGCCCTGAAACTAACCTGCATTATTAGGCTATAATTCGCACGTGAACTAGCTCCTTTCGGAACCACTCACTCCACGGCTATGCCGCTCCATCTCCATCTCGGAGCGGCATCGCCGTGGAGTGAGTGGTTCCGAAAGGAGCTACACGTGAACCTATCCAGAACTCACAATGATGTTAGTTCAGTATAGGCTATACAAATATCAGGCCACTTGGTTCGTTTGTGAAATTGTAAACATGATGATGATCAGAATCAGATGATGATCAGATCAAATCTTGACAGGCAGACACACACTCACTCACTCACTCACTCACTCACTACTATATCAATTATAATGGCCAGTGGCCACCAGTTTGTAAAAGGTTAGAGAAAAATTGTAAGGCTAGACATTTAATTTTTTGCTGGGATTGCTACTATAGCTGTTTGCCCAGTTATTTTCAAAGACAACAATCACTTTTAAGATGAATCTTTATTTACCACAACCTTTCTGTCTTGTGGCCCTTGTCCTGTATGAAGGATGGATGCTACTCAGATGATTGATGACTCTGTATTGGAGTCAGATGAAGAAGACGAAGAAGAGGAAAACGAGAGGGGAGAACCCTTGGCCAAACTGCAAGTGTTGAAGAATAAACATATTCCTGAGACTGGTGAGAGTGGAAAAGATCTGATCTGTTTTACTGTTGATGTTCACCTACAATTTTATAATCTCTTGTCTTGGCCAGTTGCCTGATAAACTGTCATGTCATTTTTCTTTTCTCGCTTAGAGTTACCCCTCTACTTGGGAGAAAATGTGCTTGGTCGTGATGCCAACACCTGCAACTTGCCCCTCCTCGCCCACTCAGTATCCAAACAACACACAACCATCTGTCTTACTGTCTACCGTGGCACCAAGGAGGCATTGGTTTGGGACATGGGAAGCATGAACGGGACCCGTATAGGCCGCCGCAAACTGACCCCTCATGTTCGCTATGCCTTAAGTGAGGGGGACAGTTTATTGGTGGCAGACATCCCATGCCAGTATGTCAGCTGCCCCGTGGACAAAACGCAAAGTCAGGATGAGAGAAATCCAGTGGACAGTGGAGACTCGAGTAGGGCTCAAGACTCCGAGGCTGGCACAAGCAAAGACAATGAGAAATCTGTTAATGGAAACAAAAAGGCATTAGCTAGATTGTTGATGGTGTCAGATGAAGAAGAGTCATGGAAGACTCCTGCCAGGTCCAAGGCCTTCTGCTCTGACAAAAGTCGAACACAGCTACAAGAAACCCTAGTGCCAGAATCTGACTCGGATGAAGACCAAGAGGGGAGACCAGGCTGGCGGGGAAAGACTGTTGGTAGGTAAACTGTGTAATGTACAGTTTATAAGGCATTCAGGTGTCTGTTTTGTGTCTGTGTAGCTTGGTCTTTTATCTACTTTATTTTTTCTTTCTTTCCCCTCTATGATCATGCAGAAATGGCACATAGATTTATACATATGCTGCTCCTATTATGCTATTACTGCATAATGGGTAAGGTGATGTACCTGCAACTTAAGTATATTTACTGTACCCGCAGGTCCTAATGTCCTCTACTGTGTTTTCTTGTGGGAACAAACTAAGACTTCTTAACAAACTTGGAATATACTGTGTGTGAGAGAGACTGTATGTGTACTAGTAGAATGTTGATTCTTGGATATCATTAGTGGACAACATGTTTTCATACGTTTCTCCCTTTTTCTCTCAGTGTCTGAATCTGACTCCATGACCAGTCCTAGAAGCAACCTCATCCCAGAGAGGTAAATTATTACATCTGTTTCATAGAACTACAGTACAGATCAATCTCAGAAAATTTGAATATTTTGTAAAAGTAAAAATTCTTGAAACTTTCATAATATTTCTTGAAACTAGATACATTCTAGATACATTCCACATCCAGTGAATTATTCCAAACCTTTTAAAACATTTATTTTTTATGGCGTACAGCTCATAAATATCAAAAGTCAATTTTTATAAATATTACAATATTACACGAGACCACTCAAAACAAGGATTTATATTAGAGAAATGGCAACCTTCTGAAGTAAGTGTTGCTTGAAGTCCAGTGGGAAGTTTCAGAAGTCAGTTATGATTTGGGGTGCTATGGCATCTGCAATGCTTTTTTACACAATATTCTAATTTTCTGAGATTTATCTGTATAAGGGCGGAAAAAGGGTGTTTTTGATGTTGAAGGATTTAAAAAAAAGTATTGAGTATGTGACTTGTCCTAATCCTTGATAGGACAAGTCATGTCTAGTTAATGTTCATCACATTGAAGATCAGCTGGAAGACTAGAACTGTAATCTCTATCTGGCATTCTCTGGATGTTCATTATGGGGCTTGAGAGCACTACAATGATTCTATTTGCAGATACATCCAGCCTTTGCGTGAACTATATAATTTCAACAATAGATGATACATGAGCCCAGCTCTAATTAAGCTAAGACAAGATAAACCTAGCCTCGTAAAACGGCCTCCTCCTGATTTCCGGAAGAGGCTGATTTACGAGGCTAAGATGAACCTTGATTGATCCCCAGAGGGAAATTCACGTGTCATAATCTACAAGTAGTTGTTACATTTAATACTCAGTAAGTACATGTAATTACAAGTGCTTCTGCCTTTACAGATCATGTGCATATAGACTATGACATACCCGTAAGCCTGCAGTACCTAATCAACACTCTTCTTTACTCATAACTTGACAACTTGTTTCTCCACTGTGCAGTCCCATCACACCGTCCTCCATTAAAAGACCTAAGAAGCATGTCAGCTTCAGCGAGGAGAGTGACGTGGATGCAGGGCGACAGCAGCTGCGGAGAAAAAGCTCACAGGTGATGGTGGATGACAGTGAAGAGGAGGAGGAACCAAGGAAAGTATCCTTATTGGGAGGGAGGGAGCCTGAGCGGAGTGGACAGGTGCTGGGAGAAAAGGCAAGCAATTCCAGCCTGCCCGAGGAAGATGGATCACCTGTGTCTAAGCTGGCAGCCCATGCAGTCGCCAAACCTGCTTTTAACATGGACAGTGATACTGATGAGGAGGGGGACAAGAACATGTCAGAGTGCGGGGCGGTTCAACCGGCCTCCCGTTCGCCAGCAGCCGACCCCCCAGCGAAGCTGTCCCAGTTTCACATGGACAGCGACACGGATGTCGACGAGGAAAACGAGAGCCATGTGGTTATAGATGCAGGTGCCGTATCAGTTCCCGCCTCCGATGACGTTGCCAAACCCGCCAGACGTATTCCGTCCCTTCAGCCCACAGGCCTCACTGCAGAGGACAGTGACACTGATGATGAAATTGTTTCCGAGACAGCCACCAAAAGCTCACCCATATCTCATCACGAGAGCACGGCCACTGTGTCTGCCCCTTCGAGGCAGCCCATTGATTACCATCCAGACAGTGACACAGATGTCGAGGAGGAGGTGCAAGGTGTTGACAGTGGGCCAAAGAACGCTGGCTCTAAACTAGAGGCGAGCCGTACGGTCCTTTCAAACTCTGGCGGAATTGAATCCATGTCTGCCGCTCCGTCTAGCAACCTGTGTTTAGACAGCGACACAGATGATGAAATCGCCGTCCCTGTTGAAACCGTCCAACTCACAGGGGCTGTTGTTGACACGGGTGTTGATCTGGAGATCTTATCTGATAGCGATACAGATCTTGAGGAGGACGCACCTCTGCTCCCTCCAGTTGTCGCCAACGAAGCAAGCGCCACGCCATCATCGTTGACCAAAGTTATGACGGACTCCTCATCAACTGCTGGTGCAGCAGCCGACGTAGATGCTGACCTGTCTCGGGTCAGTAGTACTGACATTCAGGAGAGTGGGGAGGAAGGCGGTGAACTGGCTGGTGAAGGCCAGTTCTCAGGCAATTCCAGAATACCTCCACTGCAGTTCTCTACACCAAAGGGGCTCTTAGGTAATTCACTCATATTGTGTTTTGAAGGGCTGTTCAATTAATTTTGTTTATTGTATTCCTATCTCTTCTGTGTGTCCTTAGCTCACTTTCTAGGCAAAAAATTAAATGTAAAATAGCACCTTTCAACAAAGGCACTGGACAAGCTTTTTCCTACATGAACTTAATGTTTCAGTGATCTCTTGACACCCTGAATGCCTTGGGAATGTTATGTTTAACATTGCTCTCACAATAATTAGACTCAGTGTAATAGACCTTTTTCACAGCAGTCATTGTAACTACTGTCACGAGAATGTTAAACATCAAGATTATTCATGCAAAATGGGATCAAATTGCCTAATTGTGGTTCACAAATCATGTAATATTATTTATAAAAGTTAATAATCACATTTTCTAGTTGAGACATAATCTTGCACCCCTTACAATGAATGCATCACAATATATCGAAACGTATAATGAATATATATATATTTTTGTTATGATGGCAGAGGGAGGAGTGGAGGAAATGGAGACTCAGGCATTCCTCAATTCTTCTCCAGATCCATTCAAACGTGAGTAATAAAACTAACTACTGTATCACTCATCTAACTTGTACCTTTGTACCAGACAGTGGAAATGTCTCTGGTTCAAGAGACATTTATATGAAAACAATACACAGAAATGTCAAGCATTCACAGTAAATTCCTTAATATTATTTAACTTGTAAACACTGTGAATTAACATTATTGGGTCAGCAATCAGCATCATGTGGTAATGGTCACTGTGTTTCCGGTAGAGGATAGTAGACACTCTGTGTTGTAGCGGCAACATTAATATTGCCGCTACAACACAGAGCAACAGTGAATTCAGAAAGAATGGATAGAATAAACACAAGATAAATTAAAGATTACAGACATAAAGGAGTGCTATTTCAGTGAATAACACATTAACGGATTCGAGCCAGTGTTTCCACTAGCTGCCATCCTTCACATTTCCAGACACGTTTTCCTACCTCATTTGTGGTGTGAGCACTTAAACTTTATTTATATACTGTAGTAGAACAGGGGTTCCCAAACCTTTTTGGCTCGGGGCACTCCTATAAATATTTCTTTCATCCGAGGCACCCCTACATTATTATATTCCCAATTTTCACTCCCAGCACCTTATATTTTAGCGATTATTTTGCAATGAAAGCGAGATAATAGCCATTTGGTTAGAACTGACTGAAAATAACTTTGTTTAAAATGATACTATATATTTTTAAATGTCCAAATAAATTTCAAATATTATCAAATTATCTCGCGGCACCCCTGGACTGCCATCGCAGCACCCCAGGGTGCCCCGTCACCCACTTTGAAAACCCTTGCTGTAGAAAGATCTATTTTTCAAGGGAGCCCTGGCCTGTCCCACGTCTAAATTACATGGGAGCAGTTAGCAAGGCAAGTTTAATTGTATAGCACAATTCAAGAAGGCAATTCGGTGCTTTACGTTACAGTATATGAACCATTAAGCATTGAGACATAAAGACACATAAGTAAGACAATGCAAAAGAAACACATTAAATGTTCATGTTAATGAGCCTCTACTATGTGTACTGTAATAATGTGTTATTTTGTCTTTTCTATCTTTCCAAGGCCCTTTTCCAGCTAGGACAAGACCTGTATCATCATCATCATCCTGTTCAGACAGCCAGGAGGATGACGTTGTTGTGGCTGAGACTCAGTCCTTCATACTGGAGACCCGGGACCGCCAGGCCAATCTCAAAGAAGATCTGACCCTAGACGAAACCCAGTCTTTTGCCCTGGAACCTTTATCTGAGGACCAGGAACAAGCCACCACCGCAGGAGACTCTTTTCAGAGTGGGCTGTCTGACAGTAGTCAGCTGGCGATGGAGACCACCCAAAACTTTGTCTCCTTGGTCGGGGATGTGCATCTGGAAGCTACTCAAGCCTACTTAGCTGTCCCTCCTGCAGACACGGAGTACGATTTAGCCATGGAGGCTACACAGGTCTATGGAGGTGAAGAGAAGGAGCCCACCCAGCAGATAGATGTTGCAACGGAGGCAACACAGGCATACATCCCAGTGTCCGACAGTGATACGGAGGATGAAGGATTCAGTGACGCGAGGACAGACCTCGCCACGGCTGAGACTCAGCCATTGGATGATGAAGGATTCAGTGATGCGAGGACAGAACTCGCTACGGCTGAGACTCAGCCATTGGTTGTCCCTTCCACATCTGCTGTCGCCATGGCTGAAACCCAATTGATGTGTGCCGATGAGGAGGATGTGGCAGAAGTCAAATCTTCTCTTCAGGAGGTGTCAACCTGTGTCAACCTCTCCTCTGCAGAAACCCAGCCTATGACGGCTTCAAATGAATCACTTCCAGTTGACATGGAGGTGGCACAACCTGTCACTAATGCTGCTGATACTCAGCCTGCTGAGGCTACTTCTGACTTGTTTCCAGCTTCACGTAAAAGAACAGCCAAGTCTCAGAGACTTGTTGAATCGCAGTCGGAGTCACCGCTTGCAACTACACTGCTCTACACTGCTGAAACTTTGCCCATAGCGCCTGCAAGTGAAACTGAGGGAAGTGACGAAGATGAGCCGATTCCAGTCACGCGTAAGAGAACTGGCAAGGCTAA
Organism: Nannobrachium achirus; assembly: GCF_963921795.1. Taxonomy (NCBI): domain Eukaryota; kingdom Metazoa; phylum Chordata; class Actinopteri; order Myctophiformes; family Myctophidae; genus Nannobrachium; species Nannobrachium achirus. The sequence continues at coordinate 61,860,553 of NC_137811.1, read as the reverse complement.
GCGACTTGTTGAATCTCAGGAGTCGCAGCTCACAACTTTTTCTTCACTATCCACTGCTGAAACTCAGCCCATAATGTCTGCAAGTGAATCTGAGGAAAATGACGAAGAAGAGCCGCTTCCAGTCACACGCAAGAGAAGAACCAAGGCTCAGAGACTCATTGAATCGCAGGAGTCACCGCTTGTAGCTTGTTCTGATGTCTCTGCCGCTGAAACCGAGATTGTGTCCGCTCATGATGGAGTCCAAGCGGATGAACAGGTAACCAAACCTCTGTCTCTTAAAAGGAGGGGCAGGTCCTGGACAATTAACCCACTAGAGGAGGCAATAGAAGAGGGTGGAAAGGAAGATGAACCCAAAGCCGAGGCACAAATGGCAAGGTGTCCTCGGGGTCGAGGGATAGGTAGAGAGGTTGAGGCCGGGCCCAGCAGCATAGGGAGGCGAGGGAGATCGGCCAGAGGAGTGGCCGCAGAAGACCAAGAGGAGCCTGCAGGGCCTTCAAGAAGACAGACGAGAGGTAAGGGCCAGACCACCAGTAGAGGACGGAGAGGGAGGGTGGCTGTCCCTGAAGAGGAGGCTGAGGGAGGGGATGGAGAGTGTGAGGAAGAGGAGAAGGTTGAGCTAGTGACACGCGGTAGAGGCAGGAAAGCCTCCAAGCAACAGAGTGATAAGAGGGCAGAGGAAGAGGCACTTCAACAGGAACACAAAGAGGTGCAAGGCAGACTGCAAATGGAACGAGATGAGAGGGAGAGGATAGAGAGGGAAAAGATGCAAAGAGAAGAAAGAACAAGACAGGAGGAAGAAAGACTTGCAAGAGAGATGGCAGAAAGAGAGGAGAGGGAGAAAAGGGAGCGAGTGGAAAGAGAAGAGAAGGAGAGGCTGGAAAGAGAGGAGGAAGAGAGAATAGAAAGGGAAAGAAAAGAGAGGGAGGAAAAAGAAAGATCAGAAAAGATACAAAAGGAAAGAGAGAAGCAAGAAAGAGAGTTGAGGGAAAGAAAAGAGAGGGAAGAACAAGAGAAGCTGGAGCGGGAGAATTCAGAAAGGGAAAGAAAGGAACAAGAAGAAATGGAACGGATACAGCAAGAGAGAGAGCGACTTGAGAGGGAAAGGAGAGAGGAGGAAGAAAGAATAGTGAGAGAAATGGCAGAAAGAGAGGAGAGGGAGAAACGGGAGCGAATGGAAAGAGAAAAGGAGAGACTGGAAATAGAGGAGAAAGAGAGAATGGAACGAGAAGAAAAAGAACGGATACAGAAGGAAAATGAAGAGCGAGAAAGACTTGAGAGGGAAAAGAAAGAAGAAAAAGAACGCTTACAAAAAGAGGCGGTGGAGAAACGACGAGAGGAACAAGCCAGGGTGCTCCAGGCGAAACAGGAAGTAAATCCCAAAACTCCTGCAAGGGGTCGAAGGGCAACCAGAACTACCACCATGTCTGCAGAGGCACTGGAACCCGAGCTGAACAACTCAACCAGCATAGGTGGCCCGGCCCACAGAACCAGGTCTCGCTCCAACTCGTCCAACTCTGTCAGCTCTGAGACATCATTGTCCAGCATCAATAGCCAGGAGAGAGGCCAGAGTCGAGGGACCATGAAGTCTAGCCGGCCGACCGCTGGGAACAGAACCAGCGGCAGGCGAGCGACGGTGACCGGAGAGTCCTCTGCCAAGAAAGACAGGGCAGACGTGAGCAACTCAGAAATCTCCGGCTCCAGTGCAAGTTCGCTGGGCAGAGGCCGAGGTCGAGGACGAGGCAGGAGGACAGATCCAAATCCTGAGACTGTTGTGGTCGGAGGTAGTCAAATTGGACAGGCCTCTGCTCCTAAAACCCCAGCCAGGGGCAGGAAGATTCCGAAAGTTGAGGCTGCATCTAATGATGCTTCCCAATCAGCCATTGAGGAGAAGGCAGATTCCCAGCAGCCTGGTACCACAAGAGGGCGAAGGCGAGCTGAAGCCAGAGACACTGAGCTCACAGCTGCAGCTGTGGAGGACCAAACAACTCAGGTGGAAGAAAGTGCCAAAGAAGATTTGCTTGAACCTAATGTTGAGGGCAGAGGTCAAGGACGAAAGGGAAAGCCTGTCGAGGCTGCAGTTGACGTCAATGAAGAGGCTGAGGCTAAAAAGACTGGCAGAGGAAAGGGAAGAAAGAGGGACCTAGAGGAAGGAGAAAGTTCCAAAATGTCCCAAGGGAAGGGGAAAGTTCTGAGGGGGAGAAAAGCAGCAGCTGCAGATGATGAGGAGGAGGGTATGGTGGAAGCAAATGAAGATGAACTTGCTCCTGCCCCAGCCAACAAGGGGGTTAGAGCTCAGGGGAAGCAGAGCGCAAAAGTGCCATGTGCCGATGGGGAGTCAAAAGTAGAGAGTGAGAAAATGGAAGAGGAGACTCCTAGGAAGAAAGGCAAAGGCAGGCCGTCGGCAGCCCAGAAGAAGACGGAAGAGAGGCAGGAGGATGGTGAAACCTCGGCTCATGGTTCCACTGACCAGGATGCCGGTGTATCATCACAGGTAATAGAAGAAAAACCACCTCACTTTAGGAATATTGTGTTATTCTGTTATATAATTTATTCAAACCTGAGTTCGTGATCGACACAAACTTTGGGGTCCTAAAAGCATTCAAATGAAAATGTCAGTTTTTAAACATATTTTGTTTGTAAAATGTTGGCCTGAAGAAAGAAGCGTGAGAAATTATTTGTGTCGACTAAGCAAGAAGGATGTAATACTGTATGTAGGCGTTTTACCTTAATGGAAGGTCTTAATGTTGTTCTCTCTTTAGTCACTGTTTTTCCCATGCTGTTCAATTAACGCTAGTCACTCTCCCTGTCTTTGAATAACCTGAGTACCCTGAGTCTGACCACTCTGCCTCACCATTACTGAGATTATTTTACTGAGTAGACAAAGTTCTATTGCTATGGCAGCTTATGACCCTTGTCTTTAGTCACAACTCATCTTTGTAATTTCATATTTATGAAATGTGTGTGCACAAGTATAATACAAAAAAAAAGAAACTAACTTTGCTTAACCCCTAGACACTTCCTCAAAACAAACAAAAGGAAGAAAGTAAGAAACAAATTATGACAAGAGAGATCACACCATGACTGACAACTTTATGATAAGATACATACAGTAATGCAGGTGGATACACAGGTAAAGATTAAGAGGCAGGGAGTAGGCCAAACAAGGAATTTGAAATGAAAATAAAGACGTCCATCTCTTAATGTTTTCACATTGTATAATTACTATCATAATTGTTTTTACTTCTTGGTTCTGTTTCTTTTTTACTTGCTTCTCCTTGTTAGGTGCCAGAGACCCCTAATGTCTCCAGTAAGCGAGGGGCTCCAATGGAATCCTCTACCATGGTTGAACCTGCTCCTGCCCCAGCCAGCAAGGGGGGTAGAGCTCGGGGGAGCGCAACAGTGCCATGTGCCGATGGGGAGTCCAAAGTAGAGAGTGAGAAAATGGAAGAGGAGACTCCTAGGAAGAGAGGCAAAGGCAGGCCGTCAGCAGCCCAGAAGAAAGAAGAGAGGCAAGAGGATGGTGAAACATCGGCGCACGGTTCCACAGACCAGGATGCCAGTGTGTCGACATCACAGGTAATTGCGTGTTGTTCTGAAAAGGTTGAGGAAAAAGAACCACCTCACATAATATTATATTGTGTTATATAACTTATTTGAACCAGAGTTCATGATCGACACAAACTTTGGGTTTGGAAAAAGCAGTTGAATGACTACATTAAGAAGGAGTCACTTTTGAAACATTTTGTTTGTAAAATTCTGTAATGTTTGTTTTTAATTGGAACATACTGTATGTGCTAGTGAAAATCAAAATCACGCCTGAAGAAAGAAGCGTGAGAATTCTTTTGTGTCAACTAAGCATGCAGGATGTAATACTGTATGTAGGCCTTTTACCTTAATGGAAGGTTCTCTCTTGAGTCACTGTTTTTCCCACAGTTATAATGCTGTTCAATTAACGCTAGTCACTCTCCCTGTCTTTGAATAAACTGAGTACCCTGACCGCTCTGCCTCACCATTACTGAGATTATTTTACTGAGTAGACAAGTTTCTATTGCTATGGCTTACGACCCTTGCCTTTAGTCACCACTCATCTTTGTAATTTCATATTTATTACATGTGTGTGCACAAGTATAAAAAGGACCAAACATCTCAAAATAAGAAAAAAGTCAAAAAATGAACTTTTCTTTCCCCCAAAAAACACTTGACCTCAAAACAAACAAAAGAAGAAAGTACGGCCATCTCTTAATGTTTTCATAATTCAATGTATACATATATTTAATATTTCTTGCCTTTCCTTGTTAGGTGCCAGAGACCCCTAATGGTTCCAGGAAGCGAGGGGCTCCAATGGAATCATCCTCTACCACGATTAAGAGTCCTCGCCTTTCTGGGAGAGCAGCGAACCAGGCCTGCAAGGTCTGTGTCTGTGCTTATGTGTACAGTTAATAATTACAGAACATTATATCCGCTATATTAAAAACACTAAAGTTGTGCTTGTTTTGATGCATACAGTATAATCTCTCAAACAACTCCTTATTTTACGCTTTCTGTCATAAATATTGCTCTCAATTTTCAGTTCAGAAAGAACAAATGTTGCTAAAACCTTTCATTACATGACAAAGTAAATGGTAGATTATATGTACAGATGTACTGTACTAAATAAATAACATGGGAGTGTTGTGTGAAGAGATGGAAACACAATCAATATCAAGATTTCACATTATGTAGCTTTTACTTATAGTGTCAGTGAGGATAACATAAAAGGTTTAGGTGGGTAAAGTACATTTTTCTTTTCAGAGTTTTCATCTATCTTTCCGTCCTCCCTCAGGTGTTGTTCACAGGGGTGGCAGATGAGACAGGGGAGAAGGTGGTGTCTCGCCTGGGAGGCAGCCTGGCCCGGGATGTGCGGGACATGACCTACCTGGTGACAGATAAGGTGCGCCGGACAGTCAAGTTCCTGTGTGCCGTCGCCAGGGGAATCCCTATTGTGAACACCCAATGGCTACAGAAGGTTAGTTGACATGTTGACAGTTAATGCCGGTCATGGGCACTGTCTTTACAGTCTACTCTGTGATGCATACAGTGTAGTAGTAGTAGTAGTAGTAGTATTTTGGTCATTTGAATAGTACAACGCATTTTCATTCATTTCATTCACTTGGACTGCACAAATACAAATCTGTGATGAAATGCATGCTTCATTTTGAAGTGTGTGTGTGTGTGTGTGTGTGTGTGTGTGTGTGTGTGTGTGTGTGTGTGTGTGTGTGTGTGTGTGTGTGTTATTTTATACTTTTTAAAATATTTAACCACGAGTCATACGTCATGGAACGGTCATAAATGACTGATGTCATAGACAACTGTCGCTGGCCACATGGAATCCAAGATCCACATGGCGGCCACTCTGTCCCATGTGGATCCTGAGATGCACATGCGATTTGATTTTGTTTGTCATAGATTGCCTGCTGTAATGGAAGGCAATTGACATTAATAATAATCATCTCTCTCTCTCTCTCTCTCTCTGTTAGTGTGGTAAAGCTGGGAGCTTCCTTCCTCCTAATGGATTCATAGTGAAGGACATGGAACAAGAGCAGAAGTTTAATTTCTGTCTCCAGGAATCCCTAAGGACAGCCAGTAATCAGCCTCTCCTACAGGTATCCACTAATAACTCACTCATGTGTGCGACCCGTTCATTTGTGTGTGTGTGTGTGTGTGTGTGTGTGTGTGTGTCATAACTGGGCCTCGTGATGACTCAGTGATGACACATCTTGTTTGTTCTGAGCTGATATCCTTTTTCTATGCTATAGTATTTTATTACTTGCATGTATTTATGTCAGTGTCTTCTCTTGTTTAAGACCGTAGCCCAATCAGGCAGCAGCATCTCTGGCAATGTCATCATTAACAGGCAATGAGGGACCAGTATTCCTGGTGATGTCATTGGTCATAATATATCCGTTTTTCTTTGGAAGCGTTGATGCCAGTGGTGAGCACACCTCATGGCGCGCTCTGCTTGCTTGCGCAAGTTGGCGGTAATTTTGGGGGTAATTTTACAAACTAGCCAAAATACAGTACAACACACATGCTGCATGGTTTAGTTGACAGGTTCTCAATGTAGGGTTCCTGATGGGGTTCTAGCGGTTCCCCAGCTATGATTCGGTATCGGGTAGAAACCTTATGAGGCTGTAACTCTTTAGTGTGTACAAATGGAACCAAATATTACTGTTCCATTTGTACCCTCTTAGAAGAGGATTTTACATTGTAGATTGGGATCATAGAAAAGAGATGCCAGCACTCACTTTAGAATGAAATCTTTCTTTTTTTATTACAAGATGCCCCAGCAGCAGCAACAATCGAACGTTTCGACCCGGGTGGGTCTTCCTCAGCGTGTATCTGATTGGGATCATCCCAGAGATAAAATGTTATCAAATGGGGGGGTCTGTGGCCTAATGCATTTCAAACCCGGGTGTCCTGAAAATGTAAAAGTTGGAGAATTGCTGGGTTAGTTAGCCCGTTGTTTCCCATCTTTCTGAGGCTTGTGGGGAAGCCACTGGACCTCAGCTATAATGTAGAGGTTGTCTTTTACGGGCAATTCCCTTCAACGGAAGTGGACAGTTATGTTGAGTCTTCATTATGGACTCTCATTACGGAGTCTCCTCTGTGTCATAATGGTGGTTAAAGGGAGAGATATTGGGATGTGTCAACACGGATACAGATTCCGGTTCATCAAGTGAGGCTCATCTAGACTGTAAAACCCTCAGTAAATGTAACTCTTTGAATGTAAAAAAGATACCCATTTCATTCATTTTCACTCAAAGCTTAGCTTATTTGTGTCCTTTCTGTCCACAAAGATGAATGTTGGGTATATAGGAGTTAATTGGATTACAAGTCATTTACTAAAACCGTGTTTTATAGTGGCCTAATAACCCTAATTCCAGTGCATTAACCTGTTTACTGTGTGACACATGGATGTGTTTTACAATACAACACAGCTTACATTATATACTAATAATATTGTAACTCTCTCTCGCTCAGGGTTATGAAATCCATGTCACAAAGTCAGTGCTGCCAGAACCAGTCCATATGAAAGACATCATTTCGTGCAGTGGAGCGAAATATCTGCCCAAGATGCCCTCCAAACACAAGGTACCATTTGACCTGAGAGCATTTACTCTACTGACCTTCACATAGCTTATGTAAGATTAGTTTCAACTGACAGTGGAACAATTATCTCCTGTTAGTTTTGGAGTTAACCCATTCAGGCCGGGAACACATTTTGCTGTTTGGGAGGGGCTTACAGTACATGTACAGTATGTAGCAACACATTTGTTTTGTAGGCTAATTTCTGATTTAGCCCTATTCTATAGGTTAGGCCTAAATAAGATAAGTTCATTAGCACCTTGTTTTTCTTTGCTGTTTTCATCTCGCTTGCCAAATGTCAAATGTATTTCCCTGTTTCATACATGTTTATAACATTTCTTTTATCTGTGTCTCTGTAAACCTGATTAAAAATGTTCAACATTTTGGGCACGTGGACATACAGTATGTGTACATTTTAGAGAATAGCAGATTTACAAGCTTAAAGCCTGTATCGCCTAATTTGTTGGCCAGGGTCCCCTAGGGCTCCACTCTTTTCTTTTTTTCTTCCCGCTACACCAAATCTCTTCGCTGAAGATAACTGACCTACAAGCTCACAGCACGTCACAGTGCATTGCACTTCCGTGTTGTGAGCTTGTAGATCTGCTATTTTTGCCAAATGTTCGCCGTCAGAAAAGGGATGCCAGGGTTCCTTGTGGTTAAACTGTCTTCTCCTGAAATAATCACGGTGACATTTCTTTCTCTCCAACTATCTCAGGCCCAAACAGTGGTGGTCTCGTGTGAGGTTGACTGGGCACTGTGCAGCCCTGCCGTCTCTTCCTCTCTCCCCATCGTCACCGCTGAGTTCATCCTAACGGGCATCCTGCAGCAGAAGGTGGACTTGGAGACCCACGTGTTATCGGTCTCCGCTGCCCCACAGGTTGCAGCAGGCAGAGGGAGGGGCAGGAAGAAGAGCTAGAAACATTTTAGCCCTTTTTCTAGACCCCGTCCTGACACTGACACTTCACCCTTTACCCCTGAACTACATGTACCCCTCACTGTCAGGGTCTTCTAATTAATAAAGCTTCCTAAAGATATAATTGTATCTTGGATGCTTATGAATTGAATTCCCATTCAAATCAAAGCAGACTGTTAACCTTTGAGTGCCTGCATACTAAGTAGTGATGAATGTTCAGTTTTAAACATAACAGATGACCCTTCTTAAAGTGATGTCTGATTTTAGAACTGATTGATGAACAGATGATTGTACCGCACCGTTGCTGCTTCATACGTGAAAAGTATTGTCCGTATATTGTATTATTCAATGCTGATGACTTTAATAAATTAAACATTCTTTTGTACAGAGCTTATGGTTTGTAGTCTATGATTATTATTACTATATACAGGCCTGCTGTAAAGCATTCTTAAAAGATTTGCTGGTAGCTATCCCTCCCTGTCAAAAGTTTGGACACAGCTTCTCTTAAGCTGTGTCCAAACTTTTGACCGGTAGGGTATAAAACAGGATAAAGAATGGTTGCAAGTTCAAAGATGATCATTCTGCAATGTGCATTAAAGACATGTAAGCGCCATTGACCAAGGCACTGAACCACCTTCTCACTTGGTATTTTCTACCACCATGTTAATTAGTGGTCTATGTTGACATCTTTTGAATGATATTAAGATTTTGTTCACAACCATATGGTAGGCTAGCCTGCTATTATTGATAGAATGGTAAAGGGGAATTATGCTGGATAAAAATATAGATCTGTCCTTTAGCCTATTGAAAGGGAAGTTCAAGCATAATTTACCCCAGGCTATGCTGGATTAAAACCAATATCATTTGCAATTGCATTATGGACAATAATTGCAGTAATATTGCATTAATGCAAAAGGATATCTATTCTGTGGTGAATTGCATTTTTCTCGTGTGTTCTGTTCTGCCAACACGTTATACTGCCGTCCATCGGGCCACGTCAGTGACGTCACGCAGGGGCGTCACTAGCAATTCTGGGCCCCTAGGCCAGAAATCTGTATGGGCCCCCCCATGCAAGCGGAGAACCGGCCAACCGGGAACACTTTGTTACTGTTTGAATGACATGTCTCACAATCATAGGCGATTCTAGCCTCTTCCAGCAGGGGGTGCACGACCTCTATTACCTGCGCGCGTGCACGACGCGAAAACAATTGCGGATATTAGCGGTTTTGTAATGTTGTTTTAGCGGATTTCTGCAGTTAATTTTGTACCCAAATGTAACACAATATAAACAAAAAAAAGTGTAAAACAGGTGCTTCTTTTTCTAGACACCATATGTCTATCTATAGGATTTATTTACTTATTTTGCAGACAGAGGCAGCACAGCCAGGACATATAAAGCCAAACATCAAGTTAATCATCATTCATCAAGCAATCAAGCAGTCATTTACAGTGTCAAATAAGCATTTCACAGAAACAAATAGTAGACACATCCTTATTACACAATGAACTGCAGCCTCCGGGTTTTGGCACTTGCAAACCTTTCAATTATTTTCTGCACTTTAATTTCGTGTATTTACTCAATCTGTAAAATGCCTATATCTGACACTCTTTTATCAGTCATGGTTGTCCGTAAATACGTTTTTAGTTGTCTCAAAGTAGAGAAACTGCGCTCATAACATAATAGACTATGCACTTGGAGGGAGTACAACAGCATTGTGTAAACAGAGATGTGTCTTTATGTACCTGTCCTCCTGAAAGCTTGCTCGGCGTTCTCAGAACCAAAGGCCCGACATGGAAAGCAGAACGCCCGGTCATGGCGCACGCTATACTCCAGCCAGGCAAAATCTTTAAACCACTCCTTTCTGAATTTGCGTTGTTTTTCGCCAGCGGCCTTTAATGGACATTCTACATCTTCTGGCTGATATGGACCCAAAGCCAAAAACTGCTTGGCTTTATCCGGGCCATGGCAAGGGTCTCTTTCATGAACAAAGTTGGCTTCATTTGGCTCCTCTGGGTCTGGGCCTGGGGTAACAACAGTTGAGTCTGGAGTGGGGCTTGCTTGCTGTGGAGGAACCGGGGCCTCGGTCTCCGGCAACGGCGAGCCTTCCACAGTGATGTCGGTGGCTGGATCACTGCTGCTGCAAGCTCCGTCCACCTCCTCTGGTTCACGTTCATTAGCATTACTGTCAGTGTCGAGTGAACCCGTGTTCACATTTCCTGATGATGAATTATCGGTTGTGGCACTGGGTTTGCTCTTTTTTATAAAGAATTGGTCAATTGTCTTTGTATTTATAGTTCGTTTCGCCATTATTGCTGCTCTGCTGCTGTATCCATATTGTTTTAGGCGGGCGGAAACAGATAAGGAAATCACAGAATTGTGGGTCATCATATCAGAGAGTCACACAGCCGGCCAGCACAGGTGTCAATCTCACAGCCCACCCACAGTGCCTGCCAAGTCTGCCAACAGCGCCGTCGCCAAGCAAGCTGATAGGTCTTACATTGCAAGCAAGCAAGCTGAAATACTTGCCCCTCCACCTCTCTTTTTGCGCACATTTTACAAATCACGATCACTGTTTTATTTAATAATTATAAAATAAAGTTACATTACAAAAAAAAAAAAAAAAATCAAAATGGCCGCCTGGCGGCCAGGGGGTGCACGTGCACCCTAGGACACCCCTTAAAATCGCCTATGCTCACAATGATACGGTAGCCGTGATCGCCTCAGCAATCATGTTCACCTTATTTGTCAAATTGTAACACCATTTACCATGTTTGTCTACTTTTAGTTTTACTCTTGTAGCCTAAGCAGGATATAAACAAACATGTAGTGTCTGGTGTAACAATTTGACAATGCTAGCTCTTGAAACAAAGTCCAGGAATTTTAACTTGATCTAACCATGATCACTACACATAATAATCCATTACATGCACACTCAGATACAGCTACTGTATTATTAATACAGTATAATCCACAACAGTCCCATGAAATAAAAAGTGCAGACCACCATCATCACCAGCAAGTGAATGAGACACCAGAACTCTGACTTGAGCCCAGCCTCCCATGCAAGCCAATATAAAACAGTATAACAATAAAACACTACATTGTATTTTTAGTAGCAGCTTAAATATGTGCAGGTGTTGTGCAGAATATACAATCACTAATCAATAGCAGCAGTGCTCAAGCAAATGCACATGAGGAGTGAAGCATATAGGCTATACATAGGAAGTAGAATAGGAGAAAAAATAAGCAGTATAGGACTATTCAGATTGGGTGAAGTATGAACATGATTAGCCTACATGCAAAAATGAGTCTGCATGCAATCAGAACTTTGCCTAGTTAGCTAAACTATGGAAAACAAGGGTTGGATATAATGATCTGAGAATACATCTACTGTATAACAGGCTAGATCATATAAGGCTATATGAGAATGGCATAACAGGACATTCTTGTGTGTACTGTGTCTGTGTGTATGCACATACATTGTTTTAACAGCAAAGTCAGTCAGTGTGTTTAATCTACAGCAAGATCCTGTGAACATTTTGGGAGTTCACAAAACAATAATAGCCTACTGTGACTGACTGAAACAAAAATATTGTGATGCCTAGATTGTTATTTTTGTATGACATAATCATATGACTACTAGATAGATGATGGGATATTATACAATTATTGTTATTACTAGGGACATCCAGCAGTTTGTCTTGTTTCTCCAGCAGAGTTTCTAGTGTCTCCATCTATCTCTCTGGAAGAGGTTGCACATGAACTCTGCAGCGGCCGCACTGAGGCGCTCAAACACAAACACTCTGACATTAATCCTCACACTACTTGACACTATTACCATACTTTAGATAACTAGTCATTGTTGCAACAAACCAAACCATTTTTCACTTTGATTTGGGAACCTACATACATTCATAACATGATGCGATTGTGATCAACTGATCATGTCACTAGTTTGGGAGTGCTTCCTTCCAGAACTTAGCAAACAGGTGTTTCGTTCGAAACACTTGCGTTTGTGCTTAAAACGTTATCCATGCTTATTGCTTAATGGTGTTGGATAAAGAAGGAAGAAGGAAGAGGGGAGAAGATTTTCTGTTGCATGCTTACCCACAGACATCAGCTGCTTCCTTGAGTGTAAACAGTCAAGCTCTCCTCTCAGTTTACAGTAATGAAACATGCTGCTCTATGTCACATTACGTCTTTTTTTCTCTCTCTCCCTGTCTCTGTTCAATGCGTGTTGTGTGTGGAAGAAGCCGGGGGAGGGTGGAGCGAACAGAACCTGAAAGTTGATCTTATGTTTGCAGTCTTTTTTTTTTTTTTTTTTTTCCTCTCCCTGTCGCTGTTGTGTGCTGAAGAAGCTGCTTTACAGTCAGGACCGGGGGAGGGTGGGGCGAACAGAACGTGAGAGTTGATCTTATGTTTGCAGGGCCAATGAAAAGACTTTTCCATTTACTTCAGATGATCATAATTATCCTGTAGAGCACACCTAAGTTTCACAACCATAACATGATGCAAGCGGACGCACAAACCGCAAAGCTACTATAGGTCTCAAAACAACGTGAAAGCAGGAGAAACCATTTTAGCTTTGTAAGGGGTGAGTATATAATATAGGGACCCTCAATTATTTAAATTGTATCGCTCATTGGTTTTATTCCAGCAGTAATTTTAAGTTTTTAGACACAAATGATAAACATCATAATAATAATTATTATTATTGGGGGAAAAAGAGTTTTAATCCAGACTTTTCGAGGGCCTCTGGCACCTTGGGCCCCCTTACCTCAGTCTAACTTTCCTACCCCTAGCTACGCCACTGACGTCACGTCACCTATATGGGCTCTTTATAATAAAGTTAATACACACTGAGGAAAAGGCACCTCAGGGTGTGACCGATATTTACCGAAATCACTCGAGTGACTCCGAAGTGTGTGAGCAGCAGAGTCCGACATATTCTCTCAGCATCTTCCAAATGTTCAGCCTTTAGTAGCCTACAGTTCTTTGGGGGCGAGGTTGAGAGAGGGAGAGACGCTCAGAGACCGACAGACAGCGAGAGAGAGTAGGCGACGATTTATTTTGACTTATGATCTCATACCGAAGTCTCCGCTAGAGAAGTCAAATCATGTCATTGAAGGTAAGTGAACTGGAGATGCGTTATTTCTCACAAGCGTGTTGGATGGACGGGTGCGCGTCTTTCCATGTGCATGTGGTGCGTGACGGGTTAAATTCTGCAGTTTTTGGGTAGACATGCTTATCGGCTATCCCAAGCAGCCGCTGTGTTATTTAGACTTTAGGCTTATATCATATTTGTGCATTTTATTTGTAGCCTATTTAGATTTAGGTAGCCGATGGGCTATGGAGAGGTGTGAGAATCTGCCCATCCTGTTTGCTGTATGAATGGTCCAAGACCGGACCATGCGGGCTTTATCTGGAATTAGATGAGATTTAGAGGAAGATGGTTAATTATACATTTAGGCTAATTCATTCCCCATCTCTTGTGCAGATTGGTTTAAAAGTGGCTGTACACTGTACAGATGTAGGCCTATAATCCTACATTTTCAACGAAGGCAAAGAATAGCTACTTAAAATATGAATGCGCATTGTAGGCCATTACTGGATAGCCTACTATAGTAGAGTAGACTCCAAAAGAAACTTGCATGGGCTGTCATTTTTTGGAATTGCAATACGGTCCGCAGGGTACTGAGGTCTGAACTGTATGTGCTTTATTAAAGAGTGTCTTATGATCATTGGGATGATGGAATATGAATCCAATTAATCATTTGGGGTTTACAAATGTCAACGTGTCGGTGTCTACTAGTCTGTTAAGCGTAATTAGAGAACGTTCCACCACGCGAGGGCGCGACATGGTTGTACTACGGAGTAGTAGGCTTTATGCGGGTGCAACTGCAAGCCAAGCGCTAGTGGTGGGGTGGCCCTGTCGTGTGTAGGCTCGTCCAAGCCTGCAGTATTGATGCCACACTGGTGCAGCATACACACCTCAGCTCAAGACACGCTCCGACCAACAGATGTTCTGATTCTATCTCCACTCCATAACCAGAGATCACATTTTAAGATGGATTCTAGGCTACTGCCTAAAATTTAGGCAGCATAAAATGTGATATGGTGGCTGTGTGCAGTGTGCTGCTAAAGAGTCTAGACTTAGGACCTAAATAGACTAGTCTCTTTAGCAACACACTGCACACAGCTGCTGCCACCACCACCCCCGCCTACTGTACCCCTGCATGCCTGCATTGATCTTTAGTGGATCTGACAAGTGCAAGCAATATGGTGGAAACATGTCTCATCCTTCAGTTCATAGGGGCCCTTTTAGTTTTTAAGAAAATGGGTTGTGGGTGTGAAATGTGGATATTTAGAGGGAGCGGTGCCAGAAGTGAGCAGTTCAGTGTCTTGCTCAATGGCATGCACTTATATGTCTCTAAATGCATTTTGCAGAATGATCATTGAATTCGCAAGGTTAGCTAGTATAGTGAATTCAGGCAGACAGATGAACAGAGATTAAGTTGCATTTGAATTGTGAAAGATGTGATATTATTTACAGCAAACTTGTTATTCTGCAAAAAAATCAGCTTTTTTGCTCTCATGAATTATAGATGTCAAGCATTGTAGGTAAAATAGGCTGCGTGTGCACGTGCGTGTGTGTGCGTGCGTGCGTGTGTGCGTGTGTGTGTGTGTGTGTGTGTGTGTGTGTGTGTGAGGGAGAGAAATAGTGCTTGTGTGTGTGTATTTACAAGTGTTTGGCGTCATTGCTGTGGAGAGAGCAAGAGCGCAAGAGATGCACTTTGTCTTTTAGTTTTTTTAGTTATTTTTTTTACGGTCGTTCCTTCTTGCCACTGAGTTTTACGTGAGGGGGGGACGTGAGAATGAAGGAGAAATGATGAAGGTACAGAGGGTATCTTTGTGGGGGACCCCGCATCTGCAGTCATTGAGGGCCTTTCCGCCTCTTTAAAGCCCCGGACAAAGGGACGAGTGTGTGTCCGCGGCGTGCAGCGGGAGCCTGGAGTTAGAGGGAAGACAGGCACAGGCTTTGATTTGAGAGTGGGATGCACTGGCTGGGATTATATAAGACAAGGAGGAGGAGAGGATGAAAGGGAAACGAGAGAGAGAGAGAGAGAGAGAGACAGAGACAGAGGTATGCGTGAGGGAAGAGACAGATGCTGTGAAAGAGGGGTAAGTAAGAGAGAGAGATGGAGAATGAGAGGACAGACAGAGAGGAGACTAGATGTCATGAAAGAGAGGTCATGTCGTTAGAGGGGGAGAGAGATAAATGACAACAGAGGGAGAGAGGAGACGGTAAAGATAGAAAAGCGAGGGATTACATGACATAGTGGAGAGATAGATTGGGGTGAGATGGAGATTGCATGATGAGGAGAGAGAGAAAGAGAGAGGGAGAGGGAAGAGAGAGGGATGCAAGTGAAGGGAGATAGAGAAGATATGAGAACGAGGAGTCATGCTGATGACAAGAGGACAGGTATAAAACTATAGGATCAAGACTTGAGAAATAAGTTGATGGTAGAAACTGTGGCACTTAGAAGACGTGAGAATGCCTACAACAATTAAAATGGACGTGAATGGAAAACAGAAGAAATGAGCAGAATTCAGTTGAGTTGAACGATGGAATGAGAGATGCTGAGAGAAGGATAGTACATGGCACATTTTGTCTGTGTCTGTCAGCCCATGGTTAACACCTCAAAGGACAGAGAGGACGTGTGTGCGTGTGTGTGTGTGCCTGCGGGAGTGCATGTGTGTGTGTATGTGTATGTCTGTGTGTGTGCATAGTACCTAATTGTGCCTGGTGAGCCATAGAAATTGTTTTATGGCCTCAAAATGCGTGAGAACACGTTATTCATTTGTTATTCCTTCCCTTTCCCTGAAGAAAGGAGACAATCTTTGAATTCTGTTCAGCTTCATGAGTTGTGTGCTGGAAATAGCAGATTACTCTGCTCACTCTGCATACAGTAGTCCACTGCTGAGAAACACAGATGGACATGGTGGACATGGCCCACGTGCCTCCATAACTGACCATCATCATCGGCATCCCAGTCCCATCCCCCATGTCAGTTTGCCATACTAATTAAACATTGATGAAAGTTAATGGTCAAAGTCTTCTTCCTCCATAATGGAAGCCACGTCTCTGCAATAATGCATTGAAGTCAAACAGGGATACAGACCATGAAAAAGAAAAAAGAGTATTGGTGTTATTTACCACTTGAACCCCAACAACCCCAATTCTGGGGGGAACATTTGCCACTTTTGCGAGCTTGTAGATGGTGAAGGTGTTTCTGGTGAAGAGATTTTGGTATAAATCGGAAAAGAATATTCAAGCTGCATCGAGAGAAGCTATACGACGTGGCGCTGTTTTGTTCCATCTTTTGTTTCAGATGTAATAACATCAGAAGGCTTTTAGGGCCCTGTGCCTAATGTGTGGTAGAGAGAGAGAGAGAGAGAGAGAGAGAGAGAGAGAGAGAGAGAGAGAGAGAGATATTGAGTGCAGAGGTTTGGCCTGTGGCCCTCTCTGGTAGACTAGACAGCAAGCGTGAACGTGGAGATTATGATTTTAATTCCTCTCATTAATGATGAGGAGCTTCCTGGCACCTTCCTACCAATAGAGCCGTTAGGATACACACAAACAGATGGATGAGAATGGACAGCGTGTTCACACATGTACTATTATGCACATGTACACACTCATTCACACACTCGGACAGAAGGATAAGAAACCGTGTATGTGTACGTGCACACACAGACACACATGCACACCTACAAAACACATACAGACCACCTGTACTTCAAGGTAGGCAATCAAGGGCATGACACCTCCTTACCGTCAGCATATGATCCATCCCTACACTCCTTCCCATGTATATTTAGAGCAGCTAACACAGGAGTCCTTCCCTTCCCTAAGACACCCATGGTCTATATGCCCCAAGCATCCTGGACTCTTCTCCCTCCTGCTCCCAAGCTGTGGACTGACCTCCCCCCCCTCCAGTCATGACTGTAGACTCCATTTTCCACCACAGATACCCCACCCCCCCCTAAGCACTCCTCATTTTTCATATCGTTGTCCTTGTATGACTTCTTGTTGCCTATTTTCGATGCTACAACGGTAGTTGTATGCAGAATGATGTAATTTGGTTAGGCCTACATGTTCACTTGTCTATGTTACGTTGTTTAGTTATACATATTTCAATTGCTAAGAAATGTATTTAGATTTAGAAGACGTGTAGTTTAGATACATGCTTTGTTTTAAAATGTTTACACACACACACACACACACACACACACACACACACACACACACGTCAACATAGCATGTCACCGTTAATTCTCTCTTTCCTGCACAGTGAATACAGTGTTCTCATCCACTGTCTGCTGTGAACACTGCAGGTGTTTCCTCTTGAGCCCCTCCCTTGGCTCCAGGAATGAAAACCACAGCAAAATCACAGTGTCCTTGAGCTGTTGCATCTTGCTCCCCAGCAGCAGCCAAAGACAGCTCAGATTATCATAACTTTCTCAATGTTGCAATTAATCACAACATCTCAATTAGGGATGGGACGATATGAACATTTCATATCACAAGTATTGTGACAAACCGCGATTTACGATATTATCGCAATAATCAAAATCCATTATCCTGGGTCAGAACATTTGCCAGAAAATAGCAGATCTACAAGCTTGCGACGTGACGCGTTGTGAGCTTGTAGATCGGCTATTTTTTGGCAAAGACATTTGATTGAGAGTGAGAAAAAAACGTATCAAGTACATATATTATAAGTACCTTTTACCAATTATAGAGGGTTTAAGTGGTACTGCATATGCAGCTCGGCAAATAAAAGGTGAATTGATCCCAGTGCATGACGGAGGACGATATCACGATAAATTAAATCTCCACGATACGATTATTGTGAGTATTTTTTATCACGATAAACGATAATATCGCTTATCGTCCCATCCCTAGTTGCAGTTAATCACGACATCTCAAGGCCATTACACCTTCTGAAATGAGCAATCGCTCCACTTTTTACTGTACTTAATACTGCTGCACCATTTATTGTTTATTGAAGCTCGGCCAAACAATAACCTACTCCTTTGCTTCTAATTAACCCTGTGCAATACATTATTCTGTAGTCCTGTGCCCGGTTGTGTGCACAGTATACAGTATGAGGGATTGAATGTAGGAGTCTCATAAGTAATGTTGGAGAACCCAGACGTGTCAGCATGCTCATCTCCAAATTTGGGCATTGTTTCAGCATGCTCCTGTTAGGCTGTTACCATTGTGGTGACACTGTTTAGTATCAGTGATGTCAGCATGCAGAGAGACGTCAGGCGGCGGACGGACGGACGGACGGACGGACGGACAGACAGACAGACAGACATTCAGTGAATGAATAGTTAGATTACATATCCTGGGGCACCTAATCGATGGACTTAATGGTGGTCCAAAGCCAGGTGGACGTGGCTAACACAAAAACAGTGCAATATGGCCCTGTAAAAGGGCAAGACCTCTGAAAGAAAAATAGCGTCTTTTGTCATAGCCTCAGAGGTCTGGACTGAAATTGAATCGAGACATTGCTATTAAACCATAATGACACTTTCATTTGTTTTCTAAAAGGACAGTTTGTTCCACAGGCAACGTTTTTGTCTCCACGTTCCAATAATATCCTCTAGGCAATGGGGGGATCAATTGAATTTACTGCAGACCGCAAGATTGACTGCAGCTAGAATCTCTTTGGGGAGTTTTTATATCAGCCTTTTAGATAACCTAATTTGATTCCTAGTGAAACTTGGTACTTAAATCACGCACAGGAGAGAAATGGTGAAAAGAATGGAGAGAGGAAAGACAGAAATAAATAAATAAGTAAAGGAAGGAAGGAAGAAAGAGATAATAGATACTATTAGAGTACCTGTTTGCTGTGTGGAATGGTCAATATAGGCCTATAATTATTATGAAGCAAAGAGTTTGTTGGTTATGTGATCAACCACACAGTATTACACCTTGAAACGTCTACTTATAGCAATGTGAGATTTTCATTTGAGCAAAAGGTAGGACTACAGATAGCCTATGGGCGTTTTCATCATACACTATATTTTCCTTGTGTGATACAAAGGAACATGTTAGTTATAAGTTGTTACATGATGTAAGGTTATTGCTTGCTTGAGACCTGGGTGGAATGACAATGAAACAGAATTATCTATCAATAAACAACACAAACCATATGATTTGTCTTTTGGTTGGATATAAAATATTGGAGCAATGTACTCATACCGTAGCTCATTCAGATTGAGACAGTGTGTGTGTTGGGGGGCGTGACATACAGTACAGCAAACAGCCTCAGTTTGAACTCGAACCTGGGACAGCCGTGGGAAGGACTGAAGCCTATTTATTTTCTTGTATGTGGTTCACTATGTGAGTGACTCACTTAAATCAATGAGTCATGGAAGCGGTCCAGCTAGCAAAATGTTCCAGTGTTATTTAGCATTGATTTATCACTAGCACTCATTTTGATTTAACAAAGTTCACTCAGGGTCGATTACTCACCCCATATGGAGACTTGAATTCAAAGATATTTTGAATTGTTCTGCCTTGTTCCCTATGGAGACACAATAGTCGGGGGCCTAAGGGAGATGGAATGGTAATTTTGTGCTAATCAGTCTAAAAGTGCAAAATTTTGCACAGATGTAGCCCAGCATGCTCTAATGATTTAGCTAGGGCGCCCGAGTCGGTGACCTTCGGGGTCGCCACAGCGGCCAAATGAAGTTGGACTCCCATCGACTTTCTATAAAGGTGGACATTTTTTTCTGGGTATTTTAGTAGAATGTGAGGGGTCTAACTATAGGGGTTTGTCATGATGCTGAATCCATTGCAAGCATTTGTTTTGCACAAAAACATTCCTTGGGCTCCAGAAACTACAACCGGCCCCAGAAAACGATAGTTTAGTGATGAAAAGTGATGAGTCATCACTTTTCACAGTTTTGTGGGTGTTCTGGACCCCTCACATCCTACTTTTCTGGGTATTTACCTCCTGTATAGAAACTTGATTTGGCCGCTATGGTGACTCCGAAGGTCGCCGACTCGGGCGCCCTAGCTAAATCATTAGAGCATGCCCTGGGCTACATTTGGCGCTTTTAGACTGATTAGCACGAAAAAACCCTAAGGCCTCCGACTACAAAGAGTCTCCTCTAATTATTGGCTGAGGAATGCGACAAAAAGAAAAATAAATATCCATGAAATCAAGTCTCCATTTCTGTTTTGTATCTTCAACAGAGCTTGCATAAAAGAAGTACTGTATAGGATGATGTCATGAGACTCATGACAGAGAAAAAATGACAGGAACCAGTTAAACAGAGATGAAGATGACGTATCCTAATTGCTTAAGCTTGAAACCGTAGAGAGGAATAAAATAAGATGAACACATGAATGTGGAAACGTTATACAGTGTGGCCTTTGCTTGTCTACATGTTTTACAAAAGGTGGCCATACGTGATGGAGTAGAGAGGCTGTCTGGGAATCGAAAGTTGGGCCCACGGCAGCAAGACACATAACAGCTCACTCCTGTGTGCTCATAGCAGTAAAAGCAAAGAACAAACCAAAAAGGTCCCCGCAGGAACCAGAAAATACTGACTTTCCCTTTGTTTCAAAGTGATGTACAACCTGAGAATAACCTTTTAATTCCTACATTGTCGGCACTTGGCATTACAAGCAACCAGCAGTAAGATGTATGATGATGTTATTGGGCTACAAGAAATAGGTTCAATGCTTTCTTTTATATTTCTATGAGCAAATCTGACCTTATGTTCTGTATCTGCCTAGGCCCAAGAGAAGATGAGGACAACGGTCAGCGTGGTCGCACTGAGCTTTCTGCTCAGCACAGGTAATAAGTCAAGTCATATTATTGATGTTCCTTTCTCTAAATGTATACTGTCAAGTGTCAAAACAGAAATGTGTATTTTGTCACTTGTCAGTGTGTGAATTTCTCATGTCTCAACTGAAATGTTTGAGTTATTTGTCAATTCTATATATTTATATATATTTTTCCAAATCATGTTCAATCAATAATTGTATTGTTATACATAGGTAGAGGCATTCCTGGCACTTTCTTTTTTTAGTTTCTGTTTACTGTTTTTCTTGTAATGTTTTTAAAATGTGCTGAATAAACGCTAAAATCAAATCGAATTAATTGGCAAGGCACAAACAATGTCTAGTCTAGTTAACTTGATATTTAACTGCTTGATTTCAGACCTCAGACCATAATTTCACCACATGACACCTAGCGTCCCTATTCTGGGGTGAATATTCACAAATAATAACAGATCTACAAACATAGCATTGCGTAGATTGTCTGTTTTAAGCAAATATTGGTGTAGGGAGAAAAGGAGGAGAGGTTACCTATGGGGACTTGAGTAGGCTACCGGTATATGGGTTTTAGTGGTTAAAGACACAGCTTTCCTTTTCTCACAAACAACATTGTTAA
The DNA here is from genome assembly GCF_963921795.1 of Nannobrachium achirus. Lineage (NCBI taxonomy): Eukaryota > Metazoa > Chordata > Actinopteri > Myctophiformes > Myctophidae > Nannobrachium > Nannobrachium achirus. Next base: position 61,839,030 of record NC_137811.1, on the reverse strand, counting down.
AATTGTAAGAAGATGATGTTTAACTTCAGTAATAACTAATTATTTTGATATTAACTTCAAGGCATAAAGTCATCTTCATCTTTGAAAATCTGTATTTATATTCCCTTATAGCTCTTTCTGCCCCTGTGAAAGGTAAGATTAAATGTCTTGTACTAGTGAATCTTCTTTATATTAATTTAACACCATGCACCTATGTTTCATGATTAACAATTATATTGAAATAAATGTAATACAATTGGACCTTTACCATTCTTATAATACGTTCCTCGTCATTTCCCTCCAAAATGTCCCTCTAGACAAAGAGAAGTCAGAGACCAAGTTCCATGGAGATGACTTCCACATCCCGTTGGCCTCCCTGGAGGTGGAGGTTACCTTCCGCACCGCCTCGGCTCCGCGGGCGGCGGAGGCAGTGCTGATGAGGGGGGGTTACCCGGTGGGCTCCAGGGCCAAGCTCAACCAGCAGCTCATGCTCCTGATGCTGGATAACGTGGGCGAAGCGGACGAGGGCGTTTACACGGTGAAGCACCCAGAGAGACCCGGTGAAGTCCAACGCATGACGCTCATCGTCCGAGGTATTGGGGTAGAGTGACCATGGCTGCTGCTATTTCTAATATTGTCGGGTGGAAACCTTGTATGTCCAAAAATGTTCGTTTTGTATTTATCATTTTAAAAATGATTTAAACTAGTGAAAATAGCTGATCTATAACACAACGCCTCATGTCGCGAGGCGTTGTGTGCTGTAGATCTGCTATTTTCACCAGTTTTGTGCGACTTTTGGCTTTACTTTATGAAGAAACATACAAATTGAAACTTAGAGATACGAGATTTCTGACCGACAGTGACGATATACTAGAAACATAGCAGCAGCCATTGTGATGGGTAAACAACACTTTAAGATGCAAGATGTGGACAAACGCCACCAGAGACACATTGTGTGTGATTATTCAGAAACCGAAGGTAGGCTACTCTTGTTTTATTTCCACAATTTGACAACAAGGAGCCGTTTTGAAGAAAGATTGGCTGAGGAGGTCAGTGTACAAACTCTGTCAACCCTAAATGAGGGACTACAAGCACATAAACAGATGGCAGATGTCTCCAGAAATGGGGAAATCTCCAAGACAAATATGTCAAAGCATGTCGGTCGGAGGTTGATGAAAACAAACTGTGATCCACGTGTCAAAGTCCCTGGTTCAGTGCCGTATACAGTGGGAGGGGTCTGACGTTCAGCAGTCAAAGCAGAGCTGCGTTGAGCATAAAACATGTACATCCTCACTCAGAGAACTTGCTGTTTGCTGCCAGACTTACTGTGTGCCAGCATGGAATTAACTGTACAGGAGCTGTCCATGCTGCTGGCACACAGTAACACCCAAATGAGAACACACCGTCAATGCATGTTATTACCTTCAGCTGTGTTTACCCATCACAATGCCTGCTGTGCTGTGAAAAGGGCTGGATATACAGTATGCCAGTCTCACTGTAATTTCAGTATCACATCTATGTTTGTTGACTTTTAAGAATTTATTGTACACAAATCTTGGGCCTAAGTGAACCAAACATCTAGGAGGAAAGCTGCCTATATCAATGACATTCATCCTCTCATCTTCATCATCTTAACTAAGTTTCTACACATTTGTTCAACTCAAATATTTAGGATTTAGGGGATAGCTACATCAGATCCTACATATTGGTAAATGGAAAACCATTACCAGACATATTGCATTCTCAGGCAGTAGCCTTCTTCTTCTTTCGTGTACCATCGTCCTTGATGATTGGTTGGCGACATTTTATTTCACAAGATTTCTTGTGAATGAGGCAGTAGCCTCATTTTGCTGCACTGAGCTCACTTGGCATGGAGTCGACAATACAGCACCTGCACCAAGGACTGAGTGCATTGGAACCGCAGTGCCCAGTCTGCAGACCAGCAGAACTACATGAGTGCATACAGCAATTCTTTCTGTCTCATCACTGTAAATTATACTTAGTTTTATTCTGGCACGAACATCTACTTGTAGATCGTTTATTTTCGATCAAGCCCTTAAACGCCTGTAATTTAACACTGATAGTGTAAAGATGGAAGAGTCCCATTCTCGTTTCCCATATTACATATTACCTACTGAAACTGAAAACAATAATTCCAATACAGTGGATAATTGAAATTCAGTGACATCTTCTGTTTGGCTTAAATGTTAATTGGCCACTTTGCCTTCAAGATTTGTGAAATAATACAACATTGAATGGACATTTAATTCTAACGGTGTTAGGGTGGGTTAGGGTGGCTGCATTTTGAGTAGAGCTATTAATCTCACCCACACATGTATCAGTTAATATAAAATGTATAGTTTAGGAATTTAGCAGATGCTCTATATTAGTCAGAGTGACTAACAAAGTGTAAGGTTGGAGTGATTAAGGAATTCTAAAGTGATATCTATCTATAAATGCGAGAAGTCTCTGCGTGTGTGTTTGTAATCCGCGTATCTCGAGAACCGTTCGTCCCACCGGCTTCAGATTCGGCACGCACGTTCCCCGCCGCGGCATGGAGTGCAGTGCCGGGCCTCGACCCGACCCGACGCGCGGTTTTCCCTAACCGGCGCGAAACATTCGGAATCTCCTTATGCGGAAATCGGCGCAAAATCGGCGCAAGCGCTGACTCATTGTGACATCACTGCAGTGCCGGGCGCAAGCACTGAGTCATTGTGACATCACTGCAGGCAGATACAGGGGCCTAGCCTCGACCCGACAGACTGAGATCTCCATATATGGGCATATGGGCAGATACAGAGATCTCCATATATGGGCAATACAGGGGCCTTGCCTCGACCCGACAGATATCTCCGTATATGGGCATAAAAGGGACACAGACAGATATATCTCCGTATATGGGCATAAAAGGGACACAGACAGATATATGGGCATAAAAGGGACACAGACTGAGATCTCCATGACAGATATCTCCGTATATGGGCATAAAAGGGACACAGACTGATACAGAGAATGGGCATATGGGCAGATACAGAGATCTCCATATATGGGCATATGGGCATAAAATGGACGCAGATATATGGGCATAAAAGGGACACAGACTGAGATCTCCATATATGGGCATATGGGCAGATACAGAGATCTCCATATATGGGCATATGGGCATAAAATATGGACACAGATAGAGTATATGGGCATAAAAGGGACACAGACAGATACAGAGATCTCCATATAATGGGGTTTGCATTAAAGGGTGGGGCATTCATTCCCTATTTACATCGTTCCCGAGTTGGCCAGGTCGCAAACTCCATATATGGGCATAAATGGGCACAGGCAAACAGATGGTCAAACCAGGTCCTACAGAGATCTCCATATATGTCAGAAAATGGACGTAGACAGACATATCTCTCCATATATGGGCATAAATGGACACACGCAAACAGATGGTCAAAACGGATCCTATGACAACAGGTATAATGGGGTTTGCATTAAAGGGCGGGGCATTCATTCCCTATTTACATTGTTCCCGAGTTGGCCAGGTCGCCGACTAGACGCTCGGCCGCCCGAAGGGCGGCCGAGCTTCTAGTAATTATAATTAAAGTAACCATTCTTTCAATGTGTTATAATCCTAAACTGTAACTGCTGTGATTGGTTATTGTTCAGATTGTTCAGAACACTTTCTTTTAGTTTAAAGATTTGTTTTGGGGAATTTATGCCTTTTTTTTAAGATTTGTTTTTGGGCTTTTTGCCTTTATTGGATAGGACAGTAGACTGACAGGAAATGGGGGAGAGACAGGGAGTGACACGCGGCAAAGGTCGCCCGGATCGGGAATCGAACCGGCGACGCCGACAGGCATTGATGCCGAAATGGCAATGCCTATATGGTATATGCCTGGTTCACTAGGCCACCAGGCGCCCCCATTTATGCCTTTTTTGATAGGACAGCAGTAGAATGTGGAAAGAGATGGGGAGTGACACGCAGCAAAGGTCGTCGGGATCGGGACTCAAACCCACGACACGCTGTCGGGCATCAGAGCCTATGTACTGTATGTGGTAACTATGCGCCTGGACTGATAGGCCAGCAGGCGCCCCGCACAACACTTTAATGCCATTATATGTCATTGTTTATTCCTCCCCTAACTGTGAGTCAAGGAGAAACTTCACTTACTGGAAGGAAATGTTTGGACATCAGATGAGATAACCTCTGAGTCGAGATTACGTCTGTTTTTAAATGATCTCCTGTCAGTGTTCGCGTAGACATCTGATCTGCCCTTGTGTCGCATCAGTCTGCCACCGCTGTTGACTCTGCACCGTGGAACTAATGCATTGTGGTCTGAAATGGATCTCTGCACTTCTACCCACTTTCGACCTGGCAGTCCTATTATTGGCATGCCATTAAGACAAAACATTTAAAATAAAACCCTAACAATTTACTTGACTTTACTGACCATAACGTGACCTCATTCATATCCTGTTTTGTGTGAGCCGCCTCCTTTTATTTAATTTCCCCCCTCGATGTCCTAAATAAAAGTAAAACATTTTGTAAAGTTTTATTTCTTTCTTTTTGCATAAAAATACAAATTCTAATCTAATTTTCAGAATTTGCAAAAATACCAGATTGTCGCACGCACGCACGCACACGCACACACACACACACACACACACACACACACACACACACACACGCACACACACACACACACACACACACACACACACACACACACACACACACACACACAAATATTGACTAAAAAATACCGAAAGAGAAGTAGGCTCAGTGCATCACGGGAGAGGACTGCAGTGTAACAGGATGTGGAAGCAACGCCATATGGAGCCAGCAATGTGCAGAGAGATGGAACAGGCACAAAATGTGTGTGTGTGTGTGCGTACACCTGCACAATATGTGTGTTTGCAGCATTGAACAGCGTGCAGCAGACCCCAGCCAGTAATTATGCGGTTCTTTAACCGTCAAACCACCCCCCATCTTTCCCTCCCTACTGTTTTGCCTGTCCTCATCCTGTCTTTATACTCCCCTTCCCTCAATTTGGGTTCCATCCTCGCCTCCTTATTCTAGCTTCTGTGATATTTGAGCATCACTGCTCCTTTATTCTCTGTGCTCAATTTCATTATCTCTCTCACTCGTTCTCTTTCTCTCTCTCAACATCTCTCGCTTTCTTCCTCTCGCTCTTTTTCTTCCTTCTCTCTCTTTTCTTCTCTCTCTTCCCCTGTACTTCCTTGCCCATTAGCATCAGAGCCTATTCTTATCCATTGTAATTAGTCTTTTTTTTTTGGTGTGTCGTCAGTTCGGCTCGAAACTAACAATTTATCACCCTGCTCTTGCCTTTTAGATTGCAGCAACGAACAGACTGTTAAGTATGGTGATGAGTTCCGCGTCCAGTTGACGGTAGTGACCACTCCCATCACCCTGGAATTCAAACCCAGTGACATCGAGGCCAACCAGACAGCCAGGTAGTGTCAGCATAATTGTGTGTGTTAAGTTGTGTGGTGGTAATTAAACAAATGCATTGTGACTTGACCTTTGACCTTTTCAACCTCACACTGGCCTAACTCATAGCAGTTCGTGTGTGCACATGGGCGGCGAGTCAGTCCGCAAGTCTCCAGCCAATAGCATGTGTTCTCCTCCCCCCACCCCCCTCTGCTCCTCCTCCTCCTCCCCTCGCTCAGAGAACGCAGCTGCGTTATGACGTCGTCAACACATTCCGATCGGCGAATCAGCGTCGTGAATCAGCATCTTGTGATCAGCGTGGGTGGGGGTTTCCCAGAACTCATGTGTGTTTCCAAGTACAGCAGCCAGCGCCGCCGCCGTACCGTACCGCGCATCGTGTCGCGGTAAATTGCGGTAAAATGCGATCGTATCGATCTCGCTATGAAACACCAGTAGCAGGCATGTTATGTTGTGTTTGATTACTAGTTCGTAGTGCTCCTATTCTGGACTGTTTCTTTGGTTAGCAAGTAGCACTAGCAAGCAACAGGCTAGCCACTAGCCAGCCAGGCACACATAACAACACTATGTCATGTGTTGGTCGGTGAACCAATCACTCTGCTCCTCCTCCTCCTCCCCCCGCTCAGAGAACGCAGCTGCGTTATGACGTTGTCAACACATTCCGTGCAACAGTGATTCTAATGGGATCGCCCAGGCTTCATTTTCTTCCGAGCGCCTAATGAAGCCTGGGTTTCCGAGGCTATTTCAACCTAAACGTATAGCCACATTAACCCTGGAGTCCCAATTTTGGCTTTCAAAATGTTTAACCTTTTCCCTATTAAAAATAAGGAAAATAGCAGATCTACAAACCATTCCCTTTGCAATTTGGTGTACGATGAATTATATATTGTTTAAAGTTTTAAATAATGTCTTGGGGGCAGGCAGACTATCGATAATCTGCCAATACATTTGCAAATGATCTTGCTAACAAATAAACAGACAGACAGGACACGAAGAACTGCCACTGTTTCCCTGTGGCATCCTATCACCGCACAATGGAGAGTCTAGACTATGCAGGTTTTCCTTCCAACCAAACCAGCTGATTTCAGTAATTAACAAAACTTCAGCCAGAGATGGGAACTAATTAGTGAAATCAGCTGGTGTAGTGTGGGATGGATTGAAAAACTGCATAGGTTTGGCCTTTTGCAGCACTCAGCAGGACACCAGACAGCTTGAGTGAAAGCTGACAATGAAGTACTAAATTATTCTTGCCGGGTCCGCATAGCTGTGTCATATGACAAAGTTTGTCACCAGCTCACATCCACGTGCATAACATATTTTTATAACTGAACATACTTCATGCCCAACAATACACTGACTGTACATTAGTAGAACATATAAATTGACGCTCTGTTTGAACTTCTTTCATTTAAAAAGGTTCCTTCTACAATCCTTGTGCACTTCATGAGCAATAACAATTCATTTGAATTTTTTCAATCTTGGTTTAGAGCACTCCACAGTACTTTGACAGCCTTGGTTAAGGCCGCCAATGATTTGCTGTTGACTCTGCTATTGGACTTCCCAGAGCTAAGCACTGCTTTTAACACAGTGGACCACACAACACTGTTGAGGTCTTAGTGGCACTGCCCTGCAACTGCTTTCCATATACTGTACAGTGTACATGCTTCCCCTAGGTCACATTATCCGTTAACACAATATCCATTTCCACTGTTATGCAGATGACACTCAACTCTTCCACTCAATAACTCCAATCCAAACTGCCTTCCCTCATAGTCATGACCCAAATGTCAAAAATGTGAATTGTGTAGACATTTTTTAGGAAAAGTATGTAATGTGTTATGCTGAATCCATTTCTGCCGTATGCCAAGTTCTACGAGTCACCGTTTTGTCACACATTGATTAATTAGCACAATGAGCGAATGTAATATCACTTAAATCAAAAGAAACTGATACAAAAGGGTTTTCACTTGATTCTGGTACATCTAGGTGCACTTGAACATACATACATCTAGGAAAAGTGAACTTTCGCAAAAGTATAATTTTCAAGATGGTGTCCAAGATGGCTGACAGGAAAAGGAGTTATTCATTCATTGCCAAAAATATAAGATGGCATCCATCCCAAGGTGATGTCCTATTGTAATAAATTGCATAAAAAAAAAAAAAAAATAACCCTTTTAATTGAAAATAAACTGTCACATTTAATGTAAAAACACTTGCAGTTCATAACCACGTCGTGTCCCCTGTCTGCAGATCCTTGCGTCTACGGCTCAAGTATAATAATAATAATAATAAGGGTAATAATAATAAGTGTAATAATAATAATGGATGGCATTTTTATTGTGCTTTTCTAAGCAAATTGCAGGCCTTTACTGACCCCTTCTCAGCTTTGTAAGCTGTTCTAAACCAAACAGAAACCAGAGAGTGAAATGCCAATAACTATTCCTTCAACAAGGGAAGTTGACACTCAAACCTATCTGACCTTACCATGAAAATAGCTTACCTTATGTTAATGTCACGGTGTCTTACCAGGCCTGCTCAGGTGCTGCTGACCGCCTCGGGTGAAGTTAGGGGCGGCTACGAGGGTCGCATCATTGATAATGTCGATCATTACGTGGGCCTCTATGGTGTCACCGGGGCCGATGAGGGGAGCTACACCATAAGGGATTCCACAGGAACCATCCAAAGGCAGGTCTGCCTCAAAGTGAAAGGTGAGCGACCGACAATGAATTAAGGTTGGCCAGAAGGCAAAATGTGTGAATCTTTATAACTACCCTAAAATGTATGCAGTGGTGTAAAGTAACTAAGTACATTTACTTTAAGTAAGTACTGTACTTAAGTACACTTTTGAAATATTTGTACATCACTTGGGTATTTCCAATTTCCAATACTTTTACTTCTACTCCATTACATCTCAGATCCAAATATTGTACTTTTACTCCACAACAATTATTTGAACACTGAAGTTACTACAGTAGTTACTTTGCAGACAAATCATAATATTATAAAACATACATAAACCACTTTAGCCCTATTTCATACCTAGGCTGTTTGAAACCGATCTACAAGCTCACAAGTTGTGAGCCACCTCCCAGCTCTGCATTTATGGATGTATTAAATCTGGTTATGATCCGTGGACACACTGGGAGTTGTATGGTCCACTCCAATCAAATCACTTTTCATCCACGCACTGATCTGCCTACTGTTAGGCTGGACTCACACATATGCGTGAAACATCTTCTCCGTATCGTCTGAGAATGGCCACTGGGGTCGCCGTACTAATGCATTGTCAATGGAAGGTTGTTTGGTTTTTTGTCGTTGCCGTGTCTCTAGCTCAACCACAGCCTGTCTTTTGCGCTCCCAGTGGCCATTCTCAGACGATACGGAGAAGATGTTTCACGCAAATGTCTGTACGGCGCCTAAGAAAGCATAGAGGGGGGCGGTGCAGGGGAAACACAGAAACAAAAGAAGGCAGGCAGTCCCTGACCAGCAGGGGGCGTGTTGAGCTTCCTGCCCACCACACCAGTCAGTGGTGGGCTGATCTCCACACTATCAGGGTAATTTGTCCTCCTTGTTGTTACTCCCCATCTCCTGTCTGCCATAATGGCTTTTTAAAGACCCCTGTCTTAATGGGCTCCATCAGACTAATGCATATTACATGATCCATGTGGCTAGTAAACACATTCAGATTGATCAGGGTTATGTTCTGCAGTAACATTTTGTGTGTTATTAAGGTCACAATTATTTCACACAAGCTAAAGGTGTACCATGTAATGCCACAAAAAACAATCTGATGTCCATTGTCCAGCTCGGTCTTTTTAGGATAGAAGATAGATACCCATTGGCTGAGCATGTTATAATGTCATAATCACATTCAGTGATAATCTGTGAATATCTGGCAAAAGATAGCAGATCTAAAAGCTCACAACTTGGAGGGGCCCAAGTATGTGTGTGGCTCCTGCTGCAGAAAAGTATGGAGAGTGATTTTCTTTTTATTGATTGAAGAATTTATTAGAAGTTTGCAATAGAAACAAGTACAGTTTCATGACGACAAATCACAGGTACAAGGTCAACTAAAAGAGATCCTAGAAAGCTCTACAGCTTATTTCCACAGGAACCACACTTTATGTATCTCATATAACATTGAAAGACAGACGGATAGAACATAGTGCGCATGCTCAAAGAGTAAGGCAGCGCAGTGTGTGATGGCAGCGCTCGGCTATAGTGACCATCCACTGTTCCCCACAAATCCAGATGCATTGTGGGATAGTTGGTTCCATTATATTACAATAATGGGTAGGGTACAATAATGCTCATTCGGACACTACTCCAAAATGGCGGAACCCCCATATAGTGCTATATAGGGCATAGGGGCTGATTAGATTTCGGACGCAGTCCAGGTGTAAATCCTGCTGAGCAATTAAGTACCCCAACCAACCTGTAAGAGTCGCTAGTTCAGCGACAGCTCTCCCCCAAAAAGGCTTCCAACTATATATCTGCAAACACTGTGCCAAAGCAGATGCACCATGGAGACATAGCTCAGTCTGTACCACCACCTGGACACCCCCAAAACATTTTTTCAATATTTGAGCATGAGACATAAAGAGAGTAAGAGACATTCTTCTTTCACTCCTCATTTCTGTTTCAGAACACCATATCTTCATCAATGTTGCTTATGGAGGGAAAATGAAGTTCAACACCATCATTAACAGCTCATTGGCCCTTATCCAGTACACCCCTGCCTCCGACCCCAAGCCCCACATCCTGTTGGACAAGGGAGAACTCACCAGTGTAACTACTCTTTAAAATATATCTATATACACTACACAGTATATAACCAGGCTATCAGTTTGGGTCTAATTTTACACTCAATGCTGATTCTACTGTATAGTCTAGCTAATTAATTGCATTTGAAATCTTCCTCTGTTTTAGATTTGATATAATTTGTTTGGACTTTTAAGGTGTTTCTTAGTCCTTTATACCCATTTTTCATATGTTTATATTTTATATATTAGCAATTTGCGTTCTCCTTTGTATGTGTTATATCTGTTTTTTTTTATCAAAATGTGACATGACATTATATATTATATTATATTATATTATATTATATTATATTATATTATATTATATTATATTATTATATCATATCATATCATATCATATCATATCATATCATATCATATCATATCATATCATATCATATATCATATCATTTCTACCATGTTTTCTGTCCAGGCTCAGGCTTCACTGGGTTTTGAAGGCCGTCTATCTTTGGAGGGTTCTGAGATCATTCTGGAGCAGGTCAAGAGTTCTGACGCAGGAGACTTCAAGATAACTGACATGAAGGAATTCGTGGTCGCCAACATCGAACTGAAAGTAGACCGTAAGTACTGTAGGCGGGAGGGGGTCCCATGCACGTGAAGTAAGCTTGTGAGTGGTGCAAAACGTAATCAAACTAATCGATTTGATCAATTATGAAAAATAATCTATTATTGAATCAAATAATCGATTAATAATCTATCGTTATTTTGGGCATGTTATATGGGAAAAGTTTCAACGTTACTCGACGTTGTAAGCTTGTAGATGGGGTATTTATTATTATGTGTTATATGAATAAATTACTAATGAATAAAGTATGATATATTATTATCAAAAGACATTGCATGACACCATTGTGCAACAAAGTATAAAATAGTGAGTAATCGATTTGTTGATTTATAATGTTTTTAATATAGAGGCCATAAAAACATGCTTCTCGATTAATCTAAAAAGTAACCAATAAAATAATTGTTAAGAAGAAAATCGAGAGTTGAAACTAGTTTGAGTCTAAGTTGCCATTGGGCAAGGTGTTTAACCCACGCCGCCCCACTCAAGGATGAACATAAGATGACATCATCTGTACTTCCAGCCGTGAATTGGAGCTATTAGCAGAATTTCAGGAGCAGGACCCTCCCTTTCACTTTGGTTTTCCGCTCCCCTCCCTTCGCCCTACTCTGCCTCTCTTCCTGTTTCTACTCTATTGTCTCTGTGAAGCCCTCAGAGTTTTCATCACGTCATTCATACAGCACATTCGACAAATGGAAGAATTATCTCACAGGGTGTTTTGTGTACAAAAGCATCGAGTCGACTTCACGTGGTAGGTGAAGGTCAGAAGTAATGCTTCAACAATTCCAGTACCACAGAAAATGACACCGCAGAGGAAGGGTTATCATTCCTTTCTTTCATTCGCTGCACTCATGCTCTGAATTTCATATAAAGGTCAGTTGAATAATTTATTGTCCCACTCCTTTGCTCTTTGCCACCCTTTCTCCGCTCTTTCTCCCCCCTGTCGTCATCTCTCACATGTCTCCCCCCCCCCCCCCTCTTCCCCCGTGTGCCCTCTTCTCTCTCCTAAGTCCACCCCCTATCTCCTCTCCGTACGTGTGTCTCTCTCTCTCTTCTCGCTCTGTCTTCCATCACTCTCTCTTCCCCCTGTCTGTCTGCCTCTCGGTCCATCCCCGTACCCCACCCCGTCTCCTCCTCTGTGTCTCCCTCTATCTCCTCACCCTGAAATCTATTCCATCCATCACCCTCTCTCCCTCCATTCCCCACACCCAGCCTACAGATTGCCAGCAGTCTATGTGGCCATCATTGCCCTGCTGGGCCTGCTGGCCTTCCTGCTGCTGGTTTGCCTGCTGTCCTGTCTGTACAAGGTGAAGAAGAGAGCCAAGCGTGCCGCCGCTCTGGAGAAGATCGCCCAGAATGCCGGCAAGGAGGAGGAGGGTGACGCCTTCCGGCAGGTCAGTACAGGGAAATAGAAATACCTAGTAAAATGTCTACGGTTGGTAAAGTAGATCCTCTGTCTTATTGTATGTATTTATTTATTTCAGTTTAATAAAAGCACTAAACAAAGTAGGCTTAGGCTACATGTGACAATATACACTCTTTGTCTGTGTGCGTGCGTGCGTGCGTGCGTGCGTGCGTGCGTGCGTGTGTGTGTGTGTGTGTGTGTGTGTGCGCGCGCGTGCATGTGTGTTCACAGGTGGTGAAGAACATCACCACAATCAATGAGGATTCCAAACATTCCCAGGCTGATAACTTGACAGAGAAATCTCAGAGCACTGAAGTGGACATTAAAGTGAGTACTTATGGAGGTGCCTGGTGGCTCAGCCAAACTGCGACCACTTGGGGTCAGACCTGACCGGATCCAACTGCAGACAATATATAACGTTCTGTCTTTTCTCTTTCTTCACAGGGTCTGGAGGTGTCCTCCAAGGAGGTTGGCAACAACCTTGAGACTAGTGACTCTGGTGTGGGCTTCAACACCACTGCCCTCCCACTGGACACGGACACAGAGGCTGCTGATCAAATGCCCGAGTCTGAGGCCGTGAGCATCTCTATTGCTCTGGACGTCAAGGCAAGCCCACCCGCTGCCGAGACCAAGCCCAGCGCGCCGCCTGCTGCAGAGCTTAAGCCCAGTCCTGTGGCTGAGACAAAGGCTAGCCCGGTAGCAGAACCTGAGACCAAGAAAACCCCTGATCTACCCGCTGAACCCAAATTGGATGTTCCCAAACCAGCAGACGTCAAGCTCAGCCCAATCCCAAGCCCTGTCCTAAAGCCTCCCCCAAGTCCTATCTCCAAGCTTAGCCCAGAGGCAAAAACACCAGAACTAAAGGCTCCTGCTCCCAGCCCAAGTCCAGAACCTAAGCCCGGCACACCCCTGGCACCCCCGGCTTCTCCCAAAGTGGCCACTCCGTCACCTGAACCCAAGGCTACCCTGGCTCCCATCCCTGACCCTCCCAAGCCAACCACCCCGGAACCGGTTCCAATCACTAACGGTACACCCGAGCCCGCTCCAGTGTTCAAACTAACCGAAGACCCTGTTGATTTCCTCGGGGGATCCACTACCTGAGAACAGGCTCTGTAAAGGTCCAAGAAAAGCTCCACAGATATCATCCATACCACCACAGTAGACAATCGAACACCCCCTACCAAATAATTAAGGAACCACAGCAGTTGGGGCAAGGAACTTGATATTCGGTACAATAACACTTCTAATGCCTGAACGTAGAAGTAACTCAATGACAACACCTCTGTCTCTGTCTGTAGACTCTGTACCTAACACTTAACCATTTTAGATAACCCTTTTCCAACTCACAGAAACAGTTCACTTAACTAAACTATAGTACCTGTATGAGAAGTTTGTTGATTGTTAAAACCTTTTAATTATATACTGTATATGCCTTGCTGCATTTCTTTCTTCCTTCTTTTTTTTCTTTTCTTTTCTTTTTTTTCTACAGCTGTAGGCTCTTTTCTAATTTGTCTACTTCACAGTATGACTGCCAGACTGCAAATGAAAATCCTTTTGCAGAGTTTACAGCTGAAAACATCAAACCCTGAGGACTTTTTCTAACACGTGGTGGACAGAATGGTTTACAACTTAACATTTCAGATGCATGAGTTAACATGGCAACATTGAACAGAAGTCCCATCATTAAAAATCCATCAGTGATATGAAATAACATTTGTCACCCATTTAAGATGCCTGCTCCCCTGTCAGCATGTGGAAAAAAACAGACATTAAAACAGCATGAAAACTTTCAGAAACAATTTCTCAAGAAAGCATTGGCCTTTTACAGCCTCTATAAAGTTTCTCCATATTGCGTGTGATGCCATTCTTCTTATTATTGGACCTCTGCACCATTGCACATCGACCTGAACAAGAGAGTCCTTTGATCATTCGAGGACATTCCACCACTGTCCCAAAGAAACGCAAAGAAGACATTTTAAAACCAACATCTTAAAAATCTTTAAATCTTGAATCCATCGTCGAAAGTGAATTTATGGATTTGTGCACCTATGCCAGCCTTCTTCTTTAGGAAACATCTTTACTGTACAATCACCTGTACAAACAAGGATCATGGCATTATTCTGTAACTATACTAAAATCTACTTACAGCACTAACAGCACCATTTATAGCCTCTCTGCTAGAGACCCCTGCCCCAGATTCTTCCTCTCGCTGTACTTGTGTTCTATTATTGATCTGTTCAAGTGTCTGGATCAGCCGTTTCTGCTGTTGGCTTTCGATGTCCCTCTGGTTCAATAACAGCTCGTTATTCTTACATTTGCAGAGGAACACGGCAGAGAATGCGGAAACTCCAGGCATCCTATGGGACCACGTATTTATTCTGTGTAGCTGCTTTATTGGGCTTTCTAGACCAGTGTATCTCAACCAGTGGTCCACAATATAATTACAGGTGGTCCATGGGGAAATGTCTTAAAATGTAAAAATATATATATTGTACTTTGTTAAATGTATATCAAAAATATGTTTTCCATCAGTCCATCAGATTTAAGAAAATGGTTGAACTAATTGGCATAGTGTTGGGGCAAAAAGCTGGAAATATGAAACTAATGATACTTGCGCATAGTGTTGCCTGTCGAAAATTGCAGATCTACAAGCTTACAATGTGTCAAAGCGCAAAGCATTATGAGCTTGTAGATCAGCTTTTTTTTGTGTGTGTGCGACACAGGCAAGCAACTAAGTTTCAATCCAGCTTTAAGATCATTAATGTTAAATATACATTTTTAAATATATATTATATACAGTATATATTATGGGGAGGTGGGATGGGATGGTCCTTGAGGAGTATGTGTGTGTTGAGGTCACATACTGTACTTGGAGATTTCTGCCTGTCTATCTTCCTTTTTTCCTCCCTTCCTCTGTTTTTTCCTTCAATCTGTCCATCCTTCCTTCAGTCTTTTTATCCTTTTTTCCTTCATTCCTTACTTCATCATTCCTTCTTTCCTTTGAAGCAATCTGGGTAATTCTTTCGGTGGCAATATTTCTTTTTTTTAATAGATGATTATTTCACCCTGTCATTTAGGATTAGATATCACGGCTCTTTAAAACATTAGCTCCCGTAGCAATGAGGTGAAGTTCCGCAATTTGTCCACAGATCTAAGACATACTGTAGACAACATTTAACGAATGGTATTGACTTCACATTCATTCAGTGATGTCAAGAGCACCATTGCTATTTGTGCTTGGGTCTGCTTCAGAACAATACTGCAAGGCCTTCACCAAAGTACCACCAAATAGTTGCTGTCGGGTAGAAACCTCATTATCTGAAACTGTAACTTTTCAGAATTCTTATTCAAAAGTATAGCAAAAATACCTGATAAAGCTCGGCCACGCGTTTTGAGTTTGTATTGGCTATTTTTACTACTTTTGCATAACACTGTACAGTAGAACAAAGTAGGTCATTAATTTACAAAATATGGAGATAGTTAGAGGTTTCTGCCCGACAGCAACCATATTGGGTACGTTCGGATATGCGCACCGGGAGCGCACTGTATTGGCCAGTGCGCTCAGTGCTTTATATCCGTAAACATACATTATCTCTGGAGCAGTGTCATGAGGTTTCAAACGTGGGGGTGCGTGCGTGCGTGGACATACAGTGCAATGTAATGTAGTAATGGGAGTACGTTTCCTGTGTGCTATGGCTGGAAGTGTGCAGAGTGTATATAAGAGAGTTACGTCACTTACGTCGACTCCCACAGTAAGCGTGGAAAGCCTATTTACTCTATGGTGGGAAGCTTACGCATGCGCACTTGCGCACGCATGGAGCCTGTTCTCATTCCTAGCTAGCCTCTGCTGCTCTTCAGCCCGTCCGCCCCCACTATAGCCGAGGTATTTTCAATCACTGGTAAGTAGACGAAATCACGTCTTTTTCACCCTTTTAACGCATTCACGCATTCACACATTCACGAGAGGCCCGTGAATGCGTTAAAAGGGTGAAAAAGACGTGATTTCGTCTACTTACCAGTGATTGAAAATACCTCGGCTATAGTGGGGGCGGACGGGCAGGAGAGCAGCAGAGCCTCGATAAGAATGAGAACAGGCTCCATGCGACGCCACTTCCGGTCTGCGGCGAGTTCAAAGCGTGACGTAACTCTCTTATATACACTCTGGAAGTGTGTAGATGCATCTTTGCTTGACAAAAAAGGTATATCTCTACCTCAGTGTTTTAACTGACCACAACTACTAGCTTGGTGCATTAAGTCAGCACTCAAGCATTTTAAGAATCCCAAGAGAAGCACAAAAATGAGAGCTATGAAAGGCCAATGAAAACGGTTTACTCAAATGTTGGAAAACTTTAGTAAGCAGCTCTTCAACAAACTCAAATGATGGCCTTTCTTTGTAAACTTTAATGACTTTTGAATTTTCTTACAAACGCATTAAAATTACATTTAAATAACATGATTTAACAGCATCTTAAAAAGACATAGGATAAGATTTAGTCAGATTTCATCATACTATAATCAGTGAATAAAGTACATATCCAAACTGATGGGGAAAAAAATAGACAGATTTGAAATGTCATGGTGCTCAATATGTGATAGATGCGTCATGGTCAGATATATGAATAGGGACTGAAGACATTCTAATAACGATGATTTTAGACCCACTAAAATACATTTTACATTTCCCACTTCCGCAAGGTTCTGAGATGGAATCATAAAACCTGTTTCTGGCAATACTAATGGCCGTATTTAACCACTTATTTGAGTGCACACACACACACACACACACACACACACACACACACACACACACACACACACACACACACACACACACACACACACACACACACACACACACAAACACACACACACACACACACACACACACACACACACACACACACACACACACACACACACACACACACACACACACAGAATCAATCCCTTGTCCTTCTGCTGACTTGGTCCAGCCTTGTAAATAATGCATGTGTAAGCTGACTTAAAGACTCCCCCTACAAGGTTGAATGTTTTTACTGTATACAATTATTGTTGTATCATGCTTACTTTAGTGATAGAAGAAGACAACTAATCCAAACTATCTCTCACAAACATAAATGCAGAATATAGACGATATATATACACATAATGCTATTTAATAAATACACTAATATTCACTAATAACTTCTTTATGAACCAAATATTGTAAAAATCCATCAAGGACGATGTTGGATCTTGTTTGATCTAATTGTCAACTCTGTTTATTGCCATTCAAACCTGACGATACTCACAGCATAACTCTCACAGTATTCCATATTGTATTAAAATAATTAACCTACTGTATGTCACTTTATGAAGAAAGCATTGATTGCAGCATGCCCATGAGAAGTCCTCCAGACAGGTTTTATATTGTCTTGTAAAAAGACAAAATATGTTACGTCTGTATGTGTGAATCGATCGATATTTTGCATTGTCTTTCATTATTCATTGAGCAAATGTGAGTGTCTGTGGA
Organism: Nannobrachium achirus; assembly: GCF_963921795.1. Lineage (NCBI taxonomy): Eukaryota > Metazoa > Chordata > Actinopteri > Myctophiformes > Myctophidae > Nannobrachium > Nannobrachium achirus. The sequence goes on along the minus strand of NC_137811.1, from coordinate 61,821,285 downwards.
AGTGTACGTGCGCGCGGGTGTGTGTGTGTGTGTGTGTGTGTGTGTGTGTGTGTGTGCGAGTGCATGTGTGTGTGCGCGCGCGTGTGTGTAGGGTTTATGGCTGTGTACAGTAGTGCTTCATGAATCTGTGTATCAGCACTTTTGTTGAAATTGAAACTGGACCTTATGTGCGTATCTCCATCTGCTGTGGGTACTATAAGGTATCCATTTGTCTGCTTCTGTTGTCTTGCAGTGTGAAGGGAAACAAAAAACTAAAATAAGTGTGTGTGAAAGTGTTTCATGTCACAAAGGAAACCTGTATTAGATATGTGTAACGCTGAGGTGCTCCGAGTGGATCTTGTCTTTGTTTTAGTGCCTGGACATTTCAATGGCTATAGTCGGCCTACTTAAACCTGTTTTATAATTTGTCGTATGACGTTGTGCTGTCGTTGTGAACTTGTAAATCGCCTACTTTCGGCACACAACGCTATCGTACGATGGAGTACAAATTAGTCTCCTAATATGGCACCTTTTTGTTACATATATTGTATATATTTGGCCATGGGGTTCCACATTACTGCTGGTTTTCTGTTCTGTAGATATAACAGCATTTGCCTGGTGACCCAGGTCTAAAGTAGATCTGCCCAGGCTCCTAGAATGAAAAGAACAGTTCTCTGGATCCCCAGGATAGGTGTTGACGTTTTACAGAGTTCACAACCTGGTCAGGAGAGGCTTGAAAGCACACTGACTGATCCTATACAACGCCATGTTTCTCAGCTGGTGGTCCTGGGTCCCAAGAAGGGGTCATGACACATTACATTGTCAAATTTAAAGAAGTAAAAGTACATTCTGCTAGTCCATTTGAGAACCACTGGAATAAAATATGGGAGACAGTACATGAGATATTTGCTGTTCAAAGAAATGGGCTATATGCACTTGGGCACACCTTGACTGCACTTGAAAAGACTCTTGATAAGGAACTAATATACTTATCAATCTGACTGTCAGGGTTTCAAATTAAACAAAGAATAGCAGCAAGGTGTCGTCCATTTCAGTAGAAATTGAGTGGCATAGTTTGCGTGTGTGAGTTAACGACAATAGATGGATGCCAGATATTATATTAGGGTGTTAGATTGATGAATATTTGTGTGTGATACAAAATCATTATTTTGATGTGTGCTAATGCTGTAACCAGTGATTCCAAGCTAGCTACCAATACTCTGGCAACAGTTAGTTTGTGAAGAAGAAGAGAAGGGGGGACGATTGTTGGGATGTGTAGAAGATGTCAAACAAGGATGGGACAGGCAGATAGTCAGGATGAGTAGATGTTAAAAAGGAGGGGCATGCAGATAGTCAGAATTATGTTGAGAAGAGGTCAGTTAGTAAGACTTACTAGTTATGTATAGATGTCAAGAAATAGGGGGGCAGGTAGCAATGCCAGATTTGGTTGTGTGCCTGTGTCACACATAGCCAATTTGTCTCAATATCAGGCTTTACATGGCATGTATTAGCAGGCTGATGGAACCCTTGGTTTTACATTTATTGGCATCTCGGAGAAGATCATGTTTGCCTGAGAAGCTGAAACCTGCTTATAGAAACAAAACAAAACACTATCGTTTTTACTCTTGACCTTGCACTATGTGAGCTGTATCTGCCCTGATCCTCTGTGTTTACTTCTGCTGTTCTTTGGCCCTGGTTGGATGTTCGTCATGTCCTTTGGCCCGGTGTGATGTTCAACATGTTTCTTCTCTCGTGAACCCACTTCCTTTTTGCACAGCAACACACACACAGACGTTTTGTAAAGGAGAGTAGTTTTTTTTCTTTATTTCATGTCTAAAGAGATACTAAGAATAAACAGAAGATTATGACATATATGGTGTCCTGTTATTATTTGTAATGTAAAAGGGATGGCATTAGATAGAATAGTTGCAAAGCCTCTCGTTTTACTAAGGCTGTTCACACTGTGTGTAACAAATCAAACAGTCATGAGCCACACTTGTGAGTGTGAGTGCCTCTGTCACAGTTGTGTGTACCGTCTGTATGTGTATGCGTGTGTTATAAAAAGAGTGTGAAAGACAATGCTGTCATTTCACCTCACTTATCTCACTCAATGTCAGCTGTGTAATTGGTTTCCCGTGTGTCGCCTTCCCGCCTTCCCCTTTGTCAGCCAATCAGGCCCTCAGCACCACCCAGCCCCAACTTCCAGTTGCTGTGCCGTCATGCATAGCTCCCTCAGCCATACCAGGCCACGGTCACAGTAGAGGAGGTGTCAGTCACATGGAGATAGCAGGCTAAAGGTGACATCACAGTGCAGTTAACACCCAACTGTACGCCTGTGTCCCCATAACACTGCACCCTTCAACAACCTTAACTAATGAGTTTTTGTGCAATTCTTCTCTCACCGGCTCCCATGAATCGTGATTAATTTGCGGTATTCCCCTGCTCGGATTGAGGGTTTCCATCGAAAATGGCTCTGGACTTATTATAGCTGTTATTATTGTTTTTGTTGTCATTATAGTTGTTATAATTGTTATTATTATTGTTGCAGTGTGTACAGTATCTCCCCCCCCCCCCCCCTCTCTCTCTCTCTCTCTCTCTCTCTCTCTCTCTTTCTCTCTCTCTCTCTCCACCCACCCTCTAGAGCCTGGTTTTGCTCAAGGTTTTTTAGGCTTAAATGCCTTTGTGTCATTCGTATGTTTCACATTTCTTTCCAAGTCAAATTAGTTGTTTATGGGAAAACAACATCTGAATAGTTACAATTGCCTTTGGATTTAGCACTTATCTATTTACACTATGCTATTAGATACAAAATAGTAAATACTTGCCACTCTTCTAGAATCTACCTTCAAGACCACATACACTCCAACTCCAATTCCCATATGAACCAGGGTATATGGCCTTATAAGGATAATCAGACACCTCTGTACCATACATACACGAAACATCATACCCATACTCCTCTGGCCTTACAACCCAAATATATGTGTACTGTATAAGACTCATACCCCTTTGGTTTAAGCTTCCTTAGACCACCTTCCGAAACACACAGGTTAGATTTCCCGTGATGGTTTACTGTAATAAGTCCTAATTGGACACCCTGTGGTGGGTCCTAGTCCTAGCCTTTGAATACCAGTCCTTGTCCTTTTTATGCCCATATATGGGCATGCCTCATGGAGCTGAGTGACTTGTTTGCGCCTGATGCCATGACAACACATTGAGGGTAGATCAGATAAAATACTACCAAAGGAAAGAACTGGTATTCAAAGGATAGGACTAGGACAGATAGATATCCAAAGAGATCCACAAAGATCTCCATATATTGGCATATCAGCATGCCCATATATGGACATATACTGAGGACATCAGGGAGCATGCAGAGGCATAAAATGGGAAACAGCCCTTCGCAGCTGTTTCTCATCATAGCGAAGGGCTGAAGAGGTTGATGGGGGCCGTGTTCTTTCCGTCATCCAAGTCACATGGGTTATAGAAGATACAGGGGAACCTCGAGCGTGAGGACATCAGGGAGCATGTAGAGGCATAAAATGAGAAATAGCCCTTCGCTGTTTCTCATCATAGCGAAGGGCTGAAGAGGTTGATGGGGGCTGTGTTCTTTCCGTCATCCAAGTCACATGGGTTATAGAAGGGATACAGGGGAACCTCGACCGTTCCCATGCTGAAGGTGAAGAGTGGAGCCATGGTAACAGCATTATAGAAGGACACTTCCTCCTCCTCGCAGTTCAGGAACACTCCGATGCGCACCAGCCTCTTGGACACAGTGATGGTGATGGGCTCGGGGTCGGTGCTGGCCACGACGGTGCCTGCCCTCAGAGAGAGGGTCCACAGGCCGCAGGAGCTGCCGCTGGAAGACATCTCCCCTCTCTTGACATCGTCCCGCGCCACCCCCACCCTCCAGGCCGTCTTGCCGGCCACCTCCACCTCCCAGTAGTGTCTGCCGGTGATGAGCGCCTGGTGTCCCATCAGGCAGTAGTAGTAGTTGAACCTGCGCGGGTTGGCGGGGCAATCCTCAACGACCTTGTCCTCGTCGAACCACACAGAGGTGAGAGAGGGAGACAGGGTCAGGAGGGGGTGGGCCGTCTCCGGGTCAAAGGTCATTGAAGTGATGTCTGTGCAGGTGGACAAAGAGGGATGAGGTTCCACTGCTGTTATTGTTACACAATACGTTGCTTGAGCTAAATATTAAAACAAAAGTACAATAGGGACGCTGGGGTTAATGTGGTTATTATATAAAATATGCATATTTATGTACATATTCATATTTTCAGACTACTTAGCTGTACTTCATGTTCATTGTCCGACTCATAATCACAGTATTATTGAGAATATTTGTTGTCAGGTGTATGTGGACATACTTGGGTAGAGGCAGCTTTTCATGTGTTTCCATATCCTGTACTGAATGGGACCCACAAACTGACCAGAGCGCACCTCCGTGTCCACCTCCGGTGGGGGTTTGAAATGGACCTGAGACCTGCATGGACGGTGGAGGAGTGAAGGATGAAGGATGAACGAGAGAGGGACAAGCCCTGATGCACATCAGAAAAAGGTTCATGAAGATTGAGGCAGAAAAGGGATGGAGAGGACAGGAATTCAAACGGTAGAGGATTGATGTGGTTTGGGGGAGGGACAGGGAAGATGCCAAGACAGAAGTTAGTTCATGACTTGCCTTTTAATGAGGTCTTGAATTTCCTGTAATGAGAAAATTGATTTAGGAAGATCATGTCTGTTGGATGTTATGTAGGATTTTGGTTGACAAAAATGATATATAGTGCTTGCCACTGCCACTATGCTAAACAACAACTGACGATATTCACACAATGGCCATTTGTGCTTGCATGCGTGCGTCCGTGCGTGCATGTTTGTTTCAATAATGCATAAAAAAACTGCCCCAGTGTGAATTCTAGATGCCACTGTCACATCACATTCATTCCTATCTGCACCGCTGGCTGTCTTGTCTCCTCCCACCTCCACATGAGAAATTGATTTAGACCTTTGAAACCTGGCAAGTCAACTGCTTAACCAATCAATGCCTATAATTGATCAAATGAGTGCCAACAGAGGACAGAGACACAGCTGACAACATGGGGTTTCTGTGCAACAGAACAGTGCTTAGGTTTGAGATAAAGTCAAAGGGCCCTATAACACTCGGGTGACTGAAAAGAAAATCACATCCACTCTGACTGCATTTATCAGTCAAATTGACAGGTAAATTCTCTCCCTTTTGGCCCAGGAGAGCAACACCTCCTCCCCTGCTGCCAGTGGGGGTTCTATTGTCTTCCAAATGTGAATTAGCATTTCAATTGACCTCTCAAATGGGGAGCGCAAAAGGTGTGAAATTCTCTCCTTGCTTCTGGGAGGGGGAGGAATGGGTGAGACCTGTCTTTATGACCGATAACTAACAGTCAGAGTGGTATAATGGTATATTATTTCATACTTAGGAAACGTTTCAGAAGGGGAAAAAAACGAGAACATATGTCTTGAGTATTTAGGAAAAGTCGTGGAAGGAGAAATTTCTGAGACCTTCACGGGGAGAGTTATTGCACTTTGCAATCTCAAAATCGGTCAAAATGACCTGTTAGTCACCTGTGTGTTAATGGCCGTTTATAGTTCAGTATGTTTGATTTTGTGTACGTTTTGGGTGAGAGAGGACGTACAGTAATGACGTCGACATGCTTAGTTCGTCTACGGTATGTACGTGCCGACCCGCTCTCCGCTCCAATTCTGCTCCCGCTGGGGCCGCGCGCCACAAATTGCGCCTTGCACGAGACGGTGCATTCAGACTCTGCCTCGCACGGCTCGCAGCACATGCAGAGCACACGAGAGCAGAACAGGATTTCACTCTAAAGGCCTGTCCATATTTTGACCTTTCGGTCAAAAGGTCCGGTTCGACTACAAAATGACGTCGCGAATTCTGAAAAGCATTAGACCGAATGAGAGTTCGGAAATTTGCACGTCGGAAAGTCCAACTCACCAAACATTTCGTTCAAAGTATGGACAGGCCTTTATATGTCTCTGTCATCCACACAAATCTTTTTATAAATACTTTGTGTCAGTTAACGCTATATCACCAGCCAGTCAAAGAATATATGATTTGAAACGCAAGTGAAACGGATTTTGGCTGAATGAACCACACTCACCTCGATACGAGTAGCCCCCATCTCTCGAATCTGGTGATTAATCAATTACCAACAGCATTTAATATTGTCTGTCTTATTAAAAAGGACAATGTCTACATAAACTAGACCAGGTCAACCTGGTTGTGCCAGACCCCCTGTCTGTCATCATCATTTATGACATCATGCCTTTTGTAGGCATGTCATCATCATGTCATCATCATATATACCCTTTATATAGAAAACCCGGACAGACCGACATTTGCTTATGTAGGCCTACCCATTTCATGGGTCTGGCAAAAAGAAACTTAGATGAGGTCTTTTTCAACATATTAGGCTAGACTAGCCATGTCCATCGAGGCACACTGTCGTTTCACTTTACCATGCACGGTGTTCAAGCCACGGAGCTTTCCATGTTGGTATCATAGAGGTATGGTTGATATTTACAGACGTTGAAGAACAACATCTTTTCACTCTTTTTGCAGTGGAAAAGTTATTTTCGGTTGACAACGGTGGCCACGGCCACGGGTACTTCTTGCTATGGACAAGTCCAGTACGTTCAGTTAAGAGGTACTGTACGTAATCATACGGACAAGTACGGGCAGGGAGATAGAACGGACATCAAACGGACCAAACAGAAGAAATTTCTGTCCCCCTCCGTTTCTAGTGTCGACCTGCGGTTCTTATGTATTACTATGCATGATGCTTTAGCTGCTATTGTTCCAGAACTCAAAGGGCCTCAATGAGTGCCAGGGCGAAGGCCCAGTTAAAGGAAATTTGTATTAACAAGTCACATATAACATGATGTGTTGTCCAAGTCTAAGGGACTAGTTACATCAACCTGGACTAAACCCAAAGTGTGTTGCAACATGGGAGCATCCAGGATATCCTGTGGAATGACTCCAAACCCATTCCCTGCCCTGTCCTCCCCACCCCACCCACTCAACAGATGTCATTGGAAATCCCATGCGATGTGAGACTCTCCGATTACAGCATTAAAAACTCCCGCTCTCACAAAAAGAAAAAAAAAAAAAAAGAAACATGCCTGTATAGTGTATACCACTGAAGTATAAGGTGTAGTGGATGAGAAGGCACATTTGGAAGTATATCTGAGATACTGTACATCTACGGAACATGGAAAATGATCAACCCTGTTAGTTAGCTGCTTGAAAATGCAATATAAACACCTGTACACCAGATTAGGTGTACAGGATCAATAGTATCAATAGGATAGGATCAACAACAAAGGATGTATCAATAGTATTCACAGTGGACTCACTTTGAGAAGCTTAGGGTTATCGTCCTCAGCCAGCTTGGCGTTGAGTGTCGCAATCGCTCTCTCCAGGTCCTTCCCTTGCTCGTAGATTTTCCGCTCTCTTGCCTTCAATAACTTCACCTGCTTCTCTCTCTCCCTCTTCAGGCGCTCCATGTCTCTGTTCTCCTCCTCATCCAGGAAGCGGTGGAGGTTCTGGAACTCTGCCCTGACCTCTCGTTCCAGATACTCAAACCTGTACTGGAGGTTTTAAGGAGAAGGAGTAGAAAATAGTTCATTTAGAGTTCACAGAATCAAAATCTGAAACACTCAGTCTGTGCATATTGATCATGTGGAATACATGTTAGTGTGTATGTTGATATTAGATTATCAGTTTTACAAACACGGGATGTAATGTTATTATCCAAAGTGCAGTGGACTCTGCATGGCAGGGGCGTCCTCCTCCCTGAGCCAAGCTTGCGCCTGACCACATACCTGACTGGGTCTATGTGTTGCTATCCTTGTCTATACTTTGAGAACCATGGGTGGCGATGATAAGGTCATCATAGGTCATCATGTTAGTGTGTATGTTGATATCAGATATATACAATGCAACAAATGAAATCATGAGCATATCTCTGCTGTCAGGCAGAAACCAGCTATGTTCGAAAGCTATGTGCAATAGTTAGCCTATAGCCCAAACTGTTTTGAGATGGTGTTAGTATTTAACCTGACTCCGCCATATGGTGTCAGCATTGAGTAAGTATGTCTTGAAACTCAAGACGCCACCATCTGGCGGAGTCAGGTTAGGTCATATTGGATTTGGCCTAATTTATGACCCGATTAGTCGCTGGGCACCCTTCCTAAATTATTAGAGCATACCTTGATTTACATCTGGGACAAATTTGGTGCTTTTACATAGATTAGTGCAAGAAAATGTCCCTAAGGCCCTGGACAATTATAAGTTGCCAGTCTTTAGTGTTTCTTAGTTGTTTTGTCATAAAATATTGAAATTAGAAATGTTACAAGCTTATATGTCCCCCTAAAGATTGGCATTCTGATCTTTTGAGCACCTCAGAAAATGTGTGGCTCCAATGGTTTAGAAGATATAGAGCAGGGGTAGGCAACCTTAGGCACGGGTGCCAACATTGGCACAGGGGAGGGTGATCACCGGCACACTGGCAGAATTGTGAGAGAGAGGATTTTTATTTTAAAAACAAATCTTTTTTTAAACGTGGTCAATTAAATGAAGTTAGCTAATTTAGAGCAAATTACATCGTGCACAAAATGTTACATTCATTAAAACTCTGAACTCTGACTGGGGAGGGAGTTGGGAAGATAGGTGGATTATTGCTCTGAGTCTAGTCTAATGATCGTTATATCAATGTCCTGCCAATTAAAATATGTAAAAATATTTGTCATTAAAATGTATGTTGACATGGCACACTAACACTCAAGAAAATAAAAACATGGCACTTCATTTCAAAAAGGTTGCTGACCCCTGATATAGAGCCATGTTGGGTATTTCATCCCGGATAGAGAATTATTCACAGTTCTTATGTTGTTCCTTGGGGTCATATTATATTAGGCAAGAACAGTTGAGAATAATTAGTCATATTAGCCAACAGTTGAGATATTCTCTCCTAAATTAAGCGCATACATATCTTAGCCAGGTCCTATCAGGCCCGGATTGACAGTAGGGAGTAGGGGGACGATTCCCGGTGGACTGCGCCGCCGCCACTGGCCTGGTGGCCTGGTGTTTTCCCCTAGCCTCAGGCCAGCTACAGCCAGTGCAGCGCAGCGCTTGATTGCGCTTTACTAGTGCAAAAACTGGCCTGGTGCCTCCTGAAAAAAATAAAAAGATCCCCTTTGCGCAGGCCACATAGCCAGCAGGGCTTCATACAGCAGCCCTGCCTGTGTAACTTGACACCACAGCTGGCCTGTGCTGACAGCTACTCGCCCCCTCCCCTCTCTAAACAGAAAAGCAACATGTGTTTTCTCCCCAAGGGATTGGTCAAAAAGGACAGCAATCAACTTTTTTTTTTTGAATAATCAATGCGTGATTGGTTAGTTTGGCTTTCTGGCCAGGCCCTACCACAAGCGTGCTCACAGACAGACCGACCGGCTAAGGAAGGCAGCACACAAACACACGGCTGACTGAGGATAGCGGCCAGACAGCAGAGAGAAGAAGGCGACAAAATAAATAAATAAATAGTTAAATTATGGACCCCAACCCCAGCCGCATAGCCCCACAAAGAAAAAGAGAAAACATGGAGCTGAAGGGAGAGAAGGATGGGGGGGAAATGTTATACTGACTGAAATGTTCAAAGCTTCAGCATGTAGTCTTCTAGTAAGAATGATGCAGCAACAAGTAAGTTGTTTCAATATAAACACTGGTTCTTCTCAAGTTTCTCAACATGCATGTGGATCCCTAGGGGAGCATTAGGCCAGATAAATTCATTGCTATTAGGATTATTAAGAACACAATTTGTTCCATTTCGTACCCTAACAAAGTTAGACCATTTTAATAGCATGAACACAAATTGCTGTCTGTAATGACTATCAAGTTACACTTGAGGGTTTGGAGGAAACATTTGGTGGATACTAGTATGCACAACTCTAAAATAACTGCTGCAATTTTGTGTTGGAGCGCCTCTGTGCGGCTGCAGAGTTAAGGTGCTATCTATCCCTGAGACCACACTACTAAGTGATTATGCTAATGTATGGACAGAAGTTAAGAAATGGGAAACATTGTACTGAGTTGGAGTTTCATACACCATCTTCAGGCATATTCTACACTATTGTTGTCATATTATATATAATTTGAGCTTGACTGTGATACATGTGGCTACCTGATTGATTGATGTTTTTGTGGGATAGAGAAACATGTGAAGCTGCTGTGCTGTTGAAACAGACAATCTGTAAGCTAGCTATGTGGTATGTTGTGTGTAGGGTGGAGGCCAGTGCTTGTTAGTTCCAGTAATTATTCCACAATGTCTTCCTAACTGAATAGGAGGTTCCATAGCACTACTAGCAGAGTGGAACTACTAGCAGATAGTGATGATTCTAACTGAATATAAGATTATTCCGGGGGAGAGGTGCATGCAGAGCTCTACTCAGTGTTACAGTACTAGATTGTACAGTTTTACATTGAACATTGGCGTTTGCATATAATATTGATATAGTAAGCTGACATCTAAATGCTTTGCTGACAAAATAATACTATATTTTTATTTAATTGCATACCATATAAATAATATGGACTGGATATAGAACACTTTCTAGTGTGACTGTTGGTATATATGGAATAATGATTTTCAGTGATTACTTAGCCCATGTGGAAAGGAAAAATGCTGTAACTGTTGTCTTCATATGATTGCTCCTGTGACATACTGCACTGTCTGCACAGAAGCGAGTGTTGTAGTGACTACTTCTTTAGGCCTACAGTGGATGGTATATATTAGTATATTAGTTTTTTATGTGTTTTGTTTTACAAGAAACATCTCAGCCAAACAGAACTGAAACTCTGTAAGGCTGTCACATGTGTGTGAGTGCGGGTGGCAGGCGCGTTCATGTGTTTTCATGTTGCCTAGTGTTTGGGTAGAGTGGCCTGGAAGGGTGTATGGGTCCCTATGGCCCAGACAGGCCCACTCCGGCCCTGGGTCCTATAGACTACTTATATTATCATCACTTTACCGAAATACAGCTCAAGTGGAGTTAGGAACAATACATTTTCTGTAGACTGATATTACGTTATTATTGAGTGAGTAAGGCCTACCTCCACTTGCTGGGCCTCTGAATAAGTATATGTCTCCGCCTCCCTGCATTCATCTAACTCATGTTTGATCCTTTTAATAGACTGGATAAGCTTCTCCTACACACACACACACACACACACACACACACACACACACACACACACACACACACACACACACACACACACACACACACACACACACACACACACACACACACACACACAGTCAGTAATAAGAAGGGAAAGGGCAAAAGGAGCATATAAAAGATAGACAAACATTGCAAAATGGTGACAGGTCGTTCCAATGATTTCTGTGGTAACATTACAATGAAATCTGTGAATGTGAGATGAGATGGTGATTGAATTTATGTGCCTCCTAAATTTGAATGTGATTGAAATGTCCATCAAATGTCCAGTGAACTTTATGAGAAAATACACATCAGCAGCTGTCTGTTGTACAGTATGTCATGACATATGAGGTTACAACAATTATTAAGCGGGAGCTTACCTTATAAAAGAGAAGACTTTCATTGAAGTTGTTGTTGGTGTCTTTGATGTGATTTTGGTGCATTCCAGTTTCTCCCAACGGGATCAGAAAACAAACAGTGTGGACTCTTGGGAATGAGCATGGGGAACGAAGGAAGTGCAGTGAAAGAGAGGGAGGGAGGCAGGGGAGGGAGGGACAGAGGGGACAACGATAAATCAGAGAGGTTGGGGCTTCAAACAGACAGACAGGCAGACAGACAGACAGACAGACAGACAGACAGACAGACAGACAGACAGACAGACAGACAGACACATACTGTAGGCTGGCAAACACAAACTGAATAAATAATGTCATATCACAGACCCCCAAATAGACTATCATATAGGCCATGGATCCCGTTTCTAATGTTTTTCTGCCCTATAGGATATAAAAAATAGATTTTGTAATGAATTAAATTGTCTATAATGCTAAATTCTATATGAGAAATATATATATTGGTGACAATGAAACATTGTTAGAAAGGTCACTTTACTTGTGCAACATAATAATCGCAAGTGAATACACTCAATACAGGGAAATCAATCACTGGCTGGGACCCCCAGAAACCTCTCAAGCACCTCTGAGAAACCCTGTACCACCTATGACCCACCAGTTTGACACGGTCAAAACATCTGTCAAACCAAAAGCCCCGATGACAAACGTATTTAGACGTCCTGGTGGGAAATAATCTGGAAAGACAAACGTAAGCTGACAATGACAAGTCACAACAATAGGCAGGCGCTCTTGCCTCCACATGCTTGAGCTGGAGACCACAGTATGGATCCATTAACAGAAAGACAGAGAGGGGGGGGGACAAACTGCAGTAGAGTGGGAGGCAGGGGGTTTAAGTTGCCAGGGGGGCCTGGATGGCAAGCTGGCAGGCGGCAGCGATTTATGGGCGACACACACAGAAGATTCTATTTCTGTCTGCCTGTCTCGTTGGAAACAAAAGGAGAAGCTGCTGGCAGGGGAGATAGAAGCTAGTAATATCTAGCAGCAGCTAGATATTGAGTTTCATACAGGGGAGTGGTTCTGCCTGGAAGGGAAATAATAACACTGTTTATTTTTGTAAGGTGTTTTTTAAATATTGTCTGAGGGTTTGAGAGGATACCCACCATGGCGACTACAGAAGATGACAATGCTTTGATGGCCCGCAGAAAAGGATGCTGTTTGGCTATCCGTTGCCTGCTGGGATTTGTATTAGCTAGGAGAGGAGGCACACTGCCTCAAAACACAGTCAGCATTTCCTTTTTCTCCCTCTCTCCTGTGAGGGTACATGCTGTCCTGTCTGCATCCATGCCCAGACAGATACGAAACCTCTCTCTACAGTATATACTGTAGGTAAGCCTACAGTGTATATTTAATATCAATACCTCTATCAGCCAATCTCCAAGCTTATGCCTGTGACTGCCCAATACTGTCTCTCCAGTATCCACCTCTCTCTCTCTCTCTCTCTCTCTCTCTCTCTCTCTCTCACGCACGCACGCACGCACGCACGCACGCACACACACACACACACAGAGGACAGATTCTGGCTCTCCTGCAGAAACAGCATTACTCATCATCCCTGCTGTGAATGTTCCTCATCTATAATTCATGACACTGGGTCCTGCCAACGTGAGTGTGCTGAGCTTAGGGTGAGCAGAGAACTCACTGCCCTCTATACAGTAGTACTGTAGCTACTACAGTACTACAGTACTATGCAGTGGGTGGCAGAGAATGACTCTGAAAAGATTTTATATACTGATCTTGCATGGGTATATAATTTGGTATTTCAGTTTGAGCGTCAAAGAGAGGGATACTCACTCCAGTATTCATTTGAATTCAGAAGGGTTGATTCAGGCCTGGAATTTTGTCATTTTAGGGGCAAGGCAAAGCCACTTGGCCTTGGGTGTTGTCCATTTTTTGAGGGCACAAAGGCCAAATGCCAGGGCAGGAAGGCCATCAAATAAAACAGGATTTTAGTCCATTGAAAGAATTTGTTGAATTTAAGAGGTAGGGATGATAACCTAATCTGCAGTGAAATAGATAAATTATGGTATTTACAATCTGATCCATGCTCAGCCCTGCACCAATCAAAGTCACTCTCGGGTCAGACTCAGGGGAGTTAAGATTTAAGATTTCAGAAGTGTTTAAAAAAAGAGAAAGAGACAACAGTGTCTACTGTCTACATGTCAAGAAAGAGACAGAGGAGAAATTTAGGCCACACGCCTCAGGTTATGTCATTGGTTTGAGGGCACATGGCCAAACTGAGGGGCAACTGCGGCCATGGCCTTCATGAAATTCCTGCCCTGATTGATTGAATACTTTATTAGCCTATAAACAAATTTGCAAGTAGTACAGTGGTAAATGGTGCAAAAAAAACAAAAAACAACAACAACACATAACACAAAAAGACTGAAAAGTCACCTGAAACTTGTAAATAGACTAAGCCCATACTCACCTCCCCTTTTCCACTGTAACTCTGCTTCTTCTGTTTTTTCTTTCTTCCTTTTATTCTTAATTTTCTGCTTTGTAATTGATGTTATCCTATGCAAAGTAGCCTATCCGTCTGTCTTTCAATGTTACATATGAGATATATTAATGTGGTTCCTGTGTAGCCTAAATAAGAGCTAAATAAAATCTTATAGGATCTCCTTTTAGTTGACCTTTCATAACAGTACCAGTGATTTGTGCTGTGGAAATAAGCTTAGTCTTTTCATGGATCTCCTTTTAGTAGACCTTGTACCAGTGAACTGTACCGTCATGAAACTGTACCTTTTCCTATGCAAACTTCTAATAAAGTCTTCAATCAAAACTGTACTTTTTCCCATTGCAAACTTCTGATACATTCTTCAATTTGATTGATTGAAGAATTTATTAGAAGTTTGCAATAGAAAAAAGTACAGTTTCATGACAGTACAAATCACTGGTACAAGGTCAACTAAAAGGAGACCCTAGAAAGCCGAGGCTTATTTCCACAGGAACCACACTTTAAGTATCTCATATAACATTGAAAGACAGACGGATAACACAGTACTTTATCTAGGATAATATCAGTTTCAAAAGCATAACATCAAATACAAAGGCTACCCATCTTAACAAAACCTTTACCACCACAGCCCGTTCACTGGTCAAAAGACTGGTCGCCCCATCTGGGCGGTATGGTGAAGAATTTGTTAATACATTCTACAAAAAACTGGGCGTCAGTAAAGACAGCTTTAAACTTTCCACAGTGACAACTGATGAAGTGTTTAAAAAATTGAGCGCCCTACCTCAACACAAGGCCACTGGCCTTGATAAAATCCCAGCTAGATTTCTCAGAGATTCAGCCGCCACCATTGCTCCAATCATTACCCACATAATTAACCTTTCCATCGAACAGGGTCATGTCCCCCAGGACTTCAAACTAGCAAAAGCAACCCCCCTGCACAAAAAAGGTAGCAAACTAGACCCTGGAAACTACCGCCCCGTTTCCATTCTTAGCTCCATATCCAAAGTCATGGAGAAAATAGTCTACGAACAGATTGCAAGATATCTCGATGAGAATAATCTGATTTACGAGTTCCAATCTGGATTCAGAAAATCCCATTCCACTGACACATGCCTTCTCTATTTGACTGACCAAATCAAACGCGAAGCGGATCAGGGCAAATATAGTGGCATGGTCATGATGGACCTCCAGAAGGCATTTGA
This sequence comes from Nannobrachium achirus, assembly GCF_963921795.1. Lineage (NCBI taxonomy): Eukaryota > Metazoa > Chordata > Actinopteri > Myctophiformes > Myctophidae > Nannobrachium > Nannobrachium achirus. The sequence continues at coordinate 61,805,965 of NC_137811.1, read as the reverse complement.
CACCGTGGATCATGCTATTCTGATTGAGAAACTTAAAGCCATCGGTCTTGACAGCGCAGCAGTGAGCTGGATGCAATCTTACCTGGTGGGGAGGGAACAGGTGGTGGAGATTAACGGTACCCTGTCCCCCCCCCCTCCCAGTAAGCTGTGGAGTTCCTCAAGGTAGCATACTGGGACCTCTGTTGTTCCTAATATACGTGAACGACATGGCATCTGCTTGCGACTGCAACCTGTTCCTGTTCGCGGATGACTCGGCTCTCCTAGTCTTGGGCAAGGACCACTTGCAGGTTGAAAAGACACTTAACTCTGAACTGAGTAAGATCTGCACATGGCTTAACGACAACAAATTATCAATTCACCTGGGCAAAACCGAGTCCATCCTCTTTGGATCAAATCATAACCTCAAAAAGGTAGAGAACTTCACAATCAAAGTGGGTGACAAGGTCATAACACGAAAAAACGAAATCTCTTACTTAGGATGTATCCTTGAAGCTAATCTTTCCAGCGAAAAGATGACTTCAAAAGTAATACAAAAAATCAACCAACGAACTCGTTTCCTACAGAGGATCGCCCCAATGGTCAACTTCAACACACTGAAGACCATAGCTGGTGCAATAATCCAGCCCCTCTTTGACTATGGAGTCCACGTATGGTATCGTGACGCCCCACAAGCCCTAAAAACTAAACTCCAAACAGCCCAAAATAAACTAATTAGGGTCCTGCTTAACCTTCCCAATCAGACTCACCTCACCGCTACTCACCAGTTAAGAGTGGGGTGGCTCAGAGTAGATGACAGAGTACAGCAACTTGCAATGGGACTGGTGTACAAGATACACTACACCACTATGATACCCAAGTACCTGTCAAAATACTTTATAAACGTTAAGGATGTCCATAATTACAACACCAGAGGCAGTGCCACAGATCACGTTCAACCCAGAGTCAACTCAAAGAAAGGGTCGAACTCGTTCTTCTGCTATACCACAAAAATGTGGAATGCCTTACCGAAGGCCATAAAGGAGTGTGGATCACTAGCATCCTTTAAAATTGCCCTAAAAAACCACTTACAGGCAGCAGCCGTTCACAACTGGTAAAAACCTAGCCCAACCCTACCCTCCCTGCCCCTTCCTTGTATATACTGTACATACTGATTGTTTAGACTTACTGTTACCTGCCCCTTCCTTGTATATATTGTATATACTGTACTTACTGATTGTATAGACCTACTGTTTTCTTTTTCTTTCTTTTTTTCTTTACATGTCTACTGCATAGTACTGTGTTCTATTTGTCTGTCATTCAATGTTATATGAGATACTTAAATGGTTTCCTGTTGAAATAAGCTTAGTCTTTTCATGGATCTCCTTTTAGTAGACCTTGTACCAGTGAACTGTACCATCATGAATCTGTACATTTTCCTATGCAAACTTCTAATAAAGCCTTCAATCAATCAATCAATCAAGAAAAATGGGGACAAGTCAATCTTCAATCAACACCATAGAGACTGTAGACACACACACACACACACACACACGCACACGCACACGCACACGCACACGCACACGCACAGCGCGCGCGCGCGCACGGCTAGGCCAGGGCTAGGCTCCACCCAAAGCGACGCTGGATATTGACGTCACCGTTGTAAACAAAGAACATGTCGCACAGGCAGCAGACACAAACCAGAGGTGAACACAATAACAGTCTTTATTCTGAAACCACTAGGCTTTTGAAGTCAGACGTCTTCCTACAGCGACTCTTTTGGAATTAAGACTGCTTCGTTTTGGTTGTTGGTTCTTTTGACAGGTCATATCAGGACAGAATAGTTCGATCTAACGGAGGTTGCCATGCTTTCCCCTGCAGCTAACAGCGTTAGCTATTAACTAGAGGGGGGTTGTCATAGAGTTATTATAATATATCGGGTTTTGTACACGGAGTTTGACGTAACAGCAGTGGTGGAAAGATAGCCGCAAATTGCAACACTAGATTGTTTTTTAAATCGGTTGAATCTAGTGTTTGCAACACTAGCTCTGGTCCATAGGGACCAGAGCTAGTGTTGCAATACCTCCCATAGGCAGCCAATGCACCAAAACAGTGTTTTGCTTTCTGGTTGTATTAAACGACGTCAAACTCTCCAATATTGGGTCTCTATGGAAAGTTGAAGGATCCTCTTTCGATATGCAAAGTGTTTGTTTCATAATTTGTGTCTAGTGGAAAGAGTAGGACTACTCATATCTGTTACTAAGTACTGCAATGCAGAAATACTCTGTTACAAGTAGAAGTCGGGAATTCAAAATGTACTTGAGTAAAAGTACAAATGTATTGAAAGTACCAAAAGTAAAAGTACTCATTATGCATAATGTCCCATTTCAAGTTTTCCATCCAAATGTATAAAAATCTTTTGAAAATAGCAGATCTACAAGCTCACAATGTGAATGTGACGCATTGTGAGCTTGTAGATCTGCTATTTTCAAATGCCAAATGTAGGCTATAGGGTTGAAGTGGTTAATGTATGTTTTGTAATAATAATCCAAAACTACAAATGTAATTAATAGTAACTAAAGTTTTGAAAAAAATAAAGTAAAAGAGATGATGTGGTGTAGAAGTAAATCGCTAGCAGTAAACGTACAGTATAGCAAGTAGTTTTCACTGTTTGTTGGCCTCCAACTTCACATAACTTTGTTTTTTTTATGTTAATGGGCGTATTGTCTTTCAGAAATGAATGGCCAGGCCGACGTAGAAGTGGATTATAAGCGGAAATATAAAAACCTCAAACGGAAGTTAAAATTTCTGGTCTATGTGAGTATCAAGTAGACTATTTCTACACTTGGATTTTAACAAAATATATATTTTTCATGGTCTCATGCTTTTGCCTTCCTTTCTCTCGCTCAGGAACAAGAGTGTTTCCAGGAGGAACTAAGGCGGGCACAGAGGAAACTTCTTAAAGTCTCCAGGGATAAAAGGTGAGTATAGAGAATAGATAGTACAAACTGAATGAATGCATCTTAATCTTCAGTAGATTAACTCTGAGTGTATTAGATTAACATTAGTCAAAGCTCTCCATATATGCTCTGTTTTTGGGAATCTTGTTGTGCTTTTAAATAATCTTATATATTTACCTATTGCTTGGTGCACAGGAATACAAGAACGCTCGCCCCAAAATTAGGGTGACCATATATTCAGCCCCTCAAACCCGCTCACCCATTCTCAAACGTGTAAAAAAGAACTTGTATATGTATACACACCGTGCATACATATAGGGGTTGCATACAGGCAGTGAGTAGCGACTGATTGACAAACAGCCTCAGCATTGAATTCAGACACACAATGCATTTGTTCATGTTTTCTGATTTTTCAGGTGAGCATGTTTACATGAAAAGAACATGATGAATGTCTATGCAACCACGGAAAACAACTATTATTGTTTTAATCCTGGCGAACTCCGGGACAATTTTGTAGTGAATGTTGAAAACCGGGACATATTTGTGTTTTAGAGATATTTGTCGGGACTCAGGACACGCAGCTTGAAACTGGGAGAATCCCAGACAATCCGGGACGTCTGGTCACCCTACCTAAAATGCTCTCGCCCCAGGTTAAATCCGGCGACCTCGGTATGGTCGCCACCAGGTATTCTTAAACGTAACCTCAGTAAAACTATGCCTAAACCTAATGTTATTCCTAAACGTAACTATCAGTAAAACTATGCCATATGCTGCGTTCAGATGGGCTCAGGCAAGCGGTAGACGGCAAACGGCACCACCTGCTGGACGGTACGGCAAGGTAGAACAAAATATGCCCGACGGAACGGTACGGCAACATTAATTAATTATTTAAAGCGCTCGCGCAAAATGAAAACGCGCGCTGCGGTGGTTGAGGTGGCTCCATGCTGCTCTCTCTGCTACTGCTGGCTGATGTGTGCTCTCAGCTGTTCTGTGTGTGTTGGCGCTCTGCTCGAATTTGTCCTGTGAGATGGAGCTACGTAACATCCGGTTCCAGATTCCGTCCTGTACCACGGTAAAAAGATAAATTAATTTAACTTTGAACGGCACGTCTGCCGTTTACCGTCACCGGTTTCGACTGCCGGACTACTGTACCGTTTGCCGTTCTACTCCCGTCCACTAAAATGACTTCCGGTTTGCCGTCTACCGCTTGCCTGAGCCCATCTGAACGCAGCATAACCCTTAACCTATTCCTAACATGAACCTTGAGTGTGTTTTGGGGCGAGCGTTCCGGTTACCGGTGCACACAGTGTACCAATTAAGATGATCTTATCTTTTGGTATATCATATATTTTCTAGCTTCCTACTAGACAGATTGCTACAGTATGAGAGGGTGGACGAAGACTCATCAGGTGATTCTGTTTTTTTTTTTAACATCTTAAGAAGAAATCACTGAATGTTAAATAATGTGCACGTCTGCATTTCAGCACTCTCACACAATTGTTGCAGCCTTTCTATTGTTGAGCTGGGTCACTAATGGCATGTGTTTTGTCCCAGATTCAGATGCAACAGCGTCCTCAGAGAACAGTGATGCAGAGGGGCCCAGGGAGAGGGAGAGAGATGGTGGAAAGAAGTGAGTCGGCGGGCAGTGTTGCCAGGCGGGCCAGATACGAAAACAAGCCCAAGTTTACCACTTGAACCCGGTCGACTGTTTGAAAACAGACGATCTACAAGCTCACCCCCATCTTTTCAGCCAAATGCATATTAATGTGGGGGTCCTTGACATGAAATTGTTTGAGAACCACTGGTTTAAACAACATTAGACAGCAAGCCTAAATAAGCAACTACTCTTTAGATACAAGCCCAAAAAACAGCAACTACAAATATTTACACGTGACTTCACTGATAAACAAGGCCAAAGTCGCTTATAATAAGCAGAAATGGCAACACTCAGCCAGGTAGTGCACAGCACAGACCATTATGCTCTTTCCCTGTGAGTGCCAGGACCAGGGTCATAATCTGAGCCCCATCTGGTCTTGCATGTGAAGTCTCTCTCTGCCCTTGGTTTCCAGACTCTCTACGCTCTCATGTCTGAAATAAAGCATAAAAATGACAAGAATTTGGGGGTATTCCAATCAGCTAATGCAGGAGAGATCTGGTCCAAATCTTTCATTTTATTTTCTTTGTTTGACACAGACATCGACAAGACATGTGATCCATGGAGACAGAAAACATTTAGTTGTTGGCTGGTTTTAACATTCATGCAGTGCATGAATAGGGGGAACTAGAACGCAGACAAAGATCAACATACAAAGTAACAACAGAATGAACAATACAAGTCCCTGTCCTTATCCTCACAGAACATGACTGGCCTTTATGTACATGGATATTTTCCTCCCATTTGGTCATAACCTCTTAAACCCTACTAGCTCCGCTCCATTTCGAAAATGGCTCATCTACAAGCTCAGCGTGTGGTGTTGTGAGCTTTTAGATCAGCGTTTTTTTTGTTTGTTTTTTCATGGAATGTTCTTCATAGAATAGGGACACTAGGGGAGGAAGGGAAATCAATGTCTGCTGTGTTTTCATGTGTTTAGGATATTTGTTGTTGTGGAAACAATCAATCAGTTGTACTGGTCCACATGTGACCACATGATACACAATAGGTCACAGAGCAGAGATGGAAAATATGCTTATTGAATGGTTGGAAGAATAATGGCAATGATTCAAAATTCAAATGTAATAGAAAACAGTTATTTATTCATTTTTGGTATTTTTGGGGGCTTTTCTAAATTTGTATTTATAGTGTATAGTCAAGATGGACATAGGAAACAGGGAGAGAGAGATGGGGTGAGCAAAGATCGTTGGGGACAGGACTCGAACCTGCAATGTGCTTTCAGGCTACATTAGAGCCTGAAGAAATGTGAATGAGGAACAGTATAGTCCAGTGGTTCTCAAACTTGTTTTGTGGGGGTCCCCAGATGATTAGCATAGTGTAAAAAATAATGTCTCACTCAACGGTAAACAAACCAACATAAGTGTAGTGTATACAGGTTATCTGCACATTTATAAAGTGTCAATTTAAGGATTTTCAAGATCGTTTTAATACCAAACTGGCCAAACTGTCAAATATTAAGCAAGCAAGAGGCGAACATTGTGAAAATATATTTATCTGTGGAACCGAGACACAAAAATGTAATCCCTACAATTCCGAGTGCTTGTGAAGGTGGGGGTCCCCAGTTCATATAGGTTTATGTTGGGGGTCACTGCCTGAAAAAGTTTGAGAACCCCTGGTATAGTCTCTCTGAGTTCAATGTATAGTGTTGTAGTACACACACACACACACACACACACACACACACACACACACACACACACACACACACACACCCACACCCTGACCATCTGTCCATGGCTCTCTGGTGCCCCTGTTAGGAGGAGGAGCTGTCCTGGTGCAAGCCTTCCTCATTCGTCATCGTCACATCTGTCCCTCCTGTCCCGTCCTGGTGTCAACTCCCTGCAGTCTGGACCGTACCTCAACACAGTGAGTGTCCCTGTCTCGCTCTGTCCCAGAATGAGCAGCAACAGTAACTAACTGCTGCCATTGCCATCTCATCAGCAGAACATTATGTCCTGTTTTCATATGACATTATTTATATCATTTGGTTAAGTTGTTACCGTTTATGTCAGATCTTTGTTTTTTAAATCTTTTTGCGTTTTACGTTTTTTTTCTTGTATTTTTCATTGTCTTTTTCATCATTTGTGTGTTTGTGACTGTATTGTGTGCGTCTGTCTGTCTGTGTGTGTGTGTGTGTGTGTCTGCATGATTGTGTGTCTTGTCCTGGCTCTGTGTGTGCGTGCATGATTGTGTGTGTTCACTCGGTGTGTGTTGGGCAGATGCCCTTCCCACCAGAGTATTTGGCTCCCCCAGCTGAGCGAATGAAGAAAGAGAGAAAAGCAAAGACGACTAAAAACAAGAAAGAGACAACGGGGAAGGTGAGAGAGGAGAGGAAAAGATATTTAGGACAGAACACAGATATATTACTTACACATGAATCCCCATGTTAACCTTAATTCCAACTGGACCATTAATGTCCATTATTCAGTGGTTTTGCATAAACCATTATTGCCTTGCAGCTCCCCATTCTAATGCTTGCCTGAAATACCGTCAGTTGCTGAATCCTGTTTTAGTGCTGCCATAGACATAGTGCCTTCTTTAATGAAACCATTTAAGTCTCCCACAAACTCCTTTAATTACTTCACAAAAACATATTCTCCTACATACCTTTCTGTTTGTGTCAAGATTTCTGGCAATAAGCACACCTTCAAAAGTATTCATGTACTTAATTAATACTTTTACACTTAATATAATGTTAAATCGGTTTCAGCTATGGAGCCTACTTTTGCAATGGATTATGGGAGAAAACAACGGATGTACACAATATTCAATGGTTAATATTGTTGAACCTAATAAGACTGTTAGGAAAATGTCTCGTCAGGGTTTTCTCACTATGAAGATAGGCCTTTAATACACATATACTGTACATATGTTTTTTGGAGAATTAAGTTACACTCAGCCATAGTGTCCTCTAGGACTTAATGACAATAATATATACAACCCTAATATGTATGTAACATTGACAGTTTTAATGCATCAGGTTTGAACCATACCAGTTTATTATAACATTGCTGTTAATTTTCACTTCACACCTGTGGCATTGTGGGTAGATTATACAGTACCAAGTTTGGGTATTTTGTTTTTCCCATTTCCCTCTCACTCAAGCCTGGAAAAGCAAAGCAGCATTTACACTATATGGATATTGAAGAAAATTATGTGTCTTCTAAAAAAAAACTAAGTACAACCGCATGTGTACAATTTACGATTTATGTATCACAGCGGATGCTCTTATCCGTAGTGTCATACATGTTATATCTCAACTTTACCATATATATACATGTATATACAGTATATACCGCCCTCTATTCTCCTCCCCTTCATCATAATAATGAATTGCATTTTTATAGCGCTTTTCTAAGCAAGTTGCGAACTCAAAGCGCTTACAATGTTCCATTCATTCATACATTGGGAGGTGAAGCGGCGAACAGTCAACGCCAGCGTCCTCACTTCCCACATTCACACACCAATGGTGGCAACTGACAAGCTAACACCATTGGAGGCAACGCAGGGTTCAGTGTCTTGCCCAAGGACACTTCGACATGTAGACAGGAGTAGCTGGGATGTGAACCGCCGACCCACGGATCATTGGCCACCCCACTCTACTTCCTGATCATCTTTCCTTTCTTCCTTCCCTCCCTCTTTTGTTGTCTGCTCTTGTCAGGTGGTGGCACCGATGGCGGCTCCGGGGACCAGCGGTCCGTTCAGCTGGGTGCCCAGGCAGATGCTAAGCGGAGACGCTGCCGAGGAGGAGGGCGAGAGTGACGGAGACAGCGACCGAGGAGATGAAGACAGGGGAGAAGGAGATGAGGCAGAGCTAGTCATCGATATCCCCAATGAGTGAACTGTGTGTGTGTGTGTGTGTGTGTGTGTGTGTGTGTGTGTGTGTGTGTGTATGTTACATGCCTGCATATGTTTGAGTATTTGTGAAGAAAAAGGTGGAATGTGACAATTTTATATGTATTTCTGTTTTCTATTTTGCAAACCAACCATTCGACATTTGCAAAAGCAGAGTCTGGCTCCCCCCTGTGGACTTTGGTTTAAATGCAACAATACTGCTAAATCCTCCCACACAGTAGATATTATGAGGCTGTTCATCTTTTACATAAATTATATCAAGTATTCATCAATGAACAAGCAGTTTTAACATGTGCACCTGTGTCTGTGACATGGTTTTTAGCTACCTAATGGTTGTCCTCTGGCAAACCAGACAATCTACCCAGACTGCAATAATTACATGAACGTTGGCCTCCAAGCTATCATGTTTTTTTTTTTAAATGAATTATATATTTTTTTATTTTTAAACAACAATCTACAAGCTCACAACGCATTGTGAGCTTGTAGGTCAGTCGTGTGACAACGTATAGGGCTTAAGAGATTAATTAATTCTGGGAGAGAGACTGACAAGGTTAAATATGATTAAAAAGATTTTTGTAGTGATGTCCATCCTAATGTAAAATGTGTGTACCTTTATCAGAAAGCAGTCGATTGAAGAGAATGTACTGTAAATAAACTAGATGTTCAGGCCTCTACCTTGGCTTCAAACCTAGAACATCCAGTCTCGAGTGGTGTTCCCATACAAGCGAATGTTAGTTTGTGATGTAAGCACTGTCAAAGGTGTCTGTTTGTAACAAACGGTGAATGGTGATGACTGACCACCATCTACACACATTTTAATATGAGTAATGCTGTATTCTGTAAGATTACAGGCGATTGTTGGATCTCTGGATTACTTACGTTATTTTAACTCATTATTGAGATACATTGATGGTTCAAACCCTACAAATGCATTCTTCAAATTTGACCGCTTTACCCTTGAAAGGAACCGTGAAGTGCAGCTATCGTTTGGAATTAGGTTAAATGTTTTCTTAGGGGATTCTTTTCCATTTGTACCCATGATGTATCACATCACATTAAAACGGTAACATTTCTGCCGACTCAAGGGTTTCTTGCCGATAGCTTAATGGTTGGTGTCAGGTTTCACTGATGTGTGCATTCAGCTGACAACATGCTGGACTGTACAGTACATGCACAGGCCCTTTCATCTCAAACAGATGTTTTGATGGTGGGAGGAGGTTGTATGTTTGTTCACAGACCTTTTGCATAGTTAGTTTCCAAACTATAAAACAGTTTGCAATGAGTCACACATTATCTTGTATTTGATTTGTTTTAATAGTGCCTTTGCTGCTTTCGTTTGCCTCACCCAGAGCTTCACACCCTACAGCTCTCATACCAGAGCTGTCAGTCAGCCAGGTATGCACTGCAGTACAGTGTGACTGTGCACCCTACATGCATACACACCCACAGAATACAAAGAGTGGGAAGGTGCTGTAAGCGCACAAAAACGATTTTAAGATGTTGTGAAAGCAGAAAGATTACATAAACGTCATGTTATGTAGGTTATCAACCGAATCTTGCTACTGAATCAAGAATCCTCTTTTTTCTATCTTTTCATCTTTGCGTGCACTTGATTTACGGCACTCATAATTACTAAAGAATTATGTCATGTCATATAAAATGTGACAGCTACCTGGCTGGTTTCCACCTTTCTCAGAGGTCAAAAAGAGAAGAGGATCTTGTGTTCTGCTCCTTACAAGGCTGTGATATCTGATGCCAGTTTATCTGGTTTTGTTTCATAACGGTTTTGGAAAGCAGAGAACCAGTGCCAAGCATCATGTCTCAACTGGCGTTTTTGTAATATTTTAGACAGATGTGACCTTTGGTCATGGAGGAGTTTGTGGTTCTTGTCGGAGGGGTCTAGATTTCAGGATACACCACGCACAGCTGAGACTATGACCCCCATGACATGGACATTCACAGGATTACAATTTTGTAATGAGGGTGAGGAGATTTCATTAAGCGACTTATGTTTTAACCACAATATAGCAATGCACTTCTTATGTAATTTAATTGGATCATATAGTTTATCCAAGCAATTCGCTGAACTGACACAGCAAGGGTACAGGAGTGGGCTTTAAGTCATACTAAGGATAAAGCTTGTCAATCATTTGACTAACCCAGCCTGAAAGGGTATTAGAGGGGAATGCAGACTTGGCAGCTGTTATAAGGTGTGGGCTTGGCTTGTGTACCTAAACAGCAAAGCATAGTGAAAGGTGTAACCAAGAGAACGAGAATGGTGGGGTAAGGTGGAGGGTTACAGTCAGTGCGAAAGTGAAGGAGTGAGGAAGAGAGAGAGAAAGGGAGGGAGGGACAGAATGGGTGTGAGGTTGTCAGGGTGGAGAGAAATGAGAGGGTAAGCAGGATTCTATCTGCAACACACACTCTCTCTTACCTTCTCTAACTCACACACACTTAACCAGACATTAAAGGACGACAGCCATGGGTAGTACAGACGGAGTGGAGGAGAGAAAAGCAAGGAGAAATTGAGGAAAGTCAAGAACTCATCGACAGGAAAGAAATTGGCCACCATTACCACCATTATCTCTGTCCGTTTAAATACGGAAACCTCTGGATAATTTATAAGCCTCTCTCCTCCCACCCACCCTCTGTGTGTGTGTGATAGAGAGGGAGAGAGAGAGAGGGGGGAGTTGCTGAGCTCACCACCACCATGCTGCATCCTGTCAGAATAGCAGTGGCTGTAGCTGTCTTGCTGCTGGCAGCGTTGGGCTCGGGCCTGTTGTCTCTTGCAGCTGAGGACCCCTCACAGCCGGACTTCTCTGACTGCAGCCATTGCTTCTACAGGCAGTCGCCCCCTTTGGGAGCCTCTGTGCGGACAGAGACAACGCTGCCTCCACTGCAGCCACTCTGCCACAGCCTGCCTGGGGGACAGACATTTGCCACGCTCTATGACCCAGCCTGTGCCACTGCTGTCTTCAGAGGCTACCGTCTCAGCCACGGATGGGCGACAGAGAGAGGAGAAGAAGGGGCAGAGAAAGAGCTGGTAAGGACATGTTTATGTGTGGAGAGATTTCTCCAACATGAGCTGACATTTGAGGAATGGGACACCTACTCACACAGTGCAGTGCAGACAAAACAAATGATGCAGCTCTTTAAAAGAAAGATGTGTAACATCTCTGTAATATCTCTGAATAGAATTTAACATGCATGTACATTTTGCAGTTGGATGAGACAATCAGAAGAGACCTTATAAACAAATGTGATTTTCACCCACTTCTTTTCACCTGTAAAGCTGTGATGTGGCAGAGTGTATTGTTATTCTGGGTGATGCAGTTTCAGAGAAGGCCCTACAATGTGTGCAGTGCACTGTAAACAACTGGCTGGCAACGAACAGCAAGGTTCTGGACATGAAAGTGTCAGTGATAGAAAACATCACAGAATGCAATGTAAAAGGAGACATTTGGATTGATCAGCAGTTTTTTTGGTTTAGACAGGATATAGTTGCTCTATATTTGACCTCTAAAAAACATCCTTGAGTTCATTATTTATAGTTGTTTGTTTCATCTCACCCACAAATAGGGTTGGATTTTTAATTATTGCGTTAATAAGTCAATGTTTACCAACGGTATGGCGGTATCTCCCCCAAAAAGTTGGTTTGAATGTAGTATGCATTACTCAACCGCTGTATTGCAGTTATTGCACCTAGTCCTAGACTGTCACCACACCAACGCAACTCCTTGCAAATAGTTGCAACTCTTGCAACAAAACAGTTTTAAGGCCATGTCACACCCAATGCAACTCCTTGCAACAGCCATTGGTGATAATGGTTGCAAGTAGTTGCATGCAACAGTTTTGTTGCAAGGAGTTGCGACTAGTTGCAATGGTGTGGACTGGACTGGAGCACTATAGCGATAACTGTCGTCATACTGTAGTTCTGCTGTGAACTCTGTCATCGACCTAAGCTAGAACCCTTTTTTAAATAATATCTTTAGTTATAAAATATAATCTCCACACTAGCGGTTATTGCACCCAGCCCTAATGTTGTATTTCTTCAGTCTTTTCAAATGTAATCCCATTTCATCATTTCTTTTCCAATCACTTCCCTTTCATGCTTTAGGGTTAGGGAAATCAAATTTACATTGAATCAGTAAATGAAGTACTATTCACTGCGTTTCATGGGTTATAATTATAGCCTGATAGTTATTCTGTTTTTATTGCACCTTCACTTAAACAGTTCAGTTTTGATAGTATACTATTTCTTTTCCTCCCAGACAGAGTATGGAGATGATATCATTCAAGTTGCGCTGGAAAGAGTTTGGAGCACACTGCAGCCTCTCTCTCCTGCAGCAGACTCCCCTGGCCAGCTGTGGGACTCGCGGGTCACAGCCCTGGTCCAGTCCCAGATCGGTCCCCAGTGCGACTCTACAGGGGGTGACCTCTATATCCTGACTGGGAGGGGGGGACTAGGGTCTGCAGAGGATGGAGATGAGGACAAGTGCAAGGCTGGGTTTCTGTGGACCGCAGTGTGCTGTTCTGGCTCAGAGAACCACGCTGGCTTCAGTGTGGGGCTGGTCAGAGAGACAGGGGCAGGGGAGAGGCTGGTCGGCATCAAGGAGCTGGAGGAGACGCTCAGCGGGGTGCAACTCTTCTCTGAGGGGTGCGGAGGAGCAGATGGGGAGACCGAGGGAGGAATAGTGGACGTTCTCAGAGATGCCTTGTCTGGAACTGTAGAAGAAGTGAGCTCTGATAATGCTATCGATGAAGACTCCAATGAAAATATTCACACAAGCACAGATGCTGCGGTCGCAGCAGGTGAACAAGAGGCCAGTGTTGTTGACGCTGAGCCACAGGAAGCACAGGCCGGCGACATCACGCCAGAAACATCACCAGAGGAAGGGATCTCAGAGAACAATGGTGAGGTGACGGAGGGTGATGCGGCTCGCTTGGAGGTTGCCAGAACAAAGGCTGTTGGGTCTCAGGACGACAACACGACCGTGGATGCCTTGGAGACAGAAACCAACTCCAGCAGCACGCTTCTCTACATCTTGAGCTCCTCTGTCTACCTCCTCACTGCTCCAATTCGCCCTGTTGTCTCCATTGTTACACAGCTACCAGGACAGGTAATCCATGTCATATACTATTACGATTGAAAATGTAAGATGCTTTTATCCAGAGCGACTTACAAAGTGAAAGACTGGAGAAAGAGGCCTATGTTATAAGTTATGTTGTAACATACGTATAAACATAACACATAACATAATCAAAGTAAATAACATGATACCCAGTATGCAAATGACAGGGTAAATGGTCATGTAAATATATACTGCAAAGAAAACACTTTAGTGCCACATGTCCTAACATGACCTAGCATTTCTAAACAACATGCTATCTAAATAACATGCTTACAATATATGAACAAGTAACAAACATACATCCGCACAGTACTTAGTTGCATCTTTCGAACATAGACAATAAGTAGTGATTCAAGGAATGAGGAGTGCTAGGGAGAGGTATGAAGAGATGAGTTTGCAGACTGCAGTGGAAAATGGGGAGTGAGACTGCAGTCCTGACTGAGGGGGATGGGGGTGGGGGCGATGGGGGTGGGTTAGTACCACAGCTTAGAAGCCAGGAGGGTGAAACGAAAACATGGAGCTTTGGTCACAGTGTTAGGGAAAGGGCTGGCACAGCCTGGCAGATGTCCTATTAGGTGATCCAAGTGTGGGCGGTATGAGATGTAGGGGTGGAATCATGCCCTGAAGGTAGGGATATGCGCCAGTGTTTAGAATTTGGATGCAGGCAGCAACCAGAAGCCACTGAAAGGAATACTGAAGAGGGAGACGTGAAAATCCAGGGAGATTGAAGACCAGATGTACTGCAGCATTCAGAATCAGTTAGGGGACCAATAGGGTCCCCTATAATAATAGTCTGATTGAGCTCGCTGGCAGACTAGCATTGAGGCTTTGATAAGGAGCTGGACTCTTTAGTGAGGAAGAGTCTGATCCACCGGATGTTGTACGGTGCAAACCTACATCATACATATGATAGAGGTATTTCTGCATCACAATGTATGCCGAGTACAAAAGTACAAAATTAGATATGGATAATAGATATCCTAATCCATAACCATAAATAAACTAGACCAGGTCAACCTGGTTGTGCCAGACCCCCTGTCTGTCATCATCATTTATGACATCATGCCTTTTGTAGGCATGTCATCATCATGTCATCATCATATATACCCTTTATATAGAAAACCCGGACAGACATTTGCTTATGTAGGCCTACCCATTTCATGGGTCTGGCAAACACAGAGACAGCCAAGGAGTATATTCGTAAATTGCTGTATTTGAGAGAGTCATACAGTATGCATACACCTCCATGGGTGCAGCTCTCTCTCTCAAGATGGTCGACAACAATGGTATAAATGAATACAGTATATGAACTTTGATTGGTTCCTGAGAATGTGACAAGACAGAAACAATAGGCTTTATAACCCAAACATGATCTCGTAGTCATGGTAACCAGAGTTGCCAGAGTAACCTATAAGTCAAAACAGTTTCTCACAGAATATAACTTCATGGTCATATGAGCCTCATTCATACAACATTATCTATCATATGCCTTGAAGGACAGCTGACTATCTAGGACCATCCTAACCTTTTTTGGCAGCTGGAACAGGATCAACCAGTAGTGTTGTCAGTGGAAATGGAAAGATCCTGCAGGGGCAAGACTTTCCATGGCAGAGGAGAAGCTTAGTCTTGTCTTGTGTTTCACTGTGAGATGTCAGCCAGGCACGCAGCGGTGGGGTCTTGTCTGTTATTAATTTTTTTCTGAGCAAAAGATACTTTAGCCAATTGATCCATAACGTTTAGACAATTTCTAATGAAATACTGACACTCACAACTGATTAGGACTTGGGTAAAATGTGGGTATACGGTATAGGCCTACGTACCTCACTTGTTTGATTATTTAGTTAGTTAGTTTGTAATTGCAACCGTAGGTCACAGTTTACTATCAAAACCGGCACATCCTGTCCATCCGTAAGGCCTCAATGTCTATAGCTGTTTTGACATCACATTGTTGACTGTCAAGACTGCATATATGGCCAAGACAGAATTCATTTGCAAATCAAGACAGTTAACTATCATTACCTGGATCTCCGTATATGAAGATCACAACACATATATATGCCGCTGGTCAATACCTCTGCATCTGACCTCACATACTCCATATATGGATATATCTGACCTGTTCTGACATCATAGTGATGACTCGACCAGCTCAGCAGAAGGGTATACATGCCAACGCACCCATGTGTCTTCTCGCCCTTAGGGCGTCTTACTGGTTGTATTGTATTTTAAATCGTTATTTGTTTATTTACTTTATTTTAGGGTTAGGCTTCTTTTTATTACTTATTTTAAAACCAGGTCTTAATGTGTACTTGTGTGTTTGATATCAATTATGTTACCTGTTAATAATATGTGATGTTGTATGCTCATTAATGTGTGTTTACATAACACAAAGAGTGGGCCAATACATTAGATATGAGTTATGGACTATACATTCAGTATTCAGCCCTTTTCATCTCACTCCGTCTTGTCTTGTCTTGTCAGGTGACATATGTTCTCCAGGAGGATCTAGGAGTTCTCTCCACTCTGCCAGGAGAAGTGTTCTCGCTGTTCTACATCATCGTCTCTGACCTGGTGTCTGGTGTGTGGTCAGTCATAGACACAGTGCTGGACCTTGGAGAGGACTGCTTCTCTGGCCTGTACCACTGCACCTCTAGCATGCTGGCGGCCCTGCTCTCTAGCTGTCATCTTGGTGTGACAGGGGTGGGCACGCTGGCCTGTGACACGGCGGGGATACTCGGTGGAGTGGTGGACAACGTTTGGTGGGTTATGCGGCTCTTCGGGGGTCGGCTTTGGGAACAAAGCGAGGAGTACGTGGGGGCGGTATTGTCAGAGATGGGCGGTCAGGCCAAAGTTGTGGGTGGTGGGCTGGGAACTCTGGCGTGGAGAGGGAGCAATGGGGTGGGGAACGTGGTGAGGCTAGGTGGAGGGTTGGTCGTGGGGACTGTTGAGATGCTTGTTGACACAGTGAAGGAGGCCTTTGGGCAGGGGTCAGAGTGATGCAGTAATCCAGACTTCCAGAAGATGGCCGCCTATAAACTTTTATGAGTTCCAGCCAAAAAGATGTACAATTTGATAGATGCTATGAATAATTTGGGTCAGCATTTGCAGACGGCTTACCACACTTGCAAGAACACATTTTCTTTGTGCAAATTACGTTAAACTACACTTTGTACACACTATTAGGCTTATACAACATGATTTGTTTAAGAGGTATGAGCCGAGAACCACAATTGTGATTTTAAATGTGCCTGATTGCAAGTTTGCTGCTGAGCTTTGGTAGTAATTGCACAACTCAACTATTGGCAATTCAATATGTGATACAATAGGCCTAAATGTTTGCTTCTGTGTGTTTGATTAAAATAAATGCATTGATTTAAAATAATTTCTCCTTTTTGATTTTCATTTATAAATATCAAACCGAACTATTCTAATTGATGTATTTAAATGCCTAGAGAAATGAACGATCAGCACTCTCTCCACTCGCTCCCGAGCTAGGGTTCGAGGAAGAATCAGCAAAACCATTTAGTAGACTCACAGTGGGTGGATGGAAAACACAGAGAAAAGTGATCATAATGCTCTCATTCAATTTCAGTTTTACAAGGCCTACCAATAAGATACATCACAAAGCAGACATGATATTTTAAATTGAACAGTCAGTACTTACACAACTACTTCAGTTGGGAACAAAGTGAAGTTAATCTGAGTGCCAGCACATCTAGGGTTAGAGGGGAACCGATAGACTATACCAGTCCAGAACCAAAAGCTTTCATATAGACAGAAATTATTAGGAGATGGCAGCAGAGTTGAGAGAGACAAGAAGATATAATACCATATCCAGGGGAAGGTCAGGCCTGAGGGTGAACCAGAATGATAAACAGTCATAGACACCAGACTATGGATTAATGGCCGGGACTTTCACATCTGTCTAAAGTCAACACTTCTGACAGAGATGTGATCAATGTATAACGGTTGCTTTAACACTTTGTTATGGCTCCAGCTGTTTAGCAATAAGAGGGAAATCTATCAACATCAGGTGAGTTTAAAGTTATAAAGCAATTATAATATTTCAATAATAATAATAACACTCTCCTCTAATGTCCTGGCT
The DNA here is from genome assembly GCF_963921795.1 of Nannobrachium achirus. Classification (NCBI taxonomy): domain Eukaryota; kingdom Metazoa; phylum Chordata; class Actinopteri; order Myctophiformes; family Myctophidae; genus Nannobrachium; species Nannobrachium achirus. Next base: position 61,788,265 of record NC_137811.1, on the reverse strand, counting down.
GTCCATAAAATCCGAAATGTAAAATCCACATTTCAAGAATGAAAAAAAGAAACCAAACCAATGTTCAGCAGACTGTGTCAGATAAGAAATGTAATTTCTTACCAACAGCCCACATAGTACTTCCACCAGACAATACAATCAACCAGTACATCCCTTAAACCCACATGGAAATGAAAAGCACTTCACGTCAATCCACTATGATATCAAATCCTTCATCCTTAATGCAAGAAATTTGGGGAAAGTAACATGTTTCTATTCTAAGCCTTTCTCCCTGCCTCATAAGACCAGGAGTTGGCGTGTGAGTCTGACTCTTGGGCAGGGTTTAACAACAACTGCCCCAGTTGCCCAGCCCAACAGTGAACACAAATGAACAGGCACAAAATGGTCTCTTATATAACAAACATCAATGCAATAATATAAAATAATAACACAACATAACTGACATCCTGCCAGCATAAATACATACTAATACATTGTGTACCTCTGGGAGCAGAGGCTACACATCATGTCAGGACTTGCAGAGCAGCAGATCATGTGTCAGTGCTATCAAGGTTTACTTGAAAGATAATCTGAGAGTAATGGGAATTTAAGCAAATTAATCTACTGTCTTTTACAGTGTCTGTTACAATGAGTGGCAGCACTGCACTTTCTATGTTTGGGGGGGAAAGGAATACTTTTGTGTAGCTAGAGCTGCAAAGTTAGGTCCGTGGGCTCCCACCATAGACTGTAGAGAAAAGCTTTATTAGCTTTACACCTTAAACATCTTAAGCTCTGATATGTTGATCAAAAAGGTTAAACTACCACTGGGGCAAGAACATTTTTGATGTTGATGTTTTAGATAGACTTGCCATTACCATGCATTACCATGCGAAACACTATTCTATACAAGTGTAAAGTAAAAACGTTCATATCTGAAGTTGTTTCTTTCATAAGCAGCATTATGTTATGGTGGTGTTTAGTTTATTTCCACAACCCAACACACTATTTCCAATTTTCAGTACTTTTACTTCTACTCCACTAAATGTAAAAGACAAATATTGTACTTTTACTCCAACATAATTATTTGAAAATGTTAGTAAGGAAGTATTATGTCCCAGCTGCCTGTTCTCTATTAGAACAGAAATTTAATTTTGGAATATGCCTCACGATTATAGCAGAGAATGATGCAAGCAAAACTGGAAAATGCTATGCTGAGCTATTCAATTACCTCAAGGTTACCAGAGATATAAATTACCTGCCTGAAATAAAACCTGTAATAAATGTAGATTATGCTTAACATGCACTCCTAGATGGTAGAACAGTGAATCATAACTTAACCTTTTTTATTCTATTCATTTTATTCAACCCTAGTTCTGCTGATACGTAATTATGTTATTAGATAGATTAAATGCCTACAACAAAGTCCCAAGGTGAAATCAGTACATTTTCTAATACATTTCGAGTATAAAGTCGTTGCCTCTGGAGTCAGTGTAGGGACAGCGGATGTCTCTGTGTCTACAGACTGATCTCACAGAACTTGAGTCTCTGGTGGTGGCATTAGGTGCCATGCATGGCATGCACTAGCTCACTCAGCGAGAGCATGCCCTGTGAAGCACCAGGATCCGAGTATGAATCCAACTAGTAGACCTTGTACCAGTGAACTGTACCGTAATGAAACTGTACCTTTTCCTATGCAAACTTCTAATAAAGTCTTCAATCAATCAAAACTCCAGACTCTTTCTATGTCCTAGGGGCCTCTTGTTATAGGTTGTGTAATACAATATATTTGATTTGGTAATATACAAGCTTCATGTCTTTATTTTCCTTCTTTTAGTGTGAAATATAAGCTATATGAAAAACTCTTAATTCCAATAACTGAAGATTGACTATCGAGCGGAGAAAAATGTCTGTCTGAGATTTAATGAAGTTTTATATGAGGCTTGAGGTTTGTCAGATTGTAACCACACTGCTATGGTAGTGAAATAGTAGACTAGTGGATAAGACTATATACATGTTACAGTGGACAGAAGAATGTTAAATATTGAAGGAAACCAAAGGTAAAGAGATTCACTCCTCATTTTCATGTTGATGTAAGGAATTCAGTTGAGATGGTTTAACAAAGGAAGAGATGGATTGTGAAGTTGACAGTGTTGGTCCACACAATGATACAGATGAGGAAAATCGAGTCCTGCATTGGGAATCACAATTGTTTTATTGGGAGCAGGTACAGTATCTGTGAGTGTGAACATAGGCCTATACTGTACAGGTCGGTACATTACACTGAAAGCAACAGAAACATTTACAGTTATGGCTGCTGTGCAGCTGGCCATTTAAAGGAGCAATAAGAAGGAGACAAGGAGGCAATACCTCATGTCTGGGGACCATCAGGGGTTCAAATGAAGGTAGGCCTACCACTATAATAGACATTTAGATAATTGTTTGATCTACAATCAAATACATACATTATATCTGATAAAAGCCTTTAGACTGTGAGCATAACAAAAATAGATTTTAACTTAACCAAAGTAGCATAAAGAACATGCAAGCAGGGGATGTCATTACTTGTAATGTAGTTCTTTACATCCACCACCAGGGGACACTACTGGATAGCTTTTTTTGAATGGTCTATCTATGAACATCAAGTCAAGATTGCTAAATGGACATGCAAGATTATTATAATTCAAATTAAAATGTTTTAGGGGTTTTAAATAAATGATGCAGTAGCCTACATAACATCTGCAACAATAATGTCAATATTGCCGTGACTGGCCTCAAAACTGACATTACATACCCATACAATATTAGAAAGACTAGAATGATAAAATTGGAAACAATACTTGGCTTAAATATTTTCAAATTGGGGGCCACAGGAAAATACAGTACATATTAAGATGAGCTTGGGGCTTGGCCATTGTTTTTGGGCAGTGGTGTAAATATTACTTAATAACTGTAATTAATTAGCGACACATTGTGAGCTTGTGAGCTCTGCATTTTCAATTTGAAAACTTAAAATGGGGCATTCTGCATAATGAGTAGGCTACTTTTACTACATTTTGATGCCAATACTTTTGTAATTTTACTCAAGTAATTTTGACTCCTGGACTTTTACTTGTAACAGAGTATTTATATATTTCAGTATAGATATTTTTACTTTTGTTTCTACTTTTTCCACCACTGTTTTTGGGGATGAAAAATGCCCTCTCACACACACAACATTCTATATATGAGATACTTTAATTAGTCTTTTCATGGATCTCCTTTTAGCAGGGTTGTCAACATTGGACTGTCAGAATCCAGGAGATTTATTTTTGGGGGGTGTGCGGAACTCCCCAACCGGGGTCTGGGGGGTCCTCTCCCCAAAACTTATTAATAGATATATTTTCCTGTGTTCTGTTGAATTTTGTGCATGTGCACTTTACTAGCATGTGTACAATTTCAGCCTAATATACCAAATGTAGGTGTACAGATCTGATGACAGAAGCAAAGAAAGACATATTTAATAATGACGTCTCATCTGTAAGTCATTACTTGAGTGAATATCTATATGATCTTGCATGCATTGCCCCCACCCCTAAAGCGGGTCCTCCCCCAGAACATTTTTAACATAGTAGATTTAATCTCCTGTGTTCTGGTGAATTTTGTGCATGTTTGATACTTTTATCAGGCTTGCTTTACTAGCATGGGTACAATTTCAGCCTTTAGAGAAAAAGTAACGCACATCCTCCTGTCCTTGGTGCTGAGCTAAAAACTGACAGTGCAGTAGTACTAGAAACAAACAAGATAGCTCGCACTCATTTCAGCCTTAAAATGCAAAATGTTGGTGTACAGATTTGATGACTGAAGCAAAAGGACATCCTTAATAATGATTTCTCATCTTTAAGTCATTACTTAAGTGAATATCTGTATGATCTTTCTTGCATGCATTGCCCCCACCCCCCGCTTTAGTAGCCTGGCGGGGCCCGACGTTATATCTGTGTTCATTATACTGTGGAACAGGGGTCTTCAACGTTTTCAGGCCGGGGACCCCCAAACTGATGGGGAGATGGAGCAGGGACCCCCTACCACCTCGTAGGGTGGGGGGGTCGGGGCTACGACATATTTTTTATTTTAAACATGTTCAAGTTACAGCGAGCAGGGTGGGCCGTACCACAACCATTTCTAAACATACTACTTATTAACTGAGAACAAATGTCAATACTATCAACAATATGTCAATTGCATAGTAATCATGTATTCAAGCTATTCAAAATGGATAGAATCATGATTTATTTTTAAATAAATGTGGAAAAAGGCAAAAAAAAAAAAAACATTTTTTGAAATCTTTTTTTTTTTCTTTTTTTTTTTTTCAAGCAATAATTTCGCGGACCCCCTGCAGTACCTCCGCGGACCCCCTAGGGGTCGCGGACCCCCTGTTGAAGACCCCTGCTGTGGAAGGAATGAACACAGATATAACGTTGGGCCCCGCCAGGCTACTAAAGCGGGGTTTTTGGGGGTCCTCCCCCAGAATTTTTTTTAACATAGTAGATGTAATTTCCTGTGTTCTGGTGAATTTTGGGAGTTTGATACAAAATCCAGGAGAAATCCAGGAGATTTGCCAATCCAGGAGACTCCCAGGAGAGGGGTTCAAAATCCAGGAGACTCCTGGGAAATCCAGGAGAGTTGACAAGCCTGCCTTTTAGTAGACCGTGTACCAGTGAACTGTACCGTCATGAAACTGTACCTTTTCCTATGCAAACTTCTAATAAAGTCTTCAATCAATCAATCAAAACATTCCAGTAGGTGGCGGTAATAATCCTTTACATTGGAAGTCAACCCGCCCTACGAGACTAACGAAGGAACCCCGGAACAACATTGCGTCAGCAGCTCATGAGCTGCGTGAATTGAGCAAATATAGAACTTCCGGTGTTAGAGAGAGTTAAATATAAGACTTCTGGTTTGATTCATTTGCCTTCAAAATAAAATGCTCGTAATTAATGCAAGTGAAAAACGTTGAATTTGCAAATTATATGCTCATTAAAAATATAAATTAGGCATTTGAACAAAGCCATATAACAAAAAATATGTTTATGTGTAAAAAAAAAAGTTTTAATAACAAAAAATATATAGATAAATGCTGTTCACTGGAGTGCATAGCCTTTACAAATTGGACACTGGAAAACAGACGGCTCTTCGTGTCGGCACTTTTGACACACGCACGTGCTCACAGAGACCTCCTCTACCACACCACACTCTCCACTAGGGTAGGGTGACCAGACAGTCCCGTTTTCAAGCTGCGTGTCCCGGTGTCCCGACAAATATCTCTAAAACACTAATATGTCCCGGTTTTCAACATTCACTGCAAAATTGTCCCGGTTTTCGCCAGAATTAAAATAATAGTAGCTGTTTTCAGTGGTTGCATCAGGGGCGGCCGGCAGGGGGGGCTAGCGGGGCCATTGCCCAGGGCGCCACTTTGCGGGGGCGCCAGAAGAAGAAAAAGAAAAAAAAAAGTAAAGTGACGGCCCTGCAGAGCAGACGTAAGATCAACAGTCCACTCAGACCGAATACAACAACACCCCCTGGTGGTAGTGATAGAGGCTGGCAGCTCCAGGCAGCCCCCCCCCCTCCCCTCCTGATGTGATGTCATATTCACGCGCCAGTATTGAAATTGAAAACAACATCTGTTAAAAATAAAGCATGGAGTTCGAGCTCTTCACTACTATGGACGTGACTACCGGTAGATATTATAATATAGCTGCTTGCCCTGAAACATCACATGGAGAGGATCATTTTGTACCTGACTTCCTCTACAAAACACAGACCTCAGGCTCTATCAGCCAGGACTTTGTCTCACTGTGCGTGACTGTGAAAGAACCATTTCCTCCTGACCAGCCCAAGGTAAGACTAAGACAGTCAGATCATGCTTTTATAAACCCTATTATATTAAGCCCAAAATGGTTCTGCCGCCGTGTAGAACCGAACCGCATAATTTGCCCGCAAATAACTTGAAAAAATGCATAATTTGCCCGCAAATAACTTGAAAAAATGCATAATTTGCCCGCAAATAACCGATTTTTCCGGCGCCGCTTCGCGCGGCCATAGGGCGGCGCTATACTACCTCGCCTAGGGCGCAATATACATACCAACCGCCACTGGGTTGCATAGACATTTATCATGTTCTTTTCATGAAAACATGCTCACCTAACCAATCAGAAAAAAGGAACAAATTAATTGCGTGTCTGAATTCAACGCTGAGGCTGTTTGCATTTTTATATGAGATACTTAAATGGTTTCCTGTTGAAATAAGCTTAGTCTTTTCATGGATCTCCTTTTAGTAGACCTTGTACCAGTGAACTGTACCGTCATGAATCTGTACATTTTCCTATGCAAACTTCTAATAAAGCCTTCAATCAATCAATCAATTGTCAATCACTCACTGCCTGTTTGCAACCCTGCAGTGCGTGTGCGCGTGCACGAACGTTAGAGAATGGGCACGCGCGTGCGCGGTATCGTGCGCATTGCTTTTAGGGTCCCAGTTTTAGGCAACAGTGTTTTGCGTCCCGGTTTGAGTGGCTGAAAATATGGTCACCCTACACTAGGGGAGAGGCGGCATTGCAAAATTTGCTGGCCGTCCAGTTGCGGCCAGCCGCTCAAAAAGGCCTCAAAAGGCACCCTTTTCCGACTCTAGTGGACGCTGGAGAGCAGGCAGCTCTTCGTGTCGGCACTTTTGACACACGCACACACTCACAGAGACCTCCTCTACCACACCACACTCTCCGCTAAGCGGGAGAGGCGGCATTGCAAGTGTTGCTGGCCGTCCAGTGGAGCCAGGAGCACAAAAAGACCTCAAAAGGCACCGTTTTCCGACTCTAGTGGGCGCTGGACAGCAGGCGGCTCTTCGTGTCGGCACTTTTGACACACGCACGCGAAGAGCCGCCTGCTCTCCAACGTCCACTAGAGTCGGAAAATTGTACCTTTTGAGGCTTTTGGAGCGGCTAGCCGCACTGGACGGCCAGCAATTTTTTCAATGCCGCCTCTCCCACTTAGCGGAGAGTGTGGTGTGGTAGAGGAGGTCTCTGTGAACGTGTGCGTGTGTCAAAAGTGCCGACACGAAGAGCTGTCTGTTTTCCAGTGTCCAATTTGTAAAGGCTATGCACTCCATTGAAGAGCATTTATCTATTTAGATGTAGCCTATATTCCTTTGTCATTAAAACTTTATTTTTAGACAGAAACATAATTTTCGTTGTATAGCTTCAATTAAATGCTTAATCTATATTTTTTTATGTGTATATCATATACAAACTAGAAATACTGTTCCTTCGAAACAGTGTGGGCTCGCTTCCAACCCAACAAATAGGATACTTTAAGGTACTGTAAGGTACAGTACCTTACAGTATTGTACTGTACCTTACTATACTGTACTGCACCTTACTGTACTGTACTGTACTGTACTGTACTGTACTGTACTGTACTGTAACTTACTGTACTTTACTGTACTCTACTGTACTGTACTTAACTGTATTCTACTGTAACTTACTGTACTTTACTGTACTCTACTGTACCTTACTGTACTGTACTCTACTGTACCTTACTGTACTGTACTGTACCTTACTGTACTATACTATACTGTACTCTACTGTACCGTACTGTACCTTACTGTACTGTACTCTACTGTACCTTACTATACTGTACTTTACTGTACTCTACTGTACTTTACTGTACTCCACTGTACCTTACTGTACTTTATTCTACTTTACTGTACTTTATTGTACTTTACTGTACTCTACTGTACCTTACTGTACTGTATTGTACTTTACTGTACCTTACTGTACTGTACTCTACTGTACCTTTCTGTACTGTACCTTTCTGTACCTTACTGTACTTTACTGTACTCTACTGAACCTTACTGTACTTTTACTGTACTCTACTGAACCTTACTGTACTGTACATATTCTATGTGTTCTAGATCTACATTTTTGATTCTGTGTTTGGGAACCAGCAACTGTCAAATGGACTCCAACTGTAGTGGAGTATATTGAGTGCATATACTGTAGGCTAACAATCCCAGATCACATCTGTCCTCCACTATGTCTATAACCAAGGCGTTCTTCTATGTGGCCACTCCAGACTGAGGAGTGGAGCATGGCTTTTATTGTGTTTGTGGATCTGACTTGGAAATGCATTGGTTTTGATATCTCCCTGACAACCAACAACAACCACTAATATGGCTGACTGTCCCTGCGGGCTCTAGGATATATGGCTATGGGATTTACATCCCATCGCCCGGACTTGATTCTTGATCACAGCTGTGTAATCAGTAGAGTGGAGAGGGACATTTATTTATAGTTTTAACTATAACTATAGTTTTATACATCACACAGCTTAGACATTTGGATCAAATCAGAGAGCAGACCTGTGTGAACGCAATGATATAGATAGCATATCTGAAGTGTGAACACTGCAGCCACAGCGCCTTAACATAAACATGGGTCTATTATCCTTCTCTCCACTCTGTAAACCCATCGGAAATGCATTGGGTGCTTAAAGTTAAACATTTTTATTTTTTAATATTTATACTACAAAACATTTCAAAACCAAAAGTACAAGCACACGTGTCCTCAGTAAGCTGAACACATAAACATTTGAATGGTGTTGAAAGGTGTAAGCGTTTAAGAGATGAAGCGCGCCAAAGTTTTGAGGAGATACACATATATATATAAATAAACAAATAAATAAATAATGAAGATAACATACGTGTGCTCGCCTTCCAGGCGAGCCCACAATTAATCGTTTTTCAATGGGGTAGAGATACTCTTATTCTGAAGAGATCGACACCGGAAGTCTTATATTTGCTGGCACTAAATTTGCTCACAGAACATAGCCCGGCTCATGTGCGTCTCCCTTGTGTTGCTAACATAAGCTGACGTCTCTTACTGATTCATTCAAAGGTAATGAACAATTTCTCACAATAAGTCTGCCATGACATCGTATTTTATTCACGTTGTCATTTCGGTTTACTTCAAAAAACGCGACAAGATAAAACATGGCGTGAGAGAGCCACAGTTTCTTGAAAATAAGTAACGTTAAAAGTTTTGTACCGTGTTGCTAAGCTATAGCTAGTCTGTTTCGCATGGCTTTGGTCGGCTTACATGAGTTACATCACTGACAGGTGCCACAGATAAACCAGATATAAAGGTTGCAAAAGTAGCTATTATCTGCTACCACTAAAGTGCATTATGTTGCCAGTGCCACACCCACTAAAATCAGCATCTTCCATATGTGTTGTCTCAGAGAGACATCTGTCAGTTTACATTTACGGTGTCAGTTGATGGCTGACACTTGCCATACACGCCCACCAAGGAAGGCACTCATCATTTAAATTGAATGAATTGAATACACAGAACCACAATGGAAACAAGCCCATAGGGCTTTTTGTGTTGTGCTTTTAGCAGCATTGTATAATCGTACGTACCACTGTATTGATTGATTTGATTGAATATTTTATCAGACAAAAATGTAGTACAGCACAAGTACAGTCAAAACATCCGGCCTAAAATGAACTTTACTATTTGCAAACTGTTAAACATAAAGTATGTGTGTGTTAAAGTATTAAATCGATCAAATGATATCTGTCTCCACCAGGGATGGCGTCTCTCTATGTGTCCCCACACCCTGATGACTTCAGGAGTCTTCTAGCTCTTATAAGTGCAGAATTCTGCAGCTCCCCGCGTCCCCGCACTGTCACAGAAGACCCCCCGGCTTCCCTAAATGCCCGCTCCAGACCCGCCCTGGCGCTGGGCGCAGGGGAAGGGGGCTCCGTCCTGTGCGGCTCCGGTGCCGTGGCCTGGTACCTGGCCGCTCAGGGGAAGAGGGCTGGCCTGGACAACAAGCAGCAGAGCCAGGTGTGGCAGTGGCTCAGCTTTGCGGACAATGAACTCACGCCGTTGTGCTGCGCTGTGGTGTTTCCACTGATGGGGATGATTGGTATGGATAAGAAGGTGAGAGTGAGATTCAAGAGGCCCCCCCTCATACTTCTGCACCAGTTTGGTAGCCATTACGAAGGTGTTCTGCAGCATCAGTCCTGCTGCTGTTGACAGCTGCCAGCAGTTCCTTCTTGAATGTTTGAACCACAGCACCAAATCTATTTAGGAACAAAGGCAAGCTCTTGTATCTCTCACCCAGCTGCTGACAGCAGTGAAGACGTGATTTACTGATTCAATGAAATTATTTGCAGACAAATCAATCCTTTTGCTGATAGAGCAGAGTTGCAATAGTACATAATAGTAAACGGTTATCTATGTGTCCACTTTATATTAGGATTGCACACATTGACACACACACACACACACACACACACACACACACACACACACACACACACACTGTATATTAGAAGGCTACATACTGTATTTGCTGTGTACAGAGTATTAGTACGTATATTTAGAAGGACCAAGATTTAAGAATTAAAAAATCTTGAATGTAACGAATACAAATGTTGAATGTCAGCTCCAGCAGACTTCTCGTGCAGAGATGATGCGTGTTCTGAAGGTTCTAGACCAGGCCCTGGAACCCAGAACCTTCCTGGTGGGAGAGAGCATCACCCTGGCTGACATGGCTGTAGCCATGGCAGTCCTCCTGCCCTTCAAATATGTAAGTCACTTTACCTTTACTGCAGGGCTCTACAGCGCCAGAAGCTGAAGAAAATAATGTGCATAACAAGGATTCATATTATTATTATTATTTGCATTATGTCCATTACTTTTCTTAACATTTGCAGAACAATAAGTGCATTTCTTGAAACAATTCATACAAACAGCACCATATATAGTGGACTACCTGCAAAAGCCTGTAACTTGCTCAAAAGTAAATATTTGTCAGTGCCGTCAGAATGACACGTCCTTTGGTGCGTTTGTAAATATGTTCTGGTTTTGACAGAGCGCTCTAACAGATCATTTACTGTACTAATTGTCAGAGTAGTTACTCACCAGTAAGACTCCCTAATCGGGAGATAAGCGTCGCTTATCTCCACAAATAGGACAAAAATGTGTTTTTCCAAAATGTTCCTGATCCATGTTGATGACATGAGTGTAGACATACTGTGTAGTGATTTTCGTGATTTTAGGGCAAAATCTGTAGGAGCAGTGTCCAAAAATGTGTTTTTAAAAATCGGCCTGAAGGTGGCGCTATATGGGACAGATTCATGTTGATGGGATGAGTGTAGACATACTGTGTAGCGATTTGCGTGATGTTAGGGCAAAAACTGTAGGAGCAGTGTCCAAAAATGTGTTTTAAAAATCGGCCTGAAGGTGGCGCTAGAAGAGGGCCATGTGAGAAATGAGGGGTGGGGTCTCCGCGTTGCCTTGGCGGACGAATAGGTACCGGCCCCGGCTCTCCCGGACGCTCCTAGGCCGAGTTACGGCATTTTATGTGAGCTGCAGTGGAGGGGGTCCTCCACTGGGGGCGCCACCACTTTTGCATCCGTTCTGGAGCACCAGGCGTGGGTGGTCCCCAGGAATTCCCCGTGAGCAGCCCCGTGGGGGTGGTCATTTGGTCATTTTTGCACATTTGGTCATTTTTTACACCTGGGGGTCCCTGGAGCTCCGGGGGTCCTTGGAGGTTGTAGTTTGGCAGGTAAGGAGTGTGTGTGCAAAAGTTGGCATGGATGGGGGCAACGGTTGTGGAGATATGAGCAGGGCAAAAGTGTGACGGACTCACTCACTGACGGACAGCCGGTGGAGGTTTTGGTAGTAAATGCGACCTACGGTCGCAATAAACTAGTCTCGCGTAGACAACTATTTCACAAAATATATTTTAAAATGTAATTTCTGTTAAGCAGCAAGCTAAATATGCTTAGATGACTTTTATTTGTATTAGGATAAATGTGCGCAATGTTAAAAACAAAACGGAAGTGGGGAGGAGGCTTCACTTACGCTTTAACAGGATACTCATCGTTCTTACGTTACCCCAGACTGTATGACGGGAGCATTTGCAAATCGCCACGCAAGACTACTCATTAACTAACTTTGCCATTTTTACTCCATCCCATGTATTAACATGATTATTACCTTGTTTTGGTAGATGTAGAATACTGGAGTATCCACAAAGGGGGTTCAATACAAGTAAAGATGATTTGGGGAAGACAAAGCTGTTTTACAACACTGCAAAGCACAAATTAAAAAGGAAATTATGGTGAATTACAGTGCTGTCTGGACAGGAGGATACAGTAACTGTTTCCAGGGTCATATGTTCCCCAGTTCAGCGTGCAGTCATGTTTTTTGTGTCATCCACCTTTATTTTGTCCTTGTGTGTTAGGCTTTGGAGCCTCCAGACAGAAAGGTCCTCTGTAACGTCACCCGATGGTTCCTGACCTGCATCAACCAGCCTCAGTTTCTCAAGGTCTTGGGAAAGATTAGTCTGTGTGAGAAGATGGTGCCAGTTAAACCCAAGAGCAATACTGCTGCTGCTGCTGCTGCTGCTGCTGTTGCTGCTGCTGATGCCTGTCCTGCTGCTGATTCCACTGATGCTACTGTCAACGGTAACTTAACACTGTTGATGTGGCTAGTAGTGTAGGTGATGTACTGTACAGTGACAACCCATTGGTGTTGCTGCTGGTAATGTTTGTTGTCAAAAAGTAGAACATCCACACTCACAAAATAACTTAAAAGGCTTCTTCTAATGCATGAGGGCCAAACAAATGGCCCTCTTTGGCCTTTTTTCCCATAATGCCAGTGTTAATCGCAAATGATGTTGATGTGCTGCAAATTATATTACCAGAGTTCCCCCATTATTAACTCCTGTTTGGCTTTTGTTTGAACAAATAGAAAATAAAACAGACTGGCTACTGTAAATGACAACCATACTGCTGTAGAATTGAACAACATTATGCAGGTTTGAGTGGAAAAAGGGCTATTTGTTTGAGCTAGAATAGTAAAAAGGTACAACAAAGACAACAGCGAACAAACACGGCAGCTGCCCATCTGCCAGCTAGTCAGAGGCTTCATGGGGACTGTAGAAAATCAGTTCAAAGAACAAGATGATGCGCACATCCTTTCCAAGTGCTGGTGCTGGGCTCAGGTTGACATGAGATTAAAGAGAATAGGTCCGCACACAAAATTAAATTTTCTATGTAATTTTGTATTCACTATATGGTATACTGAAAATGGTCAAGTGACATGTCATGTGACTCACTATCCTATAAAAGGAAGACAGTGACTAATGATTTTCACCTGATGAAGGCCAGCTGATGGCCGAAACGTCGTCTAACTTTATGTTTTAAATAAACACTGTGGAGCATTGAGCTGTGTGCAGACTGTAGAAAATCACCCTTCCCTTCATGGTTGGCTAAATGTTTACTTTGTGCGTTTTGAGGATTGTGTTGTTTTCCAGACAGTAGATAAAGACTGGATTGCTTACATTTATAGTTCAAGTCTGTCTTAAGACTCCATCCAAATCTCTTGCAATCCTTAATTACCACTTCACATTTTCCATTTCTTGGACAAGAGTATTATGCTTTTGTATACATATTGTACTGTGATACTTGGTGTGTGTAATTCATTCTTTCAGGTCCACCAAAGACTGAAGCACAGCTGAAAAAGGAGGCAAAGAACAGAGAGAAGATGGAGAAGTTCCAGCGGAAACAGAAGGAGATGGAGGAAAAGAAGAAAATGACAGCTACACAACAAGTATAAAAGCTTTGTTACATCTAATCATAATAATAGCTTGAATGTATATAGTGCTTTTCATGAACCCAAGGACGCTTTACATCAAAACAATGAACAACAAACAACCAACCAAACAAATCTACAAACAACTATTTGCCATAAGCCTGAGAGTATAAGTGTCTTTTCAAGGCAGCCTTAAAAGAGTCAGTTTTTGAGCATGACTAATCTCCATTGGGAGAGAGTTCCATTGGCTGTGACACTGAAGGCTCTGTCCCCCAAGGTTTGGGGAATAGAGAGGAGGTCCAAGTCTGTGAGCCTCAAGTACAGTTCCTGAATATAAAAACATTGTTACATTTAAGTACAATAACAATCATAAGTGATATTAAGCAAAAACGAAATGAATTGTGTGCAGATATTAATCAGTTATGTTCAATTACTGATAAAGATTGACAACAAACATTAACACATTTATCATTTGTTAATTTTCATAATGTGATAATGGTCCCATTTGCTTAATTAATGAGATCTGAGATTGTAAGCAAAATTCTCACAAGTGCAGCAGTTCAGCAAGGTCACATGCAGGTGTTATTCCACTAGCTTCCTGCTGTAGACTGGTAATATGAACAACAACGTTGGAACGGTGCCATGTGAACAAATAACCATCAGGAGATTCACATTAGCAGCTTGCAAGTCATCAATAACGACTGCTCCCAGAACAGACAGGAGGAGAACCGCAATGGGGGAAATGAGGCTTTACGTGCACTCCATTTGTCTTGAGCAGCAGATCTGAGAATGACTTATTGTTTTGTTTTCATGAGTTGCTGATAGCCCAAATGGTACAATGAATTACACAAAAAAGCAGCAGTTTTAAGATTTGTTAAAAATGCAGGAATCTTGTTTTCATGTGCGATGCAAAATTTCAAAGCCTAACTTTTGGGCTTTGAAATTACAAATTTGGCTTACTTGCTGCTGAAGTTTCAAAGCAAAACTGTTTTATTCCACTGTCCTCTGATAGAAAAAGGCCAAGCCTGAGAAGACGGAACTGGGAGTGATCACATACAACATCCCCACCCCACTTGGAGAGAAGAAAGGTGCTTATGTGTGTTTATAGTTGCATGCAGGAGTGTGCCTTCTCTCTTGTAGTGTGATGCAGCGTTGTGGTTGTATAACTCAGCCAACTAGTTGCAGTTTACGTCCATGTCTGCACAGACTCGTATAATATCAGTATGTAGTGAATACTTGAAAGGAATTTTATAAAAGTTGTTAAGTGTATTTACTATTTTTATGTGTTAGTGTTAATATGTGTGCCACATTTATGTACTGTCTGACACATGTTAGTGAGGTCACAGCAGTGGTGTGTTCTTCCAGTATAAGCTGTATACTCAAAAATAGTGCACCCTCTGTAACCACAAGACTTAGCGTACTTGATACGCTGGAGGAGGGGCAGGGGGAAGAGTGTGCACTTCAATCACCTTTTTCAGGTGATAATGTGGCCGAACACTTCGATGTGAAGGCAGGTGTGTGGCTACTGAGGTGACAATGACCATGAGAAGTACTTAACACGTTAACTTAACAATAGATGTAATTGCAGCTAATTTAGTATTTCGTTTGGTAACCGCATGTGTCCACACGCGTCCACATGCCCTGTGTGAGGGAATAATTATGGTATAGTATACCATCTGAAAAGAAAAAAATATATATAGACTACATCACTTGGTCACAGTGACCTTTACCTTTGACCACCAAATTCATTATTCATGAATCCTTGAGTCCATGTGGGCATTTTGTAATGATATTCTCCCACAGGCAGGAGAATGGGAGGGACGGATGGACCACCCTAAAGCATAGTGCCTCCAGTCAAGTAATGTCTCACTGGCCGAGGCATGAAAAAATCTTTTGTGCATTGTAACTGTACTGTAACTGTAAATGTGTAACCCTTGTCTTCCCCTGTCAGATGTTGTCAGCCCTCTTCCTGCAGCTTACAGTCCACAGTATGTGGAGTCTGCCTGGTACTCCTGGTGGGAAAAACAGGGATTCTTCAAGCCAGAGTATGGGGTAAGCTCATCATATCCACACTAAAGAAAATCCATTTAATTCTAAGCTCACCCAAAAAATAACGTATTTTCTATTATTACACACCTGACGAAGCTTTGAAAGCCTTGAATGCGATATATGTATTTAATAATTAATTATTTTGGGTCACATTCCTAAAACAATCATTTGATTAGCATCTTTCTGCAGGTCATCAAATTACTAGTCATCATGAACCACTTTCAACCTACTGTCCCAGATTTAGGGGGAAAACTCAGCATATTTTAAATAACACCATCATACAATGAATAATAAAATAGTTTTTTTTAACAAGACTTCCCTCCCCAATATATTTTTCAGAGGAATAATATTTCTGAGCCAAACCCTCAAGGTGTCTTCATGATGTGTATCCCTCCGCCCAATGTGACCGGATCTCTCCACCTGGGTCATGCCCTCACCAATGCCATTCAGGACTGTTTGACCAGATGGTAATTGCCTACTTCAAGTCTGAAGTTGATCTGATTGTAATAGTCAGAATTCAAAATGTCTTTCTCTGAGAGAGACATTTCTGTCCATTTCAAACGGTTACCTCAGGTGGTTACCACCTGATCTTTGCATGGCTTTCATATGTTGGGCACACACAGGATCCGGAGGTTTTCATAGTAAATGCGACTTACGGTCGCAATAGTAATATAGTAGTTACCACACAGGTAATATGTCATAACCTTTATTTTTATTGCTCTTAATCAAACATAGTTTATTTTACACTTAAAGGGGAAGACCACCCATTTTCAATATTGAAATAAGTCATTAATATACCTTATGTCATCAAGTTATAATTTACAATACAAACCCCCAAATCAATCCTCCAGTTCTAGGCAACACAGAAGAGGGGGAACTTTTTTTCTATTTCCACACAACTCCTCTAAGGTATATTAATGACACAGTTCAATATTGAAAATGGGTGGTCTTCCCCTTTAAGCTAAGCATTAAGGCGCTAATTATCTTTGAACGTGTTTCTGTTTCAGAGCTACACAATCATGGCATGCACTAATATTTTTACTTTCAATTTTCAACCCTTTGGTCGTCGTTACTCAACATTAACCTGCGCGGTTTGCTGTACCCGTGTAGGCACAGGATGCGAGGGGAGACCACCCTGTGGAACCCTGGCTGTGACCACGCTGGCATCGCCACCCAGGTGGTGGTAGAGAAAAAGCTCATGAGAGAGCAAGGCATGTCCCGCCATGACCTGGGCAGAGACAGCTTCATCCAGGAAGTCTGGAAGTGGAAGAATGAGTGAGTGGCGAAGCTTTGAGGCCTGGGAATGGTGGGAAAGTGGCTACACGGAGCTGGATTTTTCATATATCCTGGTTTTTCAGATATCCACATAGAAAAATATCTAGGTCCACACAGAGCTGGATATTTCATATATCCCGGTTTTTTCAGATATCCACATAGAAAAATATCTAGGTCCACACGACAAAGATATCTAGGTCTAACAAGCACACACACAGTAAAGTCTTCAGAGATATCCGGGTATCATGACTACACAGATCCAGTGAAGCGGATATTTTTCAGTGTCTCCACTTATTTATCCGGATTGAAAAATATCCAGATTCACTGCCAAAATAACCAGCTTCGTGTGGCTACAAGCCCCAACAGCACCAAAAAATGTCTAGATTCACAAATATCCAGCTCCGTGTAGCCTTGGCCTTAGACAGTGGTTCTCAACGTGGATTCCAGGGACTTTGTGGGTTCCTTTAGGTGGGTCTAA
The DNA here is from genome assembly GCF_963921795.1 of Nannobrachium achirus. Classification (NCBI taxonomy): domain Eukaryota; kingdom Metazoa; phylum Chordata; class Actinopteri; order Myctophiformes; family Myctophidae; genus Nannobrachium; species Nannobrachium achirus. The sequence goes on along the minus strand of NC_137811.1, from coordinate 61,770,844 downwards.
ATTGACCCATACAACTTTGTAACTCCTTAACAGTATACATTTGTACACTGTCAGAGTTAAGGGGAGACCTTGAAAAGTGAACGTTTGAGAACCACTGGTTTGAGAGATCTTGTTATGCTGGCTTCATTGCTAACGATCACTTAGATTGTCAACCTGGGGGCCGTGAGGATATTGCAAGTGGGCCCCCAACTAAACACTACATTTTAATGATTATATAACATTATCTATAATTAAAAAACATTTACAAAATAATGTTAAAATAAATGTCATGCAAAATGGTTTCTTTACAACTTTGAAAAACAAGTTTTCATTGTGATGCTGATAAATAGGAACTTAATGTTAGTTCCATTGATCCAAGCCAGAACTCAAATAAACATACTCTGAAAAATGCACGCGGCCCACCCTTCATAATTTGTACTGTCATCAAACTACCAACATATGGGCATTCTCCAGGGCTGTGATGTATATAAGGTTTGTGTAATGACAATACATTACATCATAACTTTCAATTTGAAATCCCACTAACCTCTGTAAACATGTTTTTTTGCCTTCTACATTATAGCCTACATGAATTGACCTGCCGTGAGCTTGTTCAAAAGTTAAATGTCCAACACAGCAGCTCGATCAAAATGGTCTGTGATGGCAGAGTGTAACATTTGTATACCCATTAATGTAATCGCAGCGGATATTCTTTTTCTCACAAATCTGGCATAATGCCTTGTCCAAATTCACCGGCTGCCCCATGTTGCCTGACTCCAGGCCAAAATGTGCAAAAATGAGCGGTGTAACGTTTGGCTTCGAAATTAGGTCAACAGTACAGACATTACCCCTCCCACTCCTTTGAAGCTGAAGTGATGGTCGATAAGTCTTGTTTCTCTAGAAGCCCATGAACATACTGTAGGGTGGAAGAAAGTCAGTGATAACTAAACAATCATTATTGTGTTTATGGTAAGCTTATATTTCATATCGAACACAATGCAAATTAAATAAATAAGTAATGATAGTTATGAGCTCAACATTGCGGTATGCCCACATAACTGGGGTAATGCAGTTAGTTATTTGCACAGCAGAATAACCGCACTTCTTTTTATTTCAGAAAGGGAGACCGTATCTATCACCAGCTGAAGAAACTGGGCTCCTCTCTGGACTGGGACAGAGCCTGTTTCACCATGGACCCTGTGAGCATCACCTTGTTTACCGCTGTTTAAAGTAGACCGTTTCTCAACTGTTGGGGTGGCACCTGCGAAACATATTGTTTGTAACACAGCTGAATATAGACAATTTGAATATGCACGCTCAGTTGGACATGGCCATATAGAATGTCAACCAACTACAAGCTAAGTGGTCGACCACTTACCTTCTTTTTCGTTGAATAGAGTTCATGCAGCTTAATTCGATCTCACTTTGCAAGACACTCTGGATAAAAAGATATAAAAAATTACTAAATTGTACTTCTCATTAGAGCTTAGATCGGGCCAAAAAAAATGAGCCCGGCCCAACCCACCCCACAGAACGGCAGCCCGAGCCCGGCCCAAAGCCCGATACATAATTGCAGGGTTTCCTGCAGCACTTTACAGGCCAGGCGCCCCGCCCGGCCTGAAAACCCCCCCGCCCCCCCAAGGGTCTAAAAAAAAAAAAAAAAAAAAAATTTTTTTTTTTTTTTTTTTTTTTTCAATTTTTTTTTTTTTTTTCAAAAAAACTTTTTGGACCTCCAACAATGTACTAGGCATGATCGCGATCGCGAAATTGCATGTTTAACCCCCATACCAACCCTATCTTTCAAACATGGCAGCCATGTGAAGTTACTTGTGCCTCACTGGCAGAGCAGCGCATGCAGCTGCTTAATTGACGGTCGTTAACTTCTTTTGAAGTTCTCTGAGAGCCGAGCCTAGGTCAACTTGACAGTGACACAGCTGCACAGCGAGTCGTAGATTGCGTAGAGAGAGAGAGAGAGAGAGAGAGAGAGAGAGAGAGAGAGAGAGAGAGAGAGAGAGAGAGAGAGAGAGAGAGAGAGAGAGAGAGAGAGACCTCTTCTCATTTACTCACAACGAAGTAAAGTACAAATACCTGAAAATCTCCTTTGTACAGTATAAGTACAGTAGGCTACTTAAGTAAATCTACTTAGTTACTTTACACCAATGTTGATTTTTTACTGTGCTGTAGACTTCTATTTATATGGCACGAGTGCTGGTTGATTAACCTGGGGGAAAAAAAAACAAGTTACACTGTCCTGTGAAAAACGTAGTTATTCAATGTTGAATAAATGTGGATGATAGCATGTAGTTGTGTTTTCCGTCATCATGGGCACATTCATGTGTTTTTATAGGGCAAAAATAAGAATTAATATTAAAAATTAAATGAATTAATTACTCGAATTCATTAATTAATTATCAAAAAATTTCGGCGCACGCGCTTTGCGCGTGCGCCATGAGATCCCCCCCTGGTCAAGACTTTTTCCTGCAGGAAACCCTGAATTGACAATTGGAGACCGACACAGCCCGCAGCCCGACATTATAAACAAGCTTAATTGCTGCAGCAGCCTTTTTTCTCATATGGTGATTTGTTAAGAACAGAGTCCTTTTCCAACTGTCTTTATATAGACCTATATAAGACATTGTAGCAAGTACCGTGCTAATTATGGAACAAAAACATCGGAGCCTAATTCTTCAATCAATCAAAAAGCCTTGCTGGAAAACACAGCTGACGGCCGCCGCTAAATCAGACAGCAGGCGCACAGGCTATTATAGCTACAACGTTCACACAACGTCTATTATGATTATTAGGATACAAAAAGTGTCTGTGGACTGTTTCAACGATGTCCTCCGCTCTGCTCTGCTCGACCAGCGCTGGCAGCGCATGCATGCACTGCACACGCCACAGCAGCCAGCCACACGCACACACACAGCGCACGCACACACACACTCACGCTCAACTGTCAAGTTGCGAAACAGCGCAGCGGTGCAGCCATAGAGTCATGAGCGCGCAGTTTACACAGTCACAGAGACATCATGATACTGCGCTGCGCTTGCCTACCGGATTATAAAAGCCCGACCCGACCCATAGCCCGTCATATACATGGAAATTTGAGCCCGGCCCAGCCCGCGCCGCGCCGACCCGTCGGGTCCCGTCGGGCTCGGGCTGAATTTCTAAGCTCTACTTCTCATGCCTCGCTCTCTTTCTCCCTGTAGAAACTTTCCTACGCTGTCCAGGAAGCCTTCATCCGTATGCATGAGGAGGGAGTCATCTACAGGAGCAAGAGGCTGGTCAACTGGTCCTGCACGCTCAACTCTGCCATTTCTGACATTGAGGTATGTGTGTGTGCGTGTGCGTGTGCGTGTGCGTGCAGTCAAAACCTCCACCAGCTGTCAGTCAGTGTGTCCATCACATCACACTTTTCCACTACTCATATCTCTGCCACCGTTGCCCCGATACATGCCAAACTTTGCACACAGGGCTGCCAAACCACCCCTCTTTTTTCTCACATGGCCCTCTTCTAGCGCCACCATGAGGCCGATTCTTGCAAGACATATTTTTGGACACTGCTCCTACAGATTTGGCCCTAAAATCACGCAAAGCGGTACATAGTATCTCTAAAGTCATGTCATCAACATGGACCTGTCCCATTTCCCATATTCCCTCCTGATTTTCTACCATTGCCTTCTAAAGTTTGTGTATGCGACCTGACAGTCGCTTATCTCCCGATTTAGGGAGTCTTACTGGTAATAATGAACTGTTTTCTGTCAGTAATACGCAGTGTGTTTGACCAAGGCACTGTGCTGGGTGTTTTGCAGGTGGACAAGAGGGAGTTGACAGGCAGGACTCTGCTGCCTGTTCCTGGGTACAAGGAGAAAGTGGAGTTTGGAGTGCTGGTCTCCTTCTCCTACAAGATCAATGGATCTGGTGAGTGACTGCATGAACACAGGATATTGTGCAAACAGAGCTACCCATACTTTACATCCACCATGCCATTTAAAATGGAAACATGGTTTTGCCTTAGATGTTCACCCTTAATTAGCCAGTAGCTATGCCCCTCCCAAAAAGCTGTTGTCCTATGCTAGCTTAGAATAACTTCCTGCTTGCCAAGGTTTGCCTTGGCAACAGCCTTGGCAAGCTGCCGGTTGCTAAGCTAGCATTGGACAAAAGCTTTTTCGGGAGGGGCATAGCTACTGGCTAATTGTGTAGTGCAGTGGTTCTCAAACCTTTTCTTGCCAAGGACCCCCAAATGAATATGCATTTGACCGCAGACTCCATTTGAAAACATTTTGTGCCAGGGACCCCCATACAAGATTTTCTGTGTTAAAAGTTCACAACATGTGTACGATGTGCCGCGTTTAGCTTGTAGATTTTTTTTCAAATAGCCGACGTATACATGACTACATGTCTAACCTGGTTAAACTGATTTAATGCTATGTTAACTCATTTTGCTGGGGACCGCCGTGAACCCCCTCAAGGACCTCTGGGGATGCCCTGGATTCCACTTTGAGAACATCTGGCATAGCGGGTAGCTTGGTCAGAGGCTGTCTATTGTCTTACTATATTCTCTCCCTCCGTCAGACGAGGAGGTGGTTGTGGCCACCACCCGTATTGAGACCATGCTGGGAGACTCTGCGGTAGCGGTCCATCCTGCTGACCCCAGGTACCAACACCTGAAGGGCAAGATGGTCCAACACCCCTTCTGTGACCGCAAGATGCCCATTGTTTTTGACGAGTTTGTGGACATGAACTTTGGAACAGGTAGGCACCGGTGGAGGATCAGGATAAGAATGAACTTGTCTTGAAACTACTGTAGCTTAGCTAGCTGTGTAATCCAACCCAGTGACCAAACTTTGTGCGCTTTATTTATTTATTATAAGTTAAATGACTGACAGAGAGTGTAGAGAAAATATTATGTATTTAATTACAACATCCATGACGCAATTATTCAGATAATATCAGCACTCTTTTAGAGAAAATGTAAATAAACGTGAAATAAAAAAGGTAAGCTCTTAATGGGGAAATAAATATATCTACGAGATATGTCCTAAGACCCATACTGTATCAATATCAATTAGCTCTTTGTTAAGATGAGAAATGGCATATTGATTTCATCAGTACGCTTGATCTGATTATATAGTGCAAAAAGTTATTAGTACCATTACTTGTGATCACAGCTCTAATCATAAACCCAGACTACCTCTCTCATTTCCCCTGTTCTCTTTCCCTCCCAAATGAAACATACTTTTTATGTGTGATACATTATTATGTAATATGCATCGACATGTAATGTCATGAACTGTTACTCTTAATGAGCCCACCTGACTCATTAATATGCCCTCTGGTGTGTCTGTCATCCAGGTGCTGTGAAGATCACTCCAGCCCACGACCACAACGACTACGATGTGGGAGTGAGACACAACCTGGCCTTCATCAACATCCTGGATGAGAACGGGCTGCTCATCAACGTACCTGCTCCGTACTTGGTAAGTCCCCATTCCTGTATTTTGTAGGACCCCCACCCAATCTAAGAGATGCCCCATCTGGGAGACTGAGACAAGCAAATGTTTGAAGATCCCACTGTCCAGACTTGGTTTTTATATAATGAAGTTGACTTCTTTTTTTTTTTTTACTCGTTTTGAAAAGACAAGGAATTTATGTTATTCAAACAAAAGATTTGTGTGCTTTTTTACACAGGGAGCCAGTTGTCCGGATTTAAAATGAAGCAAACGCGAAACTAAAAGTTCCTATGATTGGCCGCTAGTTGCACTCTTCTGGTACCAGAAGCAACATGTTCTCCATAGGATTACATTCATTTCCTCCGAACTTTTACATTTGATTTTCTTACCTTAATAAACATTGTCATAAATACGTTATGGTTCCTGTCACTAGTTTAACTCAGTCGGTGCCATATTTAAAGTGGGACCTCTTATATTGCCGTTTCGCCAACAAAGGGTTAAAAAAATAGTGTGCACGCTGGTGCACACATTCGTGCACAGATCATGCACTATGCATGTGCATGCTTTTCACAGCTTTCAAACAAAAGAATCCGCTTGGAAATCCGTTCAGGCATTCAGGAGAAGGCAGCCCTTATGTTTTCTTCAAATGTAAACAAACATGGCTGCCATGTTTGAAAGATGGGGTTGGTATGGGGGTTAAACATGCAATTTCGCGTTCGCGATCATGCCTAGTACACTGTTGGAGGTCCAAATCTTTTTTTTTTTAAAAGACGTCCAGAAGACGTCTGGCAGGGAAGGCCATAGTTAAAAAGACGTTTTTATTATAGAAAAGTCTTTTTTGGCAGGGAGTTAAAGCCTCGTTTCAATCACCATGATAGGCGTTTTGTGAAAATATGGTCCAATTTATGTTATAATTGCAGGGTATACTGTAGGAGGGGCTTGTGATCATAGGCTTGTGATGATTCTTCTTCGTGTGCTTTATTTTTGGCAGGTTCAACACATTTACCCAAGTATCCCTGCGGTTGCACGTGACCGTTGGCAGCCAATAGCATTCCAATTGGGTACCTGTAAACAATGATGGTGACACCCATATGAGGGCAAAAAAATCAAACCTCGGTTCGAAGTGAAGCGGTGAATTCTAGTTCTAGATCTATACATTCTGTGTTCTAGATCTATACTTTCTATGTGCTTTAGTTCTATATTTTTATGAATTCTGAATGAATGAATGATTTGGTCTGGAGGGCCAAATTGTCATGTGAAGCTTTACCAATCTTCAATTCTGCATGTACGGGACAGACAAAGCCACTCCTTGGGAATCTATGGGAATCCTCAAAAAAACATGTACGGGACAGACAAAGCCACTCCTTGGAAGCGGCTTTCACCGCTTCAAAAAAGCTTCATTTCCGCAGCATAGAAACCAATGCGTTCCCACCGTCCATATGTTTTTACCCCCTTTACCCCCCCCGATTAAGTTGTTATGTCAATTGATTCCTCCACATACATTTCTGTGTTGTCACTCCTGTTGTATCCCACTGACTCACCTCCCAGTGAGGAGCCCCCACCGGGAGGACGTAGAGCCTTCGTCCTACTCCTCCCACCCAACACTCAGGTGCCACCCCTGCCCGTAGGATTTACGTGCAGTGACAATTCATTATCACCCTCCCCGTCCGGCTTCTCTCCCCGAACACGGGCCAAATGTGTTCACATAGACACTCGACAAACGCACATAACTCAACAGCTAATAAAGTGCTGAGCTCAAACTGCATGGTGTATCTGCATGTTTGGGCTGCATCGATGTCACTTTTTCATTATGCACTAATAATGAGTTATGCGATTTTCTAGCACAAATATATGATGTTTGCGAGCAAGCAGGTTCCTTACTGTATATCAGAACAGCCTTTCCAAGAAGCCTTGGTAAAAAAGAGCAAATTCTGCACTGCAGTTGACTTTAAATTATGTGACTGTGAACGATCATATTTTGCAAGATTCTGCAGCCATTAAAAAATCTGGTTGAAGGTGATTTAAGTTACCTTTTTTAATGAAAAAGTCTAGAGAATCTTTAGAACTGATTTGATGAAGAGATAACTGTAGACAACAACCTTGAACACCAAAAAAAATGAAGAGATAACTGTAGACAACAAACTTGAACTCAAAAATATATAACTCATCCCTGGTGCTGTCGTTATTTTTTTGTTGTTCTTTTGTTCTATTATGTAAAAAGCGTCGTCTTCTTAAACTCACTGTGTATGTTGTTCCCAGGGTATGAAGCGTTTTGCTGCCAGGACGGCAGTGCTGCAGGCTCTGAAGGACCTGGGCCAGTTCAAAGAAATCAAAGACAACCCCATGGTTGTACCAGTATGCAGGTGAGATGTATTCTCTGGTGTTTTTGTAGGGGTGTCTACATGTATGACTCTCTAATTCTCTCTGTTTAATGAAGTATGTGTGAGGAATTTCAGTCCAAAATGAAAAAGAAATGATTTACATCTGTGATACTCAAACTCCGGCCCGCGGGCCAGAAGTGGCCATTTGGTAGCTAAACAGTCTGGGTAATGTATTTTGAGTAGATTGTTTGATTTGATTTGATTTTCCTTAGCCATAACTCTATTTTCACAAGTTTATTTTCTGTAAAAAGCCATTTGTGTTGTCATAAGTCATAAATAAGGTCATAAATAACATTGTGAAGCAATTGAAAGAGATAGCTGTCTCTGTTCAGCTATCTTTAATGTTATCCCACTTGATAGCAGGCAGACAGATAGACAACAATCTAGACAAATAGCAGACAAATGTACATTTGTTTGTTTTAGTGTTTGTGTGGAATATGCTAATTGCACAGAATTATTAAAAAGAGACAAAATGTAGCAAATTACTTTGATTTCAAATTGTGTTATTGACAGAATATAAATGGAATTCCAAGCCATAAAATAATGCACATTGCCCTTGTCTTACGTTATGTGGAAATAAAAGTGAGAAGTTATCAAGTAATGTCATTTTATCAACTAGTCCGTGGCCCCTTGACATTTTTGTAATGTGGCTCACAGGCTCAGAAGTTTGAGTATCCCTGATTTACATCTTTGTCTGTGCCCATCTGTCTGTGTGTCCCCTCTCCTGTCCATCAGTCGTTCTAAGGACATCGTGGAGCCCCTGCTGAAGCCACAGTGGTACGTCAACTGCACAGACATGGGCAAGCAAGCAGCGGACGCCGTCAGGGAGGGCCGCCTCAAGATCATCCCAGACCACCACCATAAGACCTGGTTCAACTGGCTGGACAACATCAGGTCATTGTCTCACCTGGACTTCTTTTCATGTGCTCTCTATTGATACGTTCTGCACGTAGTGCATCTTCATTTCATTTCATTCCTTCATTTGTCCTGACAGTTAATGAGAAAATAATGTGTATTATTCAACCCCCCAGTGATGCCAGCAGGTCTGCGTAAAGTTAAATACATCTCAGTGTACTTAGGGAACACATAAATCTCTATATAATACAATCGCACAATGGCTTAGGTGTTTATTTAGACGTTCAACCCAAAACAAAGCACTAGCACAACAATTTCTAACCACTTTCACCCTTGAGTAGTTAATTAAGCGTCTTTGGTGAAACCCTGTCTTTGAGACTTAATTACATTCGACGAGGCGGAGGCGATACAGTTCAGGTGTATTTTGTTTTCTTGAAACCTCATCTTCTCTCTGTTGTTCTTCTCTCAGAGACTGGTGTATCTCTCGCCAGCTGTGGTGGGGCCACAGGATCCCTGCCTACTTTGTCACCGTCAACGACCAGTCTGTGAAACCAGGAGAGGTAAGAAGCCGCCACACGGGGGCACTCTGGTGACAAGGCCAGTTCATGCCCGTACCGCACAGCAGCAGAAGCACAACACCATTACGACACGGGAGAGTGTTTTTTGAAGGTCTTTCAGTCCGAGTGTATCAAAAAGGCAACTGGGTTAGGGCAGTGGTGGTGATTGGCTGCACGGAGGTGACAAAAGACAGGGGGACAAAGATACACCTATAAACCTTAACCCTTACCTCAGTACAGTGGTGGAAAAAGTATTCACGTATTTTACTTAAGTAAAAGTATCAATACTGCAATATAACTACAATATAACTGTTTCAAGTAAATGTCCAGAATTCAAAATGTACTTGAGCAGAAGTATGGAAGTGTTGGCATCAAAATGTACTTAAAGTACTAAAAGTAAAAGTACAAAATGTTTGAAAATAGCAGATCTACAAGCTCGCCGGCTATTTTCAAATAGCCACGGTATAAAATGGGACTAAAGTGGTTAATGTATGTTTTATAATATTATAATTTATATCTGCAAAGTAACTAGTATATAACATTTTCAAATAATTGCAGTGGAATAAAAGTACAATATTTGGATCCGAGATGTAGTGGCGTAGAAGTAAAAGTATTAGAAATTGGAAATACTCAAGTAAAGTACAAATAACTCAAAAGTGTACTTAAGTAAACCTACTTAGTTACTTTACACCACTGCCCCAGTAAAACTAACGCTGGTGAATGCTAACCAGGTGAATGTTAAACTGGTCGGACCAATGGTGCTTAACCAGTTGCTTTTTTGATACGCTCGGACTGAAAGACCTGCAAAAAACACTCTCCCATCACGACACCCTGGGATGGAAGTTCATGGCCCATGCCTCATGTACCCCCTCCACGTACCCCCCTGCCTTTCACAGGAGAGCTACAACTACTTGGCAGCAACCAGTGATTACTTTAGTATTTGATTAATCTGTTGATTATTTCTTTGATCTTACGAGTAATTGACCATGCAATGCGTTTAGACCATGAAATAATGGCAACAATAAATAAATAAGGGAATTGGAAAGAAATGAAGGTTGCACACTTCTCTCCATATGAAAAGAGATATTTATCATTCACTAATGCTATGGTGTATTGCTGAAACATGTAGTAATAGATAATGTTTTTTAGATGGAGAGCAGTGTGCAACCTTCATTAATTAATTTACTCTGAATTTGGATTGATGGTTTACAACCTCTTTGCTCTTCAGCTATGTACTAAAGTAGAAAATGCTCATCACATGTTATCTGAATCTATACGGCCATCTTATTGCTTAATATGCTGCACACATATCTTACATGCCACATCACTAAACTGATTATTATACAACAGATTACCCGAATTTAATTTAATTTTCCCGATGGTCTATCATTTGACACGCTACGATGCACTTCTAACGGTGTCCTCATTGTTCACTTATAATTCTGCTGTCTTCTATGTCTCTATCTGTCCATGGATGTACACATCTTCTGTCTTTGCTGTCTCTGTCCATGGATATGCCCTCATTTATGCTCCGTCGTACAACAAAGTATAAATCAAGCTGTCCACCACGACATGGACAAACTTACTCTCTTCTTCTGTCTCTGTTGTCTTCCTCTGTCTCTGTCTGTCCACCAGGACATGGACGGCCATTACTGGGTGAGTGGGAGGACAGAGGAGGAGGCCAGGGAAAAGGCAGCCAAACGCTTCAATGTGTCCACCGACAAGATCTCCCTCAGACAGGGTAACGTTATCCAAATTCATTATATTAACCCATTTAGGCCTAGAATTATTGAATGCTTTAACCAGTGAAAAATAGCAGATATACAAGCTCACAGCGCTGCACCGAGTGCCGCGCTGCGAGCTTGTAGATCTGCTATTTAAAAAAAAAAAAAAGTCGTGAAAATGTGTGCAAATCTTTGAATATATGTATTTTCAAAGCGAACGTTTGTAACTCAAATTTCGCTTCTGGGTGGTCCCTGGAACTAGATATTTTGAAATGGGGGTCCGTGGCCAAATAAATATCATTTTGGGGGTCCTTCACATGAAAAGGTTTGAGCACCACTGACATAGTAGTCTCTCAAGAACAGACTAACTGAGCTCCAGTTAAGTGAAAAGGACCTTTTCTTTGACGATGGCCGGCCAGATTGCTGACATAGAAACATAGGTTTTTTCCAAAAATCTTAGAAGGATTCAAAAGACACTTATAGAATCGGGTCAAAATTCTAATTTTCACGATTTTTCAAAAATAGAAGATCTACAAGCTCGCTGTGAGCTTGTACATCTGCTATTTTTTTATATTTAAAGCATAAAATATTGCGTCATAATGTGTTCAGGCCTAAATGGGTTAATGGTAATGCTAATGCTACTGTCATGATCTAGTCATTATAGAGTGCTATGTCCGTCAGTGGCTTTCCATGACCTGTATCTGTCCCTGTGTTTTCAGATGAAGATGTGTTGGACACTTGGTTCTCCTCTGGGATTTTCCCTTTCTCCATCTTCGGCTGGCCCAATGAGGTATGAAATCATGACGGCTAACAGTAGGTGCATGATATCACATGTTGACAACTATGTGCACGTAGGGCTGGTCCCAAAGCTATTATTAGGGTTCAGATATTTAGTGGTGTTAACATACTGACCCTCGAAGCTTTGTTTTATTTATTTCTGGGATTTCTTTTCTGTAGGTGCAAGAAAACTTGTTGGCTGCCTTTGCCAATGCCACCTCTCTACTTTTTGTGATTTTTGTCATCTTTCTACCATCTTTCCTCTTTCTAAAGTGCCCCAAATGGCTTTGAACTTTTCAATGCAATTGGTAAAACCAGAGACAGACGGATGCTTTTAAAAAGTCCATAAAACTACACTGTCTGTATAGTACTTTTCTTCTCTCTTCCTCATCTTTGCTCTTTTTAAATTGCCCTATTGATTACATTGAACTTTTCATGGGTACAAACGGCAGTGCACTCACAAACTATCCAATACTGCCAGTGTTATTTTTATATTGTGTGGAGGTTGCCTACCACCAATGCCTAGACACACCCCTGCACATCTATTCTCTAATACTATGCAGAGGTGGCTGCACATTTCAGTGACCATGCCTGGGTCACAATTTGGATAAAAATGATCAAAGGGAGGGAGGGAGGCAATGACATGTTTAAACAATATTATGTAATAGGTGTCCCTGCGTCATCTAAACTGAGAACAAAAAGAAAGGAAACATATTAATAATTAATTATATCTTCCCTTTAATAATACCAAATTGTATTGTGTTTTATATCGTTGATTCGTCACCATTTTTGGAGGGACGCTACCCACACGTTTGGCTGTGTTGCTCATCCTTAATTATGCCAAATGGTATTGTGTTTGATCTGGCATTCGTGGAATGAGCAACACAACCAAACGTGTGGGTAGCGCCCCTCCAAAAATGGTCAAAATGGCCTGGCAGACCTGCAATACTGTTCTTTTGGTGTTTTCCTGTGTTGCTCATTCCACGAATGCCAGATCCTTACAAACTGTACCTTGTTGTAAAGGTGACACATCAACGATAACATGATATATGATAGAGATATCAAACGCAATACCATTCGGCATAATTAAAGGGGGGAAATAATGGACAGATTGTTAGCAAATTTTGCATTGCAAGCCATTTTGGCAAAAAATTGGTCGGCGCTACCCAAACGTTTGGCTGTGTAGCTCATGCCTCGAATGCCCGATGCTTACAAGCTGTACCTCCTTGTAAAGTTGACGAATCAACGATAAAAATGATATAAAACACAATACAATTTGGTATTATTAAAGGGGAGATATAATTAATTATTAATATGTTTCCTTTCTTTTTGTGCTGAGTTTATGTATCACCTAAGGGGTGATATGATACATTTCTACTATGACTTCTGAATGTCCCCCAGGGATTAATGAAGGTTCATCATACCTTATCATAAATGGGACTACAGGATCTTAAATGGCTGTGTAAAGGCCTGGTCCAATGGTGCTTTTACAGAATGGGCTATTATACCATCATTTGATACTGTTATAAGTTACATTTTCAATATAAACATCATCATAATACAGACATATGTAATTGCAAAAGGAAATTAAACCCCATATATAACCGGACATTTCTTAATAACGTTGTTAATATGCAACATTTTATATCTGTATTTTGTTGTATTTCCATTCTGTTAATGTCTTTGCTTGGCATCTGGAATGGTTTCAATTGTGCCTTTATGAGCCTTTTGGGATTTAAAAATCCCACATGCAATTCCAATTAATTAGTTTATTTGTCTTAATAACTTGTTTTCACATTCTTTTAACATGCAAATGAACCAAGGCATAAGTTCACAACACCACCTTTCCTTTGTTTTCTCTGTGGTGCATTCGTGTTTTTAAATATTCAGTATGTGCTTAATGTGTTTGTATTGTCATTAGACGCAGGACCTGAACGTCTTCTACCCCGGTACCCTGCTGGAGACGGGTCACGACATCCTGTTCTTCTGGGTGGCGCGCATGGTCATGATGGGCCTGAAACTCACTGGCAAGCTGCCCTTCAGAGAGGTGGGAACCACCTGCTGTCACCAATATGGAAGATAACGCCACCTTATTTTGGCATTAAAGAAAAGAATGACATACCGAACAGTCCTGCGGGTGCAATTATGTTCTTTAAGTAGAGTGGGCAGCTGTGCAAAGCTGGACACCTGTGGTAATTAGTGCTAGCTAGCGTGATTAATCTATAGGGGGGAAAATACACACGTACTGTAGCCTTCTTAAAGACCACAACAGCATACACAGTGATTTGGAGTCTCTTTCCCAGCAGTGCTGTGTGTGTGTTCCATTTAAAGTTGGGCCAAGATTCCCAGGTGTGTTCATCAACAGAAGCAGGCAAGTGTAATGAGTACAATAGAGGTGGAAAGCTGGCTCCACCGCGATACGATTAAACATTCGAGATACAATAATGTCTGACACCACACAACGCGCATAACACAACTGAGCCTCCAGTATGTGCTGCTAATGGTTGCTTTCATGTTACCAGGTGTATCTGCACGCTGTGGTGAGGGACGCCCATGGGAGGAAGATGAGCAAATCCCTAGGGAACGTCATCGACCCTCTGGATGTTATCACCGGGATCTCCCTGGAGGTAAGGAGTCCCCTCCACCCCTACTGTGAGTTCACTCTCGCTCTGGTCTCTCTTGGCGTGGTTGAATGGTGCACGTGGCTCCCTGGAGGCCCAAAGCTTTATGTAAGCTGTAGCACCTTTCCCTGCTGCAGGCAAAGTTTTTATTGAGCCCATCAATCTCCCATTGGTTGGCCGCTAGGCCACGAGGAGGAGGAGGAGGAGGAGGAGGAGGCAGGTTTGCCCCCTCTGAGGGCTCAGAGGAGGGACACAGTATTAAAGCTGCCCCTCCCCCCCACCCACCTGCCCTGCCTCAGGTTCACTGTGATTAACTTGTTCTTACAAAGAGCCGTGTCTGCTTTCCCGTCCAATTAAAACATCAAAAGTCGGTTCCTATAAGGATGAAACGGGACGTTAACTGGGACAAACTCGGCTCCTCTGGGCTTTTCATTGACAATCAATTCCTCCTCCTCCTCCAGTCTCTTTTTGTTTTCCTTCTCTGTGCAGGGCGTATGAATAGATTGTCTCTTTATTGCATTGTAGAGTCACTGTCTATTGTGTTCCACCGTGTGCCATTGTATTCAATAGACATCATTGTGTTGTTGCTAATTGAGTGTCGATTTGTTCTGCACCAATGTCACTGTGACAATTTCTGCCAGGTGAGTAAAGTGATTTGGATTAACCTTCCCCCTCCCCTTCCCGGTCCCCTTACATCCTCCTCTCCTCTGTTCCCTCACATCTATCTCCCTCCCTCTTGTCAACATGTCTCTCCCCATCCTCCTTCCATCCCTCTCTCATTCCCCCCACCCCCTCCATCCATCCATCCTTTTCCTTGGCCTCTTTCTCTCCCTCTCTTCCATTTTCCTCTCGCATTATAAACATCCCTCCTTGCTCCTTTTATCCCTTTCCTTCGCTCCCTCCATCTCTCTCTGTCTCCAGGGTCTCTACGCCCAGTTAGCAGAGAGTAACTTGGATCCAGTAGAAATAGAGAAGGCCAAACAGGGTCAGAAGTCCGACTACCCCAGTGGAATTCCGGAGTGTGGCACCGATGCCCTGCGTTTCGCCCTGTGCGCCTACACGAGCCAAGGTGAAACTCATTTATCACACACAGACATCCTCCCCCTGTTGGCTAAACAGCCTTGGCACAAACCCACCCGCATCTTAGGCTTGACCTCGCACAGTAGCTTAAAATGACTTGGCAGTTAGTCAGCAACAACCTGGCACTATTAAAGGAAAGTCACGATAACACTGTGGTGCTTTGCATTATTAAATAGGCTGCCTTTTATACAAGAGAAGTGCTTAATTGATGCAGAAACCCTGCAGTATTTGTTTGTTTTTTAGGCAAACTATATGGAAAGATGAGAGGAAGACTGGCAGTGGGAAAGTGAAATTGCACAGTTTAGGTGAGAGACAGATAGAAAGCTTTGCCAGGACCTGAACCTAGACCAGGAAAATAGGCACATTCACAGCCAAAAGGCACTAAACCATCCCCAGGTAAACAGTATTGTACTCAGAAATACTAACAATGTGTCAAAGAGATGAATATTTTACTGTTTCCGCCTCTCTCCGTCTCCCAGGCAGGGACATCAACTTGGATGTCAACCGTATCCTGGGCTACCGTCACTTCTGCAACAAACTCTGGAACGCTGTCAAGTTTGCCATGAAGACACTGGGAGACAACTTTGTGCCTTCAGAAGAAGCCCAGGTGAGGCTGCCTTAAAGACAGAGAACCACGGAGACAAGTAAACTTTTTCTGTGTTAATATTAATCTTATGAAACTGGGTTTCCTAGGTTTGCTTAGCCCATATACTCTTGTCAAATAAGATTTATTGGGGAATCATAGGCACATATTTAAAGTTTTCACATTGTGTAACATGTATGCTAACATAAACCCAATATACCTTTAAGGGAGTTTTATCTTGCTTCCTCCCACTCTGTAAGACCGAAGCTCAATTTAGACTACATCACACGTCATGCAACAGAGTGTAAATTAGGAATAAGGCCTCTAGATTGAGGGCTACCCAGGACAGAGTTCTACACACTAGAGATGCGCAGATCGCCTCTGATATCACCCAAATCCACGTGTACACACATATTATTTATATAATATACAGATTTGCACCTGCTTGGACATAATGGATCACTGGAGACACCATTCTTAAAAGAATGGTTGGAATGTTCCCATGCTGTGAAGTTACTCGTGGAGCACAGTTTCTCAAAGTTAAAACATTGTAGCCTACTATTCCAATTAAATTACAAAGACATTATTTATGAGTTTGCTGCAAGGAAAGCCAGGAGGATATTTTTTGTTGCATTCATTATTCTGCTGCTCATATGTGGTAACATCTAGATTCATGTCAATAATAGGGTAGGCAAATTCAGAGATGGGGTGACTGCTCTTTTGTTTATGTCCAGCAGTTTGCTCTGTATGCAAACTATTTGTATAATAATTGTGTCGCCTATCAACAGTGCAGTGTACGGTAGTTTAACTTTTGGATTTTATCTTTTTATTATGTTATTTTTTTGTCTGTTTGCAAGTGGCTGAGGGGGAACGGTATTTCATGTTTCTTTATGTAAGTACATAGGGAAATAGATTTTGATTCTGCCTGATAAACTAACAAAAATACCACGCCACGGTGCCTCGCACTGCCGCCTTCTCACAGGGCCTCGCAAATCTCCCAGATGGCTCTGACTGCAGGGTTCACGGAAAAAACTGCTATCCGCGCATTTCTACTCTGCAGACATTATCTGAATATCCTGTCAGCACTGAGATTTCCAGATACGGCGAGCCTAAACCATAGCCGTGGGAGTGTTAGCACTAATAGTGTGCAAGTTAGACTCAGGACATCCATCTAACCTAAAAAAAAAAAATCAATGTACACCTTCAATTGGGGAACCACGTGGGTAATATGAGCCCACAGACTGATAATTAAATGGTGATATAAAATGCAATAAAGTCTTTTCATTAGGCCCATCTTTTTTTGTCCATAAGCGCCAGCTGTACTCATTCTGCGGCTGTGTTAAACTTGCAAACCCATCTGTTGCACTGCAAATAAACATTAATGTCACCCTCAGACTAGAGTCCTATACACTACCATGTCCAAATAAACATTAGTGTTATCACCCTCAGACTAGAGTCCTATACATGACCATGTGCACGTTTGGCTTTTACAGGAGGCTAGTGGGTCTGCTTGTGAAATCTTGCAAACTGCTGGACTGATTAGCACTAAATGTAGGCCACAGTAGTACCTCCACTAATGTTTATGTTGTGGCTCTGCAGGAGTCTAGCAGTGTGCGTGTGTCTGTCTGTCTGTCTAGAACTAATCTTTCAAACCGCTGGACCTATCAGGGCCAAATGTCTTGTGCACTTATGTTTTAATGACGTCATATTGGAGTCCCGAGCTCCATATGATTAGATTTTTCTTCTTCAACTGTGATTGTAGCTGTGTCTTTGGGCTGATGTGTGTTAAACCTTCTCTCTTCTTCTACCTCCACCACCACCACCACCACACCCCATCCATCCCTGCTGTCAGCTGTGTGGAGAGGAGAGCGTGACGGACCGGTGGATCCTCTCCCGGCTGTGTGCGGCCGTGTCTCTGTGCGGCGCGGGCTTCCGGGCCTACGACTTCCCCGCCATCACCACGGCCATCTACAACTTCTGGCTGTACGAGCTCTGTGACGTCTACCTGGTGAGAGACGCTCTGTTAACCACATCAACCTTTTCTCAGAATAGGCGGGATTTGCAGAACATAGCTCGTGGATATTTCATCAGAGATTTGGTGTAGAGCAGGGGTCTTCAACGTTTTCAGGCCAAGGACCCCTTAGTTGAGAGAGAGATGAAGCAGGGACCCCCACCTTTTCATAGATTCCATATAGTTTAATCGTTTCACAGCACAATCATCAGTGTTCTTTGGATTCATGTTAATGTGTATTTTCAGACATTTAACCACTTACGTTGATATTTTGTAAACTTGACCTTTCACTATGTACTTGGTCTGCTCTTTTTGGAGCTGTGTGAAGCACAGGCTCCCTATACGTGGCTGTGTGGGTCTGTCTGTCTGTCTGTCTGTGTGTGTGTCTGTGTGTATGTAGCCTGAACTTCCTAAACTTCGGCACGCTACTAGTCCCACAGTTTTGCCACCACACACTCGCGCCATATGTCAAATCGACCGGCTTACTCGGGAATCGTGGGCTAGTAACTTGCTAAGAGAAAGGTTCAATAGTTTAATTGATATTAATTTATTAGTGAATTAATTTTCCCCATTGACTTATAATGGGAATCGCAAAAACTCACATTCAATTATTTGTCTCTCGCAAACCATAGGGGCTAGAGTTTCAAGACTTGGAGAGGAGGTTCATAATGATTTCAAGGATTAAATAAAAAATAATTGTGTCATTTGGCCGCATGGTGGCGCCATAACACCCCACTTTACGTTTTGGCCTGTAACTCTTGAACCGTAGGTCGGAAAATTAAAAATATTTTTTCCCTGGATTCCTTGGGTCATGACGCATCTCCCCATATAGGCCACGCCCATTTGCGCCATGATAGATTTTCCGCCATCTTGAATTTTCTCCAAAACACACTTTTTGCTCCTTTTCCTACATATTTTCTTCAAATGTCACAAAAATCGGTACACATGATCCACACACACACACACACACACACACACACACACACACACAGCTCCACTTCACACGGGTGTGATTTTTTACCTCTACACCAAACCTATTTGCCGAAAATAGCCGATCTACAAGCTCTCAACGCCTCGCAGCTAGTACTGTAGATCTGCTATTTTTGGCTAAAGTTCTCCTCGGAATAGGGATGCGAGGGTTCAAGTTGTTCATTTAAAAGAATTATCCTATCACACAAGGATTTGGCGGCCCCCCTGTAGTAACTCTAAAGACCCCCTAGGGGTCCCGGACACCCTGTTGAAGACCCCTGGTGTAGGGGGAGAAAATCTGGGGGACCCTGGTTAACAAAGTATACAATGTTTTTTTTTCTTTTTATATATAATCTGCTTTTGCTTCCTTACATTTTGAATAATGTATGAGTTTTCTTAGTGAAGAAGAGGTGCATGATTGAACGGCCCTGTAGTGTTTTGAGTGTACACATTACACCCTCCTCATGACCGGCCTTTTCACTGATTGCCTCTGCTCCCATTCCTCACTCGTTTTTCCTCTCCTCTCTCCTTTCCACCTCTTCTGTTTTTCTCTCCTTTCTACCTCTTGTCTGTGTTCTCTCCTGGGTTGTCTCCTCCCTTATCCTCTCCTCTCTCTCCCTCCTCTCTCCAGGAGAGTGTGAAGCCAGTGTTCAGCAAGGCAGAGGAGGACGGAGCCTGCCCGAGGCAGGCCCTGGTGTGCAGACAGACCCTCTACACCTGCCTGGAGGTGGGCCTGCGCCTCCTCGCTCCCATCATGCCCTTCGTCTCCGAGGAGCTCTTCCAGAGGTTACCCCGGCGACGACCCCAGGACAACCCCCCTAGCATCCACGTCACGTCCTACCCCGACACGGAGGAGGTGAGAGACAGACAGGCGTGAAAAGGAACGCTGGGGAAGCACTCTCTCAAATGCAAAGGAATGACATAGCGTTTTGCACAGCCAAGATGCAGTTTGATATACAGCATACATCAGCAGGTTGTCTCTGTGTGAGTTAGGTAAAAGATTTAGGTGAGAATATATTGTTGCTAGCGGGCAGAAACCTCTTATCTCCATATTTTAACTTCATGTTTTTTCGTTAATTAATGCCCTACTTAGTAATTATTGTCACACAAAAATAGCCGATCTGCTTCTTTTAGTTTTTTTGGCTATTTTTTTATTTGAATTCTGAAAAGTAACAGTTTTGTACATATTACGTTTCCACCCGACAGAGACGATATCCTATGCACAAAATACATTATTATTACATACAAAAATAAAATATCTTATTGTGTTGATACTGCATGCAGAGCCTTGATGAGTTCATTGAGTGTAGCTAATTAAAATGGACCAACTGGATAGATACCTCAACGATCAATATCAGTTAGTGAATTCATCCGTCTCAAATCTTCATGGCCCAGTTTTAAAGATGCTACTGTTTCTATTTGGGTATTCTGAGGGTTGCTGTGTTTCCATAGTGGAAGGTGGTTTCCCTGCATGTGTGTGAGTGCTTTACATTGTGTGTGTGTGTGTACATAGTTCTGCTGGCAGAGTGACGAGGTGGACCGTCCCATGGAGTTTGTGATGACCGTGGTCAAGGCCATTCGAAAACTCAGGGCAGACTACAACCTGACCAAGACACGAGCTGACTGTAAGATTACGCACGCACGCACACACACACCATTAATGTGACAGCAGGTACTCAAAGGCATAAGACCTGTGCTGTAATTGCTCACCTGCAAGAGGTTGTGGTTTAAACAGACCATGGCTGGGGTGGTGGATGTCCCTGATTATACTTTCGGCCTTAGCCACAACGTTTCTCATGTATGGCCAGGATGGGAGGAAGCTCACCTCCCACTATCCGCTGCACTGCGCCTTCTGTTCAGCGGCGGTGCAGTTCCCAAACCAGGCGGTGGAGCCGCTCATCAGAACGCTCTCAATGGTGCTGGGGTAAAAGGCCTTGAGGATGCGGGGGCTCACACATAATTTCTTTAAGCGTCGTAGACAGTAGAGGCCTTGTGTCTTTTTCACCACCTGTGAGGTGTGTGTGGCCCACTTGAGGTCCAGACCTGTTCCACTGCCACGCCATCGATGTAAATCCGTGTGTCCTCTCTCTCCTGCTTCTTAATGTCCACAATCAGCTCTTTGGTGTTGCTGACGTTAAGAGCAAGGTTATTTTCCTGGCACCACGGCTCTATAGGCCGTCTCGTCGTTGTTTTCGATATGGCCCATCACTGTAGTATCATCTGCATACTTAATGATGACGTTTGATCTGTCTGTGGCTGTACAGTCATGTGTGTACTGTGTACAGTGCAGACAGGACATTCAGCAGTCCAGGGTTAAAATCAAGACAAAGCAATACAGATTGGAAAACATGAAAACAAGTTAGCGTCTTAGTATCAGTGTTAAAGTTTAAGAACTCCTAAGAAGGTCATGACAAAGTGCTTTTGTCCAGAGTGATTATCTCTCCTGCTGGCTTCTTGCTCCAGGACCATGACGCGAGCAGGAAAGATTAGCACCGGCTCCTCTTAAGCCAGTCGCTACCTCTCATCCAAGAGCCACCTTCCAGCAAGAACCATCAGTCTATCAAGACCAATTCCTCGCGCCACTGAAGCACTTTCTTCCCTGTGGCAGTGAGGCTCACAAACAAGTCCACTACTCACTACTGACAGATCTCTGGGATTGGAAATCTCCCTTCCACCCACCCACAAAAATACAATGCTTTACTTCACTGTGTTGTGTTGTGCCCATTCCTGTGAGATGTGCAGACCTTCTCTGTATTCCCCTCAAAATATGGCCAGTGAAGAACATCATCTTCAGGCTTTAATAAGCCAATTATCCCTTACTTGAGCATCTATAGTAGTCTTAATGAGCACATTGTGTCTATGCCTGTCATATGAAATGTGCTGCATAAATAAATCTGACTTGACTAATGGAGGCAGCTGGCATGTTAATACAGTAATTTTGAATACTTCATGACACTTTGGTAATAGTTAAATTAGAGAAGTGTAAGTATTTTTTGGAAACATTATTCTAAATGGTCTAACTTTAGATTGAATATGATTTAATACCAGGTCCCGTAATGACCACTTAGGCAACTTGAACATTATACTACTACCCTCTGAGTGTACTCTATACAACAGTGCAATAATTAATTGCAAAATGTATGCTACTATCCTCTGTATACACTTGTGCAATAACAATTATTGATATACCTAAGGCTATGTTTCTATACCAGCCTCTACATCTGGTGTGCATTGTATATTGCGTGTCTTAAAGTAACATGTAGCTCTTACACACGAAACCCTCTCTAACTGTTCCCCTCTCTCTGTGTTCCATTGGTTCCTGTGGCAGGTTATCTCCAGTGTGTAGACGGTGAGACGGCGTCCCTGGTGCAGACGTACAGTCTGCAGATCCAGACCCTGTCCTACTCGCAGGCTGTCGTCCCCTTGACGGGAGCCCAGGCCGTCCCAGAGGGCTGCGCCGTGGCCATCGCCTCAGACAGATGCACCGTCAACCTCATGCTCAAGGTGAGGGCCAGCAATCTGCCTTGACCACTTGTTCGTGGGGAGTTTGTGTGACACAGTTGGCCAACTTTATGCTCTCAACACCGCATCTTTGGACACTGTCGTCCACTTCAGATCTGGTCAATATTATGGCTATTTGAAAATGTTTTCACCCCATCTGTCTGTCTGTTAGCAGGAGTTCTCAAGCAGTTATGAAGGGATTAGCATAAAACATTGTGTAAATGTTGGTTCTGGTCCAAGGAAGAAATGATTAACCTTTCATGGCATTTGGCAGAATGGAGGGGGGCATGGCCTTGTCACAGAAATGCATACAACATCTGCACAGATTTAAAGCCCCAGTATAATATATATTTTTGGATTCATGGGATCAAAAGATAACTCAGGAAAAATGGATCCAATTTTTTCATAGTCAACCTCCAGAGGCCACTGAATGTCGCTACCTCGTGTAGGATTATGTATCATGGTGTTATATTGGCCAAAAGGGGATGTGGCACTAGCACTGTATAGATAAACTCACACCTTGGTGGAAGTCTGTTCTCTGCCGAGGACATTACTTTATTATTTCATACGGTATGTGTTGCCTCCTTCCACTTTTACAGTGCTAAGACAACTGTTTTTTAGAACGCCGGTTAACAACCGCCCGGCCTCTGTTCCACTCCCTCATTTCACCGGTTATTTCTCCAGGGTCTCATTGACGTGGAGAAGGAGTTATCTAAACTGACCGCCAAGAAAGGTGACCTGGAGAAGCAAATGGACAAGCTGACAGAGAAGAGGGCCAAGAGTGACTATAAGGAGAAGGTACCCATCAAAGTCCAGGAGCAGGATGCCGAGAAGGTACGACTCACCTTTTAACGTATTAGACCAGGGGTCTTCAAAGTTTTCAGGCCAAGGACCCCTTAGTTGAGAGAGAGATGAAGCAGGGACCCCCACAACCTGTTTATAGATTCCATTTTGTTACATGTATTTTGGAATCATGTCAATTTGTGTTCTCAGATATTTAACCACTTGAACGGTCAATACTTAAAAAAAACTTGACCTTTCGCACTGTACTTAGTCTGCTCTTTTTCCTCTACACCAGAGCACTTTGCAGAAAATAGCAGAGCGCGAGTCGTTGTGAGCTTGTAGATCTGCTATTTTTGACTGTTAAGTTTTCAGAATATGGACGCTATAGGGGTTCAAGTGGTTAATGTGAAAAAGGATTCCATCACACAAAGATTTGGAGGACCCCCTGTTGAAGACCCCTGTATTAGACATGGGGACACTACCTGAGAGGGCATCAGATTGTTGACATTCTCACACCTCAATTGTAAAATATATAATTTCTTCTGGACTACGTAGTCACCAGTAAGACTCCCTAATCGGGAGATAAGCGACCGTCACGTCGCATACACAAACTTTAGAAGGCAATCGTGGGCCAATCAGGAGGGAATATGGGAAATGGGATGGGACAGATCCATGTTGATGACATGACTTTAGAGATACTGTGTACCGCTTTGCGTGATTTTATGCCAAAATCTGTAGGAGCATTGTCCAACATGTGTTTTGCAAAAAACAGCCTGATGGTGGCGTTAGAAGTAAAGAGGGCCATGTGAGAAATCAGGGGCGGAGGTTGTGATTTGCCATTCAAGGAGTGTGCGCGCGCAAACTTTGGCACTGATGGGGACAACGATGGCAGAGATAAGAGTAGGGGCAAAAGTGTGATGTGACAGACGGACAGACAGCCGGTGGAGCTTTTCATAGTAACTAAATTGTCACCCCCCAAAAAAACGTAAAAAGGAATATGCAGCTGCATTTTCCAAGTCCCTTTTCTATGTAGTATATTTTATGTGATGTGGAGGTTTGTGTGAACTTGGGCCACAGACATGCATTGGTAATCTGCATATGAACACGTATTCAAAGAATTACATCCGATTTGTATATTCAGTTGCGTGCGGGTGTCACTCACCGAAAATAGCACAAATATAAATTGTTGTTTTCGGTGGATGTTTGATAATTATATACAAAGAATCCGGTTTAATGTACAAGCTGATATTTGGAAATCTTTTAGATATTTTTAAAATTATATAAGCAACAATAAAAATAAACTAAAGCTTACATTTTTTTTTTTTTTTTTTAGATTTGTTTTGGGGATTTTATGCCTTTATTTGATAGGAAAGTAGACTGACAGGAAATTTGGGGAGAGATGGGGAGTGACATAAGGCAAAGGTCGTCCTAATCGGGAATCGAACCAGTGACGCCGTCAGGCATCAATGCCTAAGTGGTATGTGCCTGGACCAGTAGGCCAGTGGGCGCCCCTAAAGCTTTCATTTAATTGGTTGTGGGGCCGGTAAAGAACCTGGATATTGGATAGGGGGCACTGGCCCCAAAAGGTTTGAGAAACACTGCTATAGATAATTGATTTCCTCTTTTGCCCCACAGATGCGACAGAGCCAAGTAGAACTGGAAAAGGTGAACGAAGTCATAGAAAACTTTAAGAAGATGATGTAACCTCAGCCAAAGTCTTTGTTGTGTCCCATCGGTTTTGTCTGTCTATTACTTTCATAATTGTTGAATAAATGTCATAATTGGTGAATAAAAGCTCCTACCTATATATTGGACCCTAGTCTCATGTCAATTATTCTGCATTGTTTCTGAAATAAATCTTGTATACTTATCTTGCTTCTCCAAGGTTGTGATCCTACATTTGTCAGGCAGTCAGTGATGAAAACACAACTTTAATTGTGCTTGGCTTCTCTGCAGTGGTGGAAGACTTACTCAAGTAACCAATACAAAAGAATTGGAGTAAGAATAAAAGTATTATCAAACTTAACCCATTTATATGTTTTATGTTTGTCTAATGTTTTGGAAAGTTAATAAAATCTAAGTGAAAAAACCATTTAGACAGGAACCCTATACATAACTATACCTTTCAATCCTGGAACCCGTTTTGGGGTTATGTACAGTATATAGCAACACTTGAATAAAATGTGTTTGAATAAAGGATTTAGAATCTGCCTCAGGTCTAAGCCTGGGTTAAGTAAGGGTAAAAGTATTGAATATTCCAGTAAAGTAAAATGATCTCAGTTGTACTTAAGTATTGAGTATTGAATATTCCAGTAAAGTAAAATGATCTTAGTTGTACTTAAGTCAGTGTTGAGAAAGTTCACTTAAAACTTGAACTAAAGTTCATGGTTCCCCCAAATGAACTTACCATATTTTTTTTATACTTTTGGCTATTGAAATGTATTTAGACGTTGCTGCAAGCTATTTGTCAAAATTATGTGCCCAGTCTTCCTGCACCCTTATTTTGAAGCAGAATTTTCGAACCGTCGCGCACATCCTGCATGTTTCCACGCTGATCTACAAGCTCACGTCTCGTGGATGCAACGCATTGTGAGCTTGCAGATCAGCTATTTTAGGCATGCAACACACGTCATACAACGAAGTATACTCAGGCTTTACTCGGGAGACGAGGCGGAGACTCTCACAGACACAGAGCTTCAAGTGAAGAGAAGCAACCAGCTGCAGACAGCAGCGCTCACATATCAACGTTCGCGAGGTCTGAATGCAAAGAAAGATGAGAGGACAGACGACTGCGGACCGCCACGCGAACGGGCCGACGAGCGCAGTTTCATGGACCTCAGAATGAACGCGTTCATCAAGTAGAAACAAAGACCGTTCAGGTTCACTCAAAATATGAATGTGTTCATGAACGATCGTTCATTGAACGCGTTCGGGTACAACACTGACTTAAGTACAGTACTTGAGTAAATATACTAGTTACTTTACATCTACAAGATATCCCTTATAATACCATGAACAAATCAAACTAAGCGAATGTCACCATCTCTAAATGCTGCAAACATGCAATTAAGTCAAGTCGACTTCCTGTCCCTCCCAACAATTTATTCAGCATATTTAATGACAGTTAAGAGCATCATTGTATGATACAGATTGTTCATAAAGATCCACAGGAAAGAAAATAATTGGGGGAGGTAAGCTTATTTAAAATGCATTGGCTACATTTGTAAAATAATAAATTAGTGTAGATTTCTCCAGACTCGACCCAATTTAAGCACATTTTAAGAACCGTACCCTTGTCTTGTATGACTTCGTTTTTTACAAATGCAGCCAAAACAAAAAAATAATGTAAGGAGTGATGGGTTGTGCATTTACTTGGAAACCCATCCATTTTTTTTGTCCATCTTGGTAGAAAGAGGCATAAAACACTTTAAGAACAACTGTACATTAACCTCATGAAAAAAAAAAAAGTCTCTATACATGTCTAACGTTTCGAGGCAAGTAGGCTGGGATGCTACCGTGCGAACAGTCGGCATAACAATGGAAACGTGCCTCGGACCGTTTGCAGAGCGCCGTCACAGTAATGGAATCACACCATGCCTGGGAACGTGCTCCAACTGCACAACATCTTTGGCTCCACTCACATGGGTTCCTCACAGCCTCCATGGCGTGTGGAACTCAGAGAAGGGGAGAGGAGTGCAGTGTGTGGTGTCAAAGTTCCTCATGTACTTCCGTGCCTGAAAGGGAGAAAAATAGTGTTGCCGTCAGGCAGAAAACTCATCTCAACTTTTTGTTTTTTTCATAAATTAATGCCCTAGACTACTAGCATAGAAGAGTGTCCACACAAAAGTTGTGAAAATGGCAAATTAAAAGCTCACAATGTCACAAAAGTAACAGTTTTGGACATGCAAGGTTTCCACCCGACAGCAACGATTGATAACACACATGTAAATTGTTGCTGTTGTGTGGAAAGAAACCTTGTACAGTATGTCCAAAACTGTACATTTTCATTAAAACCAATGTAATTATGAGACATTTTCAACCTAGGACCCCTACTTGGGCCATTTTATAGGCAAAATAAAAATTTGAAAATGGCTGATCACAAGCTCACCCTACTGCCACTCTGAGCATGGTATGGAATGACAAACGCCTTACTACTTAAACTCAACATGGTACTGCATTTGCCTGGTTAATAAACCAGACTATCACACACTTCGTTTTGGGAAGAGAGTCTAGAATTTCGGGGAGAGATTCTTTTTCTGGGGGGCGGGCTAAAGCCTATTGACGTAATGTTAGGGGCGGTTTAAAAAAATGTCAAGGTGACTTGCTCTTAATTGCTCCCTTTGAACTTCAAAGGGGTTGTAAACCGCAGTAATTGATTGAGCCATACAAGTGTCAATAGCTTGTTAGTGTTCTCTCTAATCAATGAAACATCAAAGACAACTACCTATTTGATGCCTGTCATAGAGGGGAGGGGGAAATGTTTTTGTGTCCACACAGCCTACAGCCCTGATTGGCTAACCCTTTCTGGTGGCTGGTGGAAATGGATTTTTGTGAGGCTCCAGACCACACTACACCACGGGGTGGTGTTGTGCGGTCTGGTTTATTAACCAGGCTAGTACTGCATGGCCTGAAAGATCCTACAGGAATTTTCAGTCCAGACCCCAAAGTTATTAGTGCAATTTAAAAAAAATCCAGGTACTGTGCATATATACTAATACTGTATAGACACACACAGCTCTCTCCCCGTGTTCCCTGCCTTATGTATTACTAAACCTATTATTGATCAGATCGGGACTTCAGTATGCATGTAATCTTGGTTCTAAATACTTTTGCATTCATCATGTGTACCCAGTAAAGAATCTAATAAACTCCTACTCCCTGCACACCCAGGACCGAGTGGCCACACACAGCTCCAAATTGGTGGTCAGGTTCACTGACAAGACAACAGCGAATAAGTAAATCGTACATGACGTAACAATAAAATAAAAACTTGAACCTTGAAGTGCCACAGAGAGAGGTGCAGTTATGTGGCGCTTTATTGGATCACTCCAATAATTATATATCCGTCCACTGCAGAGCGGAGGCATATCATTATGGCTAAACGCCATAATGATGAACAGTCGCTTTAGTTGTGAGTGATCCAATCGCTAACAACATAACCGTGGTTACCTAGTACATAACCATCGTTTTCGCAAGTGACTTTGTGACAGGGGAAAGGGAGAGAAAGATGAGTGTGGGTTGAAAGAAAAGCACAAGGAGCTTTCATTGTGTAAAGCAACTGTTCCATCCATGCCATTGAACCTCTCCCACGTCATCAGCGTTTACATGGGATTTGAATGAAGAGCAAAATTCAACAGGCATCGGCCAGCAAAGGGGGGAGGGGAAGCGCGGCCCGGATTGATGGCTCTCCTCTTGTTTGATGTTAAACGACTTCAATAAGGCAAGCTCTGCGAAAACATATTATACCAGTCCTGAGAGCACAGGTGAACTGGTTGCCATGGAGACCGCAAAAATAAGTGTTCCTCGCCGGTAATGATCTCTGAAAAGCAGTGATTTCAGAGCGGCAGAAGGCAACGAGCACAGGAGGAGGAGGATGTGGAGGAGGAGCAGGTGAGCCGCATTTAAAACGGCAAAGTGGAGTGGGGTTACAGTAGAAATCAAGCTTTATCTATTGGGTGAACAGATGGACGATGAATATGTAAAATGCCTGCTTTTGGAAAGATGAGCAACAACAATTTTTCCTTACATCTAAAGTGCTTCTCCTTTCATGTCCAAAATGACAGTAAATCAATGTAAGAGTGCGGTGCTTCTCAAACTTTTTAATTTCAAGGACCCCGATAACTCAAGAGTGAACAAATGGAACCAAATGGTCCCGTAGACTCTCCTGACTTACAGACCAGTAAGAGTCCCCTTGGAATCCCCTCAAGGAACCCAGAGGGTCCCTGGACCCCACTTTGAGAACCACTGCAATAGTGTACGTCTTCATACCGCATGCACCAAACGCAGGGAAGAAAATCATATACAGTTGTTGCAGTTTTCTCACATACACAGTATAGCTAAATAAATAAATGAAATGGTAAGACAACAAAAAAGGGGGGCTGCCTTTTCTATTTCCGTGAAGATGAATGTTGCTGTGGAGATGCGATGAATCGCAGGAAAAGAGGATCATTAAAATGTCTCACCAAGAAAAGAGCCAACTGACGCCTTCCCTCTAATGTCATATCTTCACCTGGCAAAATGACAAGAGACAGACAGACACAGAGAGTCAGACAGACAAGTAACACCAAACACAGTGAGAAGAATTCTATATTTAGCTGCTGGTAGATGCTTCACAAACATATTCTGTGTGATTCTTAAGTGCAATTTATACTACTTTATCATTTATGCTCTGCTGTTTTCGGTGTGTGACACCAGTGCGAAATAAAGTATAAATCAAGTGTTAGATTCCACCATAAGTAAATCACTGAATCACTGTTATATATTGCCATTATTTAAATGACAATATGCTGCAGCATATTGTCATTTAAAAACATTATGAGGCAGACAATAGAAGATGCAAAAAGATAAATTAAATAATTCTGTTCTCCAAATCCTTGAGACTAATCCTCGTGATTAAAGCATAAGCTCATTAGTTTTGTTTTGTCATAATGCAGATTGGTTATGATAAAATACACTTCATTCAGTGCCCAAACTTAAATGTAGCCAATTATTTTCCTGACATGATCTTACCAACGCTCCATGGATAGTAGACATCTCTGTCTGTCTGGTAGGACTGCAGGACGGACACACACCAGTCATCATCCACCTCATAGTTACTGTACACATACGCTGAAGACAGAGGAGAGACACGTTAGTTTAATTTATACTCTATTTATACTATTGCACGAAGGTGTCGCTTGCAGAAAATACGTGATTTTCAATCTAAATGGTATAGTATGTTAATACATTGTATTGTTGCTGACGGACAGAAACCTCCAGACCTTTACTTTTATGAAGGAGAAAAGAAAACAGGGCTAAACGGGTGGAGTTAGCTGGTTTGGCTGTGAGGATCCAATAGAGTTAGGAGGTTTTGGCCGAAGCGCTTTAAACTAGTTTTCATTGGTTCGAAAAAATTTTAACCAACACACAGAGGTGTTCAATAGCACCGATTTAAAACCTGAGAAATGGAGTGGAGTGAGTAGTTTTGTACATACAGTATGAGGTTTCTACCCCGACAGAGAGGAAATATGCTTGAACCGCTGAGGAAGGCCTATGTGACATACGTGTAACTGCCTCATGTGAGCAGACGGCTTTAACTCCCCAAACCCCTGCTATTCCAGATGGTACCGTGGCGTCAACACTAAACATTAGCCCATCAATCCCTGTGCCACGGGATCGATTCCCTCTCTTCGCACTTTTTATTTATCGGCCCGTTTGGTGAGAACCGACTACAGAAGTCGTTAGTAGAATGAGTCGCCGTGCCAACTTTGTGAAGGCAGCAAGAGCAGACTCGAGTTATGTACCGATAGGCACAGAACCGTAAATCTTCGATGTAGATCTTTACATTTTTGCTAAGTGTTTGCCAAAATGTTTTTTTTTTTGCTGAATGTCTGCATATTACCGGAAGCCCAGAAACATGACACCAGGGTTCATGTGGTTACATGCTGCACATGCGGATGCAGGATTCTACATCATGATGTAGTTCTGTAATCAAACTGCAATCCAGCTCAGCTGGGGCTTTGATCATCATATTGACTTTCACTGTTCCTTCCTCTCCTCTTTTCCTTTGGCTGGTTCAGACATGAGTTTCCTTTCATCTAGTGCTCACATGCTAGTGTCATTTGTTTCTCCTAGTTACATATTTGTTTTTTTGTCGCTCTGTCACGTTTTAGCTTCTGTTTCATCATTTGCATAAGTAAGCTGGTATTGCATTGCACACATGTTACTCATCAAAAGGCGACACAG
This sequence comes from Nannobrachium achirus, assembly GCF_963921795.1. NCBI lineage: Eukaryota > Metazoa > Chordata > Actinopteri > Myctophiformes > Myctophidae > Nannobrachium > Nannobrachium achirus. The sequence goes on along the minus strand of NC_137811.1, from coordinate 61,739,626 downwards.
AATATTAACACTTTTATGGGGGAATTTACTGTACATGCCTATGAGTCACACAGTGCTGTTAAGGTTCAAAACAGAGATTTTCCAAATCACCCACATGCATGCTAAGGAAGAATTATATTCTATTTTTATTATGCTTGTTTATATCCACACTATTCAAGATTCACCTATAATACATTATATGACATAGTTTGTAGCTTGTAGAAGCCAAAATGTCGATATACTGTAATTCTGCTTCAGAGCGTTAGCGGCTGCGATGAAAGGTTAGAGCTGCGATGTCACAAGTTTGTAATAAGTTATAAAGGAGTTATAAGGACTTAAGGAGGATTGTATTCAACAACATCAACATACCGTAATATTAAGCACCACATGTTGACAACCTTACTTTCTGGTTAATGAAGTGTCCCTGAGCTGCATTTACATTACTATTTACATTACTAAAGGTTTCACAGCCGCGGCACTTAGAGCCTCTCTAAGCGTCACTCACAAAAGGAAGACAGGTTTTCTGACTGTCGCACGCCAAACATAAAAGATCTGCAAGCCCAGAATGCAAACCAGATGAACACGTTTTGGGTTTATAGATCTGCCCATTTTTCTGCTGCTGTTGTGTTGGGTGCGCCACCGTTGAAGGAACAACTGAACATGTGAAGTTGCCATTTCACTATATGTCTGCTCTGTGCACACAGAGACATACCTTCTTCTATTGGGCTGGAAGCTCCAAGCCACTGTCGGACTGCTCTGATTCCTTCATCTGTCATCACCTTGGGGTACCTGGGCAGAAAATGACATCATCAACCATTATACCCATTAGTGCACTGGTCTGGGGACACCCACAGATCATTAAGGACTTTACAGGTGTTTCACTACCAATCATTTCCCCCAGGTAAATGATTGATAGGAACCAAATGGAACTGTACAAGTCCAAGTAAAAAAGCCATAATAAATATGGACCCATTTTTGGATTTTACAACATAGACTGGGGTCCCAGCGATTAAAAAAAAGAATAAGAAAAACTAATGGGGATCAGTGGCTCCATTAGTGATACTCAAACTCTTAGGAATGTGAGTATTCCAAACACTTCCGGCCCGTGGCACAATTTTGACTGGCCCAACAATCAATCAATCAAATCTTAAGTTATTATCTTATCTTTAGCATAATTACATTACTATTACATGAATAATCATCCAGGATCATCCATGTGCACTCGTTCAGACTCAGAGCAGCATCAAAGCACTGGAAAGTTGATGCAGAGAACAGTCACTTTAACGGTTAAAGTGACAGTTCTCTGCATCAACTTTTCAGACATTTTGGGTTAAAGTTTAACCCAAAATGGCAGGATGCTTTTGCTTCATGCAAATTCAATACCACTATGTTTAATTTGTCAGAAAAACGTGTCAGTTAAGATATATATATAAAGGCAATATAACGGCGCAAATGAAAGGCTGTTAGTTATCAAGTACCATTAATGTTATCATTTTATTAACTGGCCCATTTTTGTAATGTGGCACACAGGTTCAGCTACTGTATTTGAGTTTCCCTGGCATAATGTATGTAAAACTGGTGGTCCTTGAAATGAAAAGGGTTAAGAATCATTGGACTACTGTAGGGCTGGGGCGGTATGGATTTTTAGTTATCGCGGTAATACATCATTGTTCACCGACGGTATGGCGGTATCTCCCCAAGATACAAAGATAGGAGTTTGACATGAGCTGGTTTCTGTGGACAGACCTGAACTGGAGCAGTTTAAGTAGGAGGTCATTTCCTCTGTTGGACATGATGTCTTCTGGACCTCTGCAAAAAGACAATATAAATATGATGTTATATTGTATGTGCTGTACTCCTTCAAAATCAGTAGGTATTATGGGTGAAATAGGACATGCATGGAAATGACAGCGGTCAAAATGCAGTATTTTTTTTCCTTTTTTTTGCACCTATTAAACGTTTTTTTTGGGGATTATCCAACTTTTTCCTTTGTGATGCTGCTGTGGTCCCTGTCAGAGAGGCACCAGCCCTCATCCTTAAATTAGGTTTTACAGTCAACTTTCTCATGTGTGACTTTGTTGTTGATCTCACACACATAATCAGGCCTGGCGTTATGCCCAGGCCTCGAGGGGGCAGGCCTGCCCATCCAGGAATTTGGCCCCCCCAGGGGAAATCAACATCATTATCTCATACTCTCTCTCTGTGTGTGTGTGTGTGTGTGTGTGTGTGTGTGTGTGTGTGTGTGTGTGTGTGTGTGTGTGTGTGTGTGTGTGTGTGTGTGCGCGCGCGCGTGCGCGCACGCGTGCGTGTACTATGTTGCCTGTAAAAACAGAAACCAAGTAGGATGTGTAAATGACGTCAAGCAGCTCTATTAACACTGACATTAACACTCTAATAAAGAGTCCAGGTTTTTTAAGCAAATGAATACTGACCGGTGGATGATGTCAATGTGACAATTCTTCTCACTGTCTCTAATTATCTTTTGTGCTTTGTAAAGTTCAAAGCCATCATTTGGAAAAAGTAGAAAGTGAATAAGGTAAGGAAGTAGACAAAAGTTCAGAGATGGCCATGGAAATAATAACAATAATTACACTTGACTTTTAAAGCAATTTTGGAAAATGGGTTATAAATTGCTCAATCTACGCCTTCCCTCTCTGCTTTCGTACTTACTAACTAATTGATTTGTGCAGGGCTGAGATTCTTTTCACTTCAGATAGTCTACATTTCAAAATCATCCTTCACCCTTAAAGCTATACTGTGTAAGTTGCTCAACCAGTGGTCAGTAGCGGTATAGCAAACCGCGGTCGCGTCTGCTTTTTTCGGCCGTTTTTCGCCGCGGACCGGGCCTTCAGACCACCGCGTGTCAGACCACGAGTCCGTAGAGGTCTCTCGTGTCCCTCTGCGATCAGGCATTGGGGAGTTACATGCTAGACTCCAGTGTAAACAACACTGCTGTTGAAGACACGTATACAGAATGATGCAGATGACGTAATTTTGCCAGGAAAAACAGTGTCCCGGTCACGGCCACAAGAGCTCAGTAGAACACATATAAAGAAAAGGCTTTTGGGGCTGAAATTAACAGAGTGGGTGTTCTAAAACTTTAGCGATTTAATAGTTAGGACAATTTTAAGATTTGTTTTATTAAAAAAGTTACATGGTATAGCTTTAAATTTAATGAATTCTTTCAATGGACCTTTGTTTTATTTGATGGCCCTCCTGCCCTACCATTTGGCCCTAACCCTAACCCTGGCCCTAAAATAATTGACACCACCAAAGGCCAAATGGCCGTGCCCCTAAAACGATGAAATTCTAGGCCTGGTACACGCACAAATATAAAATACTACCCAAAGGATACCACCCTTGCTACTTGGGGCCATGCATGTTGGGAACAAGATGTTCCAATTATATTGACTATACAAACGTTAAGTGAATCTCAGCCAATAATTTAATCCGACAGGTCAGGTTAGCCAATCAGGGATTAATACTGGCTTAGCAGCACAAACACGGCACGATGCTCTGCTATCCATGAAATCAAAGATTTCACACGTTTAAAATATGATTTGTTTTATCTTGTTTTTGTAAAGCACTTTATAAACTTACGTTGGAAAGCACTATAGAAACAGAACAAACAGAAGGCATAAAAAGGAGATAAGCACCAATAAAAGAGAGGCAAGAAGATAAACACAATGAAAATGCCTGAACATGAAGTGATTTCAAAGACGACAGTCTTAGCTGCTAGCCTAGAGCCACAGGCAGGGACGGTGTTCCAAAGCTTTGGTGCCCAGGCAGCAAAAAGCCAATCGGCTTCTGGTAATGAGGCCAGTTTTAGGAACAACCAAGAGAACAGTATTAACACTATTAGGGGGGTGTTTGAATCCGTAAAGTTGGAATATACATAAGATTGAGACACATTGCTAGAAAGGTTCAAATTCTAGCGTGCCTATTCTGGGCGAAGAACACACACACACACACACACCCATATTAATTTTTGGAGCGGTGAAAGCGCTCCCAATAGACAGGTATGTCTGTGGCTGGCTATGTGGCTGGCTATGTCCGTAGCCTGGCAATACCTTGAGTGGCCACACATGTTAAAGGAGGGGCGCTGTTGTGCAGACACACACACACACACACACACACACACACACACACACACACACACACACACACACACACACACACAGTATAGCTGCTCAGATTCACCGCTCCACTTCGAACCGAGGTTTGATTTTTTGTCATATATATTATTGCATCGCATGATTGCAGTACTGCAGTGCCACTGCCTTTGATGTGGTTTAATGGCTGGGCACTGAAAGTGAGTGCAATAACTGCACTCAAAGCCGTGGATCCAAGGGATCCCCAACGTTTCTGGATGCTTCCCAGTGAAACCGTTGTGGAGTCAGAATGAACTGCGGGCCGTAATTTACTCCGCAGGCAAATTAAGAACTCCTCTCCTCCAGATGGGGGAAATGGACGATTAAACATCTTGTCAACCAATTCTAAAAACCACTTGAGGTGATGCCAAGTGTGCCGACAGCAATTATACATGCATTAACGTCTGGGGCGAGCATTGCACTCGTATGTGAGCGAATTCATTCTCAACACTCAAAAGAACACTCTCACTGACCACCAGTGCAGCTTCATCAACTCAATGCCCATTGATCCAGCTGGTGTTTGGAAGGACCTATATTCAGCTATAAGTGGAAGTACTACTACTTAAGCCATTCAGGCCAGGAACACATTTTTGTGTAGTACAATACATGTACAATATGTAGCAACATATTTGTTTTTGTAATTTTTTATTAATATTTGACATTTTTCAGAAAACTTAGGTCAGGCCTAAATAGGACAGTGGTCCTCTTCAGCCTATATTGTGCCAGGGACCAATACCCAGGGCCCCCCCACACCCAATTAAAATGGAGGACAAGTTTCTGCTCTGAAAATGTATGTTTATTCATTATTCTGTTGCTTATATCATTTTGAAAACATCTCATTCAATGCCAAATAACAGATCTTCTGTTAAGCTGAACTGTTAGAATATTGATTCAAACAGTCAGAATTCTAATGGTTAGAATATGATAAATAGAATATGATTAGCCTAATTCCCAGGGAGCACATGAAAAAATCCTCTGATTACTAGAAGAATTGTAATCCAGCCTTAAAACAGGCAAACAACTGCTAAAATCTTGAGTTGAAAACTCTAGTTACGTCTAGTCATTGATCGCAAACAACAATCAAAAGGCGATAATTTGGTACAGGGACCAATTAACTCATTGAATGCCCTTTTCAAGATGGCCGCCAAGTACCAGGATGCCACATTCCTAAATTTCTAGTGCACGGATCAATTTTTAGTGCACGGATCGTTCACGCCCATGCACCATATATGCACCATATGTGTAGTACTTTTTAACAGCTTTCAAACAAAAAAATCTGCTTGGAAATCCGTTCAGGCATTCATGAGATAGAAGCCTTCAAAGTCAGACAAAACAAAAACTGCCACCTTCCTAAATTTCTAGTGCACGGATCAATTTTTAGTGCACGGATCGTGCACGCCCATGCCTAGATCATGCACCATATGTGTAGTACTTTTTAACAGCTTTCAAACAAAAAAATCCGCTTGGAAATCCGTTCAGGCATTCATGAGATACAAGCCTTCAAAGTCAGACAAAACAGCCATTTTTGACATTTTGAAAGATGTGTTTGTTATGGGGCTAAACATGCAATTTCGCAATTGCGATCATGCCTAATACATTTGAGGCATTTTTAGAAATTTTTTTATAAAAAAAAATTTTGAAAAAAAGAAAAAATCTTTTTTTTTTTTTTTCAAAATGGCTTCCAACTCGGGAAACTCGGGCTGTGGCAGCCTGGGAGTACTGTAATAACTCGTGAAACTCGTGCCTTGGCAGTCAATGAGTTAAGAAGCATTGTTATTATTAATTGCTCCACTGTAAAATACAGAAGAACATTATGGACTGCTGCGGCGTTCAAACCCATGTGTAGGCAAATTGCAAGTTATAATCACCCCCGAGGTTATTATGCAATTTTGCCAGTTAAAATGACCCCTGAGGTTATTATGCAATTTTGACAGTTAAAATCACCACAAATGTTATTATCCTTTGCGGAATCCATTGCATTTTGTCAACAAACTATTGAAAATAGTGCATTTTGCCAGGTACTGCGAGGACATTGTCTGGCAGGGATAATGGATCATCATAGGGATGAGCAACCTTGTGACAGCTGAATGAGGAACAAAAGAAAAATATTTCCATAATGCAGCCTGAAAAAAATCTGTTGCGGTTATTTCTTCCCAATTATATGACTCCTGTGATGCAGAAATTGCAGAGAATATCTAACAAGGAGCGATAGGTCTAACTAACAACGGTTCAAGAACTGTTAGCTCCGATCACGCCGCCTCATGATGTTGTTTGCGAATGCTTGTCCAAACTACAGTTGTCAGAGACAGTAGAACTTTATTATTAGGCTACAGCGCGTCTGGGAAATGCACCTCAGGCCTAATAGCCATGCCCATCCCAGAGTAGACAGACATGCTTCCACTTCCACCTGTGCACCTGTGTTATTTAGTTTTAGCTCTCTGGCTGATTAAACCTGGCAGGTTTATTTGAACTAGAAAAGTATTCATAAGTAGGGTTGCCTAGTGCCACAGCCAGTTAGGTGCAACCGACTGTGCACTCGTTGTGGGTATGAGAATCTGTGTTCGATTCCAACCTCTTGTTCTTTCTCATTATGTGTTGTTTGTACATGACCAAGAACCACAATAGAATGTTTTTATCCGTGACTTTCTGTTTATCAGAATCAACTTCATCACAACTTACAAAAGTAAAGATTTTTTTGCAAAACCATGCTATTCTTTTAACATGATATCTTTCCTTTCCTTTCTCTCTGCTCTCTCGCTCTCTCTACAGATTTAATTCCAGTGGAAAACATTGAATATATGGAAGACTTGTTTCACAAGCTGCTAAACTGTAATTGTGATCGTATTTGTGTCCACCATGGGGCATGTTAATTGATCCATAAGAGACTATATTTTGCAGAAATCTGTTCCTTCCTAATTGTTTTCAAAGTCATTGGTGTGCAACCTCTTTAGCATACTTCACTTGTTTTGGTGTGTGATGTTATTTGCATAATAGGCTAGTCAATGGAGATGCAACTGTGTTTAAGACATCCAGTTTTTCTGACATTAACGTTACATTAATTGACGTGGCCTTTACAAAGCCTAAACGTCTGTTTTTCCCTTTCTTCATTATTATTTTCTAATTATATTAAGGCTTTATGCAACTAAGATTCTGCGTATTGCAAGATGCTGGCATTACTCTGCAGACACAGACAATCTTATTGTTAAGCAAGTAGTTAAGTAGTTCTGGATGTTCTAATGTCTTAGTTGTATACTAGTAGCTACAAACAGTTGCGTGACTATTCGTCCTTGTTGTGGAAACAGTATTTTTATTTACACATACAGTAGCCCTTCTACTTACAGTAGATCAGAACCCATCGAACTCCATGAAAGGCTATGTGAATAAACCAGGTTCAATGCACGTCACGATTCAATATTTTTATTTAATCTTATGTAGTGTGTAGTATATCGTCACTGTCGTGCGGAAACCTCCTAACTACATTTTTCAGCTTTTAGATAATTTTTTCAATAAATCAACGCTAATGAAAACCCTTTACGTCTGTGTGTTGGTTAAAACATTATTGAACCAATGAAAAGTATTAAAATAAAAAGCGCCTCAGAAAGAACCTTCTAACTCCTATTGGATGCTAAACCTGTCTGCAAAAACTCCTAACTCCACCCCCTGATTTGAGTGAGTTCCCCACAGAGCTTATAAACACAAGGCAGAGTTTTTCCCCCCAAATCTGTTTACCTGTTAAACAGTTTACCTGTTTAACAGACTTAGCAATGACGCCAATGTTATGAAAACAATTAATTCTATTTCTAAAATCTATGAATGTTTTCTGAGGAGAGCAATGTGACAAGAAATGAGTTAATTACTCTCGCTAGCCGTGGATCATACAGGTCGCAGCAACCTGACATTTTTCAGGGCTATTCTCTCGCTAGTTCTACTGAAACTGCAACGGTAGCTCTCTCCAGAAGTCATTGTAATATTTAAAGCCATGCTTGATATTGTGGTTCTGTGTTATGAAGAATCAGGGCATTCATTCACGTGCTGTGATGCATTGTGAGCTTGGAGATCTGATCCATTGTCAGCTGTTCTTATCAATGACGGATAATGACGGACAAAACCTCCTAATTCCTCTAGAGCTGGATTTGGGTAAAGTGATAATATAATGACAATACATAAAGTCACAATACCAACTTAGATGAGGCAGTATTGCTTTGTTTTAAAAATATATTTTCTTAATTTCCTGAAAAACATTTTGTTTTTTCGTTTCCTAAAAAGTTTGTATTTATTTAGCTGGTTCTGGCCTGACACCATTGTTGTATTTCGATGTGTGATCTACCTTTTTCTTATCCATGTCTCATTCCTTACTGCTGTTATGCTTTTTCCTCTTGGGGATTAATAAAGATATCTTCTCACTGCAGCTTTATTACTGTGAGAACATAACTAAAAGGTTTTTTTTTTTTAAGCAGAGTGGGAAATCACTCAATAGAACTCTAATGTCAGCCCTAAAGGTCCCGACACAACAAACTGACATGTATTACAGACTACTATGGGAGACCAGATTGTGAGATGCCACATGACAATCAGTTCATGGCGCTTTTTCTGCACCTGTGTGAGAGGAAATAAATCTACCATACTGGCTATGAATGAATAACATGAATATATGAATGAATAACATTATACTGTTATGTTGTGCTCCTCGCAAGAACATGACTGACTCTGTAAATGAATGCATCTCTGAAATTGTTGAACGCACCCCTGCAGTGTGTGCAGGGTTTTATAAATATGTTTCGTTCTTCTGCAACGTTGACGTTCAGATTATAAATGATGTGCGTTTGACAAAAGTGAGTGCATGCCATAAAATAATTGTGCCTGTCAGGTGACAGTGTTTCTCTCTCACTCTCTGCCTCACACTTTCTCTCGGTATGCTGTGCTGCCTGCACTAGGGCAAAGATTCACGTCTGACCCAGATAATATATGGGAACAAAACTCATTATAGGAAATATATTGTATCAACCATTACCAAAAAGATATGCCATAATATGATCAATCTTGAGTTGTTATTTTGCCAGAAGTGAGTGCCTCTGTGAAGTCTGTGCGAGAAGTCTCTCTTCGCAAAAGGTGGTAAGGCTAACACCCTTATTGGTGGAGAGAGGCTCTTATGATCAACACGTTCCACCAATAATTCAACATTTTAATCAGATGACTGACCCATGCAGCAGATGCCTCACTACCACCGACAGCAAAGTACACACTAGAGATGCGTGGATGGCGGTTTTAGCCGCGGTGCACTGCGGATCACCGCGGTGCGGGCGGATTTGGATCAATCAAATATCATTATTAATTAATTTCGGATAACCGCGGACGAAATAATGCAGGAAATAAATTATGACATAAATTATCTATCAATAAAAAGCTAAATCTCTGTATGCTTGTGTCTGTGAGTGTGTGTTATTTTGTATAATGTGTAAAGTAACCGTAATTTTTCATGAGGCAATGTCCAGTCCACAATAAAACTAAACAGCTGTGACCACTTAAAGTTAAAGGCATCGGCATCATGGCATGCCTCGGTGCGCTCATTACCTCTATGGTTGCGCTGCGCTAAAAGGTGAATCTCTCAGCTCCATATTGCAAAGTACTGTAGGTAAGTTAAACTTCCCACTAACAAGCTGTTTGTGTTTGTTTCTGTCTCTCGCCCTCTCTCTCTCGCTCTGTGTGTGTGTGTGTGTGTGTGTGTGTGTGTGTGTGTGTGTGTGTGTGTGTGTGTCTGCCTGCAGCACAGACTAAAAAAAAGAAAAGAAAAGAAAAAAAAAAGACGAACGGACATTCCGTAGGCTAAATCAATGCATTTCTGTGATCGCACAAGCCTACCAGAAAATAATAATAATAATAATAGTTTAGAAGATGGTGCAGATCTATACATTGTATAATATAATTAATGCGGTTGGATAATGGGCGTTGGGCGGATAATTAATTTGCGTGGATGGATTCGGATGACCTCAAAAGCCTATCCACGCATCACTAGTACACACACTACCAGTCTACCACCCATTTTCATCCACAGACGCAAATCGATGGCCAGGAGGCCAGACATTGGCTTGGCGTGTTACGGCCAGAACCACAAAAGGAATTCCACTCCTCATTACAAAAAACAAAGTGTGTATGTATCTAATTATCTTTGATAGGCTATTATTTATGTCATGAATGCCTAACTTTCCAAATGGAGAAAGAGACCACAAAGGAAATCATGTTCATCCACAACTTTTGAATCATGATGACATTTGTATGCTTTTGTGTCATCGTTTTAAAATGGTCGAATGAAGAAAGAAAGCAAGAATGGAGGTAGAGAGAGGTGGTGATGTTGGAGGACGTGCAGTGCCAACTTACGTGGTTGTGATGATCTCATCTTTGGTTCTCCTGATCAACAACACCGGTCCCTGGTATCTGTAAACAGGAGCAGGAAGTTGGGAGGTCAGGTGATAGAAAGTCCTGCTTTACAGTATCAATGATTTGTGTAATATCCAATGGTTTTATTGGATCGAATGTGTGTGTATGTTGTTGGCCTGTAGGATTTTGGCTCAGGATAGCATTAGCTATCATTGATCATAATGTTGACTGTTATTTCTGATTACTGAAAAATATTTCACATACATTTTTGCATCTACTTTACATCAACACATTAGGTGACATTACCATTTATACCAAGTATTATAGTAAGCATCAACTCATTTGATGCCCACGACGTGCCCACACGTCAATGTCTCCCAGTTCCCATGAGGCGTTTGACATGTCTGATAGGGTTTTATATTAAACTATGGGGCAGCCGTGGCTGAAGAGAAACACTCCAATTCCCAGAATGCAATGGGAGATAGGGTGATCAGGAATATAAATCCGGTTCCCCTATACAGGCCAGTGTTATGAGATTCACAAAAGTGTATTTATCTCGTAATCCAACTCCAGATCACGCTCATGTTTAAAACAAGCCCTTCTCTACCGGCCGTTACAAAAGCACTGATGGCCGCGATTGCCATTTTTCTGTTCTGAGTGAAAGAAAATACTATCGCACGAAAATTCCGGAAATACTCGTATTACCGAAAAAAGGAAAAATCAATAAAATATTGGCCACTCGGCGATTAAATCATTTTCTAATCAAGGGCATCAATGTGTTAAAATGTAATGATTAGATGTTTCAATATTGCGGATATTGTACAGATTAAAGAACTGTAATTGTGAAAACTAATATAACATTTAAATTGTTATTCATGCAATTACACATGATGATGATGATGTGTGTACACAGTCACTCACTTGCAGAGCTGCTCGGCGTTGTTTAGGTTCATATACTGCCTGACTGTGTGCTGCACCAACGGCCCTGACAAAAACACACAAAAGTCAACTAATTGTACATTTCTGAGGAAAGAAGAAAGCCCATAAGCTCCCACACAGTGACCCCTTAGTGACTCACTCCAGCTGTCAGGCATGACCTTGAGGGCCAGAGGAAGCAGGTCGTCAAAGGAGGCGTCCAACACCAAGGAGCGGATCTCTGGGTACGACATTGCTGCCCAGCTGGCTGAGACAGGGAACAGGAGGACACAGAGGAGAAGGACGTAGGACACGACGGGACACAGAGGGGTTTAGGGGGACAGACGGATGGGATGTGGATGATGGCGTAAGACAAAGTTTAGCTTTGATTAAAGCATTAAACACTTAAACACACACATTATAATATAATAACCCTGAGCGAATTTAACCCTGAGTTATACTAGCCCTGGGTTCCCTGCTTGTTATGGTATAATAAAATAAAATAAAGGGAGAACAGGAACTATTTGGTAATATAATTGAAGAGCCTTGCTTGAAAAAGGCATTATGGAGAAAATCGAATAAAACGTTTTTATGTACACGTAATAATCGTGAAACTGCCATTTTTCAAAATGATCTATCATTTGTTACATCCATAATCTTTAATCACATTTTACTCAAGTTTTGTTTAATCATGGGTTAAGTAATTTCAAAGAGAACATCATTTAGCACTGTATGCAGAACTGTGTATTGTACATTTAAAATGGTCAACTATAAATTATATCAATTAATCAATCAGCAAGGTTTATTAACCTAGGTTTAAACAGTGCTAACCCTCAATCAAAAAAGCTAGCTTGATTAGCCTGAGGGTTAAATAAATATGGGATTAAGAAAGGGATTAGCCTGGGGCTAAGTGTATTGTGTTAAAAAAAGTTCACTTCCACACAACAGTGATGAAACGCAAAGCAAAGAGAAATACTGTGCACACTGCACAGATGAGCCATAAAAACACAGAAAGATGATAAAATCTGTGCTAATTTTCAAAATAAATGTGTGGCAACAGTCTTATGTACACCTGATTAAAGCTTAGCGATGGGTGCGTAGGCATGGGTCAACGTAATTTCAAACATGCAAGTGGAAGATGGTGTGCGGGTCCTATGTACAGTACATTGTACATCTTGTGCATGTTTGAAAAAATAAATGAGTGCAAGTGAGAAAAACACCAGAGGGCCTTATTTATATAATAAAAATAAGTGTGTAAATATGAGATTACATTTATTTGTTTATTTTAAACATCAGAGGGCTCATTAAAACATACCACCTCAAAAGACAAACAGCAGCAGCATTGGTGTGTGTGTACCTGTGAAGCCTCCTATAGACCAGGCGTACACCATGATGTCACTGAGCTGGAAGCCCAATTTGTGCACGGCGAACTGGATCACTACGTCCATCGCATTGGCCTCATTCTGGGGGAACGGCACTCCCTGTGGGAAGACAAGAGTAAAGACACTGTAGTGACATGTGGAGCTGTACTGGTGGAAAATTGCCATCTTTTGTGTCATTATTCATGCTCAGTCACCTTGATGACACATACGTCTAAGCTCATAAGTTCAGTCAGTTCAGGAATCTGTACCAGCTATTAGACACTTAGGCCATGAGAAGCATTCACTTTATTATAATTCAAGACACAGTTGCTATACTATCGATCAATTGATGCTGTGATGAATGCCAAAGATTAGTCCTTGCCTGTCTCCTCGATTTCGACGCAAGAAGGATTGTATCCAAGCTAGCACCACTTAAGCACTATTGAGAACATGGCGAGATGCATTGCTGAATAGATTGGCAAACTATATAAAGCACTGCTTTGTGTGAGACCACTTTCGTCACCCAGACAGTCATACATCTCGGCTCCATTAAATCACATGAACCGGCTGACTGTCTCGCTGCCTCATCTCCGAACAAATCCGTTTGCCGTTCTCAGAGGTTTTAACCGTTGCTGTCCCCATAAGAATCCAAAATAATACAGTGAAGCATACACTACTGCATGAAAGCCTTTTTAGACCTTTGCTGACATTCTTATCCAAAGCACCATGTAACTAGAAGCAGTGCTCTTCAAAGCACAGGTCTCCACCAGGCCGTGTTGTCCTGGTGGTGCTATGCTATAACAGGCCAATGTGAAAAAAGTAGCATTTGTTCCTTGACCTAGTGGGAATATGTGTGGCAAATTTCACAGTAATCACAAGCTGCGTTGATGATTTGAAGCATTTTGTTCAAAAACGGAGCAATCCTGCAAACTTTGGAGCTAATATTAGCCAATCAGGATGGAATATGAAATATCTGACGGATCGGACTTGATCACATGACTATAGAGATACTGTGTACCGATTTGCGTGATTTTTGGATAAAATCTCAAGGAGTAATATCCAAAAATGTGTTTTACATAAGTCGGCCCAAAGGTGGCGCTATAAAAGGCTGATGTGAAAAAGGCAGGGCAAAGGTTTATCCTTAGCCTCTAGGGAGTGCGCTTACAAAGTTTGAAACTGATCGGTGGAGTTATAGGTAAAACCACAAATCGGCCTGTTATAGCGCCACCATGAGGCTGATTTAAAAAAAATTAAGTGGCATTTCTTCCTCGGCCTAGTGGGAACGTGTGTGCGCGATTTCATGATAATTGCACTTTGCGTTTGGGATTTGAGGCATTTTGTTCAAAACGGCTCAATCCTACAAACTTTGGAAGCCAATCTTAGCCAATCAGGATGGAATATGCTAAATCGGACAGATCTGTGTCGATCACATGACTGTCGAGATACTGCCTACCGATTTGTAGGATTTTTGGACAAAATCTGTAAGAGTAGTGCACAGAAATGTGTTTTGCGAACATCAGCCACTAGGTGGCGCTAGAAAAGGCCCATTTGAAAAATTTAGGGCAGAGGTTCTAGATTGGCATCCAGGGAATGTGTGTGCTCACTTTGGCAGCGACCGGGCCAACGGCGACTGAGATTAGCTGCACACAAACTGCGAGGACACACGGACGGACGCACGCACGCACGCACGGACGGACGGACGCACGCACGCACGGACGGACACACGGACGGACGAAGGGGAAAACATACTCTCCCCCAAGCCTTCGGCTGGTGGAGACAATGAGTGCAACAGTGGAAACAAGCTCAAGTTCCTATACACTTCTATCGTTTCAAACAACCAGTGGTTGTGACAACCAGAGTTGGTGGCAATTTTACTGTGATCCAAGATTGAGAATGTAAGGGCAAAGTGCAAAGAGAAGAAACAGGAGCCCTGAAATGAGAAGAGAGAGGCAGAGAGGACTGCCGTTCCACCACATGGATAATATCAGCTGCAGAGCTATACTGCAATTCCTGTGCAATGCCGTCTAGCTCAACAACAGTACTAGTATTTCTACACTACACCTCTAACTACACCTCTAACTGACCCACTTACTGTATTCACGCTAGAGAGCTTGGGGCAGCAGGGCAATGAAACTTTATTACCTGGGATAATGTTTAATGATAGCCCCCCCAGAAAAGGTTCAGTAGTTCAAAACCCCCTGAGACCACTACTTCTCACTGGCACAGAATCAAACCCCACCAGTAGGCTCTACGTGTGCTGGCTCCATGTCAAATCTGCAATCTCAATACAAGGGATTAAAATGCCTCTTCTTAAAAAGAGTAGTTCACCCAAAACACGTATTTTCTATCAATTGCACACTCCATGAAGCCTTAAATTCATGGAGATTTTATTTTATTTTATTGCATTCCAAAGCCAATAATTGAATAACAGGCAGAGACTCAAAGAGTCTTCATGGAGGCCAATCATCAGATTATTGGTTTAGGAACGCGACAAAAATAACAAATACATCTCCATGAATTCAAAGCTTCATGGGGTGTGTAATTGACAGAAAATAAGTCATTTTTTAAACTATTTCTTTAACATCTTAAGCCCAGCAGCAGTGGTAGGCAACATGGGCCACAACTAACCTACCAGTGATCTGGCCTGAAATTTGTTTTGTAAATAGTTTACAACATCTGAGTGATAAGACATATAATGTATAATGTCCAAATAGAGAATCGACTACGCCGGAAGAATGCTTATTATGCTTTTATATCTAATTTATGTTGAGAGTGAATGACAGGCACGTCACAAATCAAGCCGTGGGGTGCGATGCGTCGCTGAACCCCTCATAGTGGGATCAATAGATGGGACGCAGCTTTGCATTAATGAAAGCAGGTAGGATTAACGCAGTGCTCTTTCCATCCTCCTTTAAATGCTTCGTTTTAACATTTTGTCTTTAGACTTTTGCGTTAACACCTTCTAAGCCTGGCCGTACTCCCTCGGACTTCCTACTGGGTCCCATCAGCCACGCCGTCTATTCCCGGACTTTTGATATAAATTATAATAAAAAAAAAAAAAACATCGGAAATTCTTCTCTGTGTCTTTTTGGAGCGATCTGAAAGGGTTAATATGCTCTGACAGTCATTTTCTGGTGCTGGGTGTGATACTCCTAATATCCAGCAGGCCACGCCGTTGACTCACATTCTGGATGGATGGCTGGCCAGGAGGAGCCTCATCCTCTCCCCAGTGTTGAAACTCAGCAAGAAGCTCAAACAAGATGGCTGGTCTTTGTCTCTGTTCGTGGATCGCGGTTTCAATCACGTTCGGGCGCCGCTTCTCTATCGCTCCTTTCCCTGCTTCGCCGCACGTAAACGAATGGAATTGATCTCCCCTCCGCCTCGCCAAAGTAAGATCGCCGACCTCTGCAGGATGAATATGTACGCTGTGTCGAGCACTCCAGTACGTGTTGTTATCATGTGGGCTTTGTTTTTTTAAAACATGTTTGTAAATAAATGGCTTATTTCTTCGGCGCTACCTCTGTTCAGAGGGTTCTGCCGCGGCTTGCAACGTGTTAAAGGACAACTTTGGTTTTTGACAACAAGGTTTCATATTTTAGATTGTAATTAGAGAAAAGAAAACGTGAGAGTTAAAATGTTTTCATTTGCTTCGTTCTATTGTTTTATCGCGTTTATCGTGCTAAAATGTGGGGCATACGTACAAGTGGCTAAATATGTCTTTTTAGTCGCAACAAGCCAGCAGTTTCTTTATTGCTATTTACTGTAACACTTCTAGCCCCCATAAGTCACATCCAACCATAAAAGGTTGCGTTGTATCTTGGGAATGGGCTTATTCTGTGTAAAATTACATATTTAGCCACTTGTATGCATGCCCCCAAACACTGAAATAAGAATCTCTAAAACAATAGAAAGAAGTAAATGAAATAATTTTAACACTCATCTTTTATATTATTCTTTAATTACCGGTACAATCTAAAATATGAACCCTTGTTGTAAAAAAACAAAGTTGTCCTTTAAAATGTTCTCACCGTGCTTTAACACATTGCACAGTTTCTCTCCGTTGGTAAGAAGAGACCTTGAGCTTTTGTTTATCACACAAAGAAGTCTGACTAAATTAAATGTCTTCTTAGTTCACCATTCAAATATGTGGCCTTCACAAAAAAGAATTGTGAAGGCCACATTACACAACCATTTCTATCTGCAGGTCACATGCTGGTGCGGTGAGAAACCAAATGTGAGACAGCAAGGCACTGAAGGCAGGAGGTGATGAAATATATATTTAGTATTTAAATGTTACCAGGTGACAAGTAACAAAGACAATAACTCTCAAACATAAACTAACACATGCTACACAAGACAAGGCTCCCACAAGGACCAACTGTGGAACAAAATGTATGACAAATTAGATACAGCCGAGGCAGACAGGAACATAGAAATAAGAACACTATAAGACCATATAATACAATTAATTACAAAACCTAGACAATGAATGAGGCACAAAGTCACAAAAAGTCTCAACCGTGACAGTCTCTAACATTTGATTAAACATTTGAAGGCGGTAAAATAGCCATTGATTATGTTCTGGCAGACTGGCCCACCATCTAATGGCTTAGAAAACAACTGGCCTAAGGCCAGACGTACTTGATGACCCCATACCCTATAGTATACTGTATATACACACTGTACTTAGTGGTACGACAAATAGCAAACTAGCAGAGGCGTTGTGAGCTTGCACCGTAAAGCTGCTAGTTGTGCCATTTGTCATACCACCAAGTATATCTTCTATTTTCACTTGTTTAGTTTTTGATAATTGTGACTTTATTTGAAGATTTTCACCTATAATGACACCCCCAAAATAGGGATACCAGGGTTAATGTGGTTGAACGAAAGGTTTAAATAGTAAACAATGGATTATAATAGAGAACTAGAAAAGTGTGCTCCTCGGAGCACAGGTCTCCGCAAACATCTTGATCACATGACCCGAGATAATGTATACGAATGTGTGTGAATTTTGAACCAAATATTTAGGAGTAGTAGCAAAAAGTATTTAAAAAAAAAAAAAAAAAAAAAAAAAAGGGGGAAAAAAAAAATTTGCGTCATGATCCAGAGAATCCAGTGGTAAACAGATGTTGATTGTACAACCTACGGTTCAAGAGTTATAAGCGAGAGTTGTTGCGCAACCATGAGGAGATTTCAAATGATGTGGGATAGAGATTTGTCCTTGGTTTAGTGGGAATGTGCGTGCAAAGTTTCCCAGCAATAAGACGCTGCATTTATGATGTGTGGAATTTTGTGCAAAAGGCCACCCAAAAAGGTAATCAGAATGGAATATATGAGAAATGTGAGTGATATGTCTTGATCACATGACTACAGAGATAGTCTGTAGTCATGTGCACTGATTTGCATGAGGTTTGGACAAAATCTCTAGTAGTAACAAAAATCACACCCGTGTGAAGTGGAGCTGTGTGTGTGTGTGTGTGTGTGTGTGTGTGTGTGTGTGTGTGTGTGTGTACCGATTTGTGTGACATTTGAAGAAAATATGTAGGAAAAGGAGCAAAAAGTGTGTTTTGGAGAAAATTCAAGATGGCGGAAAATCTATCATGGCGCAAATGGGCGTGGCCTATATGGGGAGATGCGTCATGACCCAAGGAATCCAGGGAAAAAATATTTTTAATTTTCCGACCTACGGTTCAAGAGTTACAGGCCAAAACGTAAAGTGGGGTGTTATGGCGCCACCATGCGGCCAAATGACACAATTATTTTTTATTTAATCCTTGAAACCATTATGAACCTCCTCTCCAAGTCTTGAAACTCTAGCCCCTATGGTTTGCGAGAGACAAATAATTGAATGTGAGTTTTTGCGATTGCCATTATAAGTCAATGGGGAAAATTAATTCACTAATAAATTAATATCAATTAAACTATTGAACCTTTCTCTTAGCAAGTTACTAGCCCACTATTCCCGAGTAAGCCGGTCGATTTGACATATGGCGCGAGTGTGTGGTGGCAAAACTGTGGGACTAGTAGCGTGCCGAAGTCAGGCTACATACAGACACACACACAGACAGACACACAGACAGACAGACCCACAAAGCTACGTATAGGGAGCCTGTGTTTCACACAGCTCCAAAAATACCTGATGGGAGTGTACATACAAAGTTTCCTGTCGATTGGTACAGAGGTGCTTGTAGCATGTCGTGCAAAACGGACCCCTCCAGCAAACTTTGAAAGTCAATCATAGTCAATCAGAATGCATCAGGTGCATCTTGATGACATGACTACGGAGATAATGTGTACCAATTTGGGTGAGGTTTGGGGGTAGTAGAAAAAGCAATTCATGATTTGAGTCATTTTGTTCAAAACGGGCAACTCCTGCCAACTTTGGAAGCCAATCAGGATGGAATATGAAAAATCATACAGATGTGTCTAAATCGAATCACTACAGAGATAATGTGTACTGATTGCAGCACTCAACATTATAAATGGCCCGCTGGCCCGTTTGTACTTTTTAGAGTGACAGGGCCACCAGAACTCATCAGGGACTTGCCCGTTGGGCCAGTGAATGTAATGCCTTGAAAATAAAACGAATAAAAACGTTTATCTAATTTCACATCAGTATTCCTTGTGGTACTACTGTTTTGTAATAATTTCGGTGAAATCGTCTCGTAATTACCGCTAAAATATAACGTTGCGTGATCCCGATCAAAGACGAGCAAAGTGCCTTCTGCGTGCATCGTGCGGTGCGTGTGTACATCAGCTGCAGTCAGTTACACAAGGAAGAGCAGCCAGCCTGCTTAGAGATGGGACATTCGTGAACGAATCGAGTCTTTTGAACGGCTCTTTGAAATGAACGTAGCTATAGTAACTAGAATGAGCCAGTCTTTTGAACGGCTCTTTGAAAGGAACGGATCCCAGAGATCCGGCTCACTTCAAAGAGCCATAAATCCCATCTCTACTGCTACTGTAGCTGATGCTGCTAACAGCGTTAGCTTCTATAGATTGTTGACAGCGGAGCGCTGTTGCCCTGCTGTTCAGCATCCAATGTCACCGCGTGTCAGAATCAGAAAGTACAATAGACAAGTTATGTTCTTGAAGTTGGGGAAAGGTCCATTACTATAGGAGAGATTGACGCTGTCGCTGTGTGTCTAGTGAACGAGAGAGGGGGGCGGTCCTGTGTGTGTGTGTGTGTGTGTGTGTGCGTGTGTGTGTGTGTGTGCGTGCACGCGCGCGGTGCGTGTGGAACGCATTCGGCAAATTTGTTTCTTTTAACGGTTGTAGTCTAGATATTTAGAATCAACGTGTAATGTAGCCTATTGAGAATATGTATATCAAATGAGAAGATCATCTCTTCTCATTTGATGAGAGTAGACTGAGTGTCTCAGTGTCAGAGATGGATGGATGAGGGACAGACAGCTTAGCATGTAACAGAAGAGTGGGAACTTTGATGTCAAATTTGGCAATTATTTTCCTAAATGTTGCATACATGATTGAACATGATTGAACATTCCACAGTTAAGGTCTAATATTTCTATAATTGCTGTCCTATGCTTCTATCTTCTGTATAACTGACTAGCTGGAGCAGGAATGTATACACAGTTTGTAAATATGATGCAATTATGCCAGAATAAACCATTAGCCTTGGATCAAGAATATCATAGATGTATTTTATTTAAATGTTTATATCATCTATAAAATACAGCTTTGATAGCCTTGATCCTATGCTAATTAACCCCACATTAGGAGATCCTGGGAAGGCAGACAGACAGCTGTCAATCTGGGCTGGGGCCCTCACCAGTTAAGCAGGCTACAGCTGGCGTTAAGAGTAGGCCTACATGTTATTGAATCAAATAGTTGTTTTTATGGGGAATGATATTTTGAATGGTGAAAGGGACAGGACAGTACAGTTCACTCCTATGTCCTATGTTAAAAAAAAAGACGCTAGTATCGAGGATGAAGGAGGACGCAAGTTTTGCGCACACACGCGTGTCAGGGCCAGTGATCATCAAAATCCACTGGCCCTGAGGGCCAGTAGTAAATTTCCCTTAACTCTTTCTCAGCCCCCTTAAATCTGGCTCTAAGTCTCTACTGCCGGATTTTTCACTCATTTTGGGGGACGATTACGCATCGTCTGTAGAGTGTATTGCACACCACACCCATATGACTGGAAAGGCCTGCTCGCGCTCTTTCCGATACATCAAACTAGAAAATCTGTATCTTGTTCTATAGTCTAGTAAATGGCAACTTTATAAAGATTGTTTTGCTATCAAAACAGCCTTTTTGCATAGACATTTTGAGATAAACGACTTTTTAGTATAATAAATAGAATATCTATTCATTCTACTGTGAATATACCAACTTCCATATACGTATGGAAAGATCAATTCGCCCTCTTTACAAATCCGCCAAGTAGTAAGTTGCTATCATTTTCTATTGTTTAGAAATAGGGCTGTTTGTAGGCGATGTAATCACCAAAACAGCTTTCTGAATACATGTTTTCGAAAGGATGCTATCAAACATAACTCTTTTCAGCCTTCTATTTTTGGCTTCAATGATGCATCAGGCAGTATGTTTTCAAACAAATGGGTAAACAAATACGTGTTTTACAGACTTTTCAAGTATAAAGGCACATTTCAGCTCAATCCCTCAAGTTATGTGGACAATAGACCTATAAGGGCTCTGGTCCATACTGATAGCAGTGGATGCAGGCACGCCTGTCATCCACACGGCGGCGCTGTCTATCTCAGAATGCAGTCTGATGCATGTCTTGAGTTTACATCAATAAACACACGCAACGTGCATGTGTTTACGTTGTGTCACTGTCTCTCTCTCTCTCTCTCTCTCTCTCTCTCTCTCTCTCTCTCTCTCTCTCTCTCCCCCCCCCCCCTCTGCAACGTGCAACATGCATGTGCACGCGAACATGGGCATGCGCACGCACACGTGCACTCTTACTGTTTTCTTTTTTGTTTTTCTTTACATATCTACTGCATAGTACTGTGTTCTATTTGTCTGTCATTCAATGTTATATGAGATATATGGTTTACTATGGAAATAAGCCTAGTATTTTCATGGATCTCCTTTTAGTAGACCTTGTACCAGTGAATGAAACTGTACCTTTTCCTATGCAAACTTCTAATAAAGTCTTCAATCAATCAATCAATCAATCAATCAATCAATCAATCAATCAATCTCTCTCTCCCCAACTTTCTCTCTTGTATCACGGCTGTGAGAGAGAGAGAGAGAGAGAGAGAGAAATTAGAGCAAGAGAGAGAGAGCAGTGTAACAGAGCGAGTGGGTCGAGAGACATAGAGAGTCTGCTACACACTCTCTCTCCCTTTTTTTTCCGCGAGAGGTAGAGAGACATATAGACACGGTGAGAGATTGCCGTCCATCCAGCAAGTCCTCAGTAGTATAGTAAAGCACTAAACTAAACCCCCCCCACCATACACATGGCTGCTGCTACGTGAATGCCGTCCATCCAGCAATCCCAGGCCTGGGGAGGACGGTCATGTACCAAATCACCATGGTAACACAAGGTAACACAAGCTGATTGGCCACACAATGGTAACCATGGTGATTTTAGTCATTCCAGGGCCCAGGACGGCTGAATCCAAGCGTCAGTGATACATATGCTCCTAATCTTGTAAAGACATTCCAGCGTCAACCTTAGCTTTTTCTGAACTGACGCCGCTGAGCTAAACGCCCTGCTCGATCGGCGGTGGTCCGCGGACCACGGCCGATCGAGCAGGGCGTTTAGCTCAGCGAAAAAAAAAGGTATGGCAAAAAAAAGGTATGGCAAAAAAAAAAAAAAAAAAGCTGTCTTTCACGCACGCGAGGCCCGGCGTGCAAGACACCAGTCATGTTGCCATACCTTTCCAACAGGCACGATTACAGTACATTTTATTATATTCCCCCTGTAGCCAAGGTATGTGAGCTGCCATAGCTTGCCATACCCAATTGACGCCTCTCTTTTAGCTTGGCTTGTGAGACCTGGCTCACACTACCAACAACAACACTGGATCTTACTTTTACTACTGTCTGTTACTACTACAAACTATGGATGGACTATACAAAAGGTAAATATAATTATGATGTGTTTTTCTGTGATCTGAGACAGTTTGTTGTGTTTGGGCTGGTGATTTGAGACTTTACTGTGATGATCACCTCAAACAATGTCAGCTGTTGGGGAAAAAAAAGAGAGAGAGAGAGAGAGAGAGAGTGGTCGAGAGACATAGAGACAATTTGGGGAGTGAAAGATTGCTTACTGAGAGAGAGAGAGGGAAATTAGAGCAAGAGAGAGAGAGAGAGGTGTAGCAGAGCAAGTGGTCGAGAGACATAGAGACACGGGGAGTGAAAGACCGCTTACTAAGAAAGAGAGAGAGGGAAATTAGAGCAAGAGAGAGAGAGAGGTGTGGCAGAGCGAGTGGTTGAGAGACATAGAGAGTCTGCTACACTCTCTCTCTCGTCCTGGGCCCTGGAATGACTAAAATCACCATGGTTACCATTGTGTGGCCAATCAGCTTGTGTTACCTTGTGTTACCATGGTGATTTGGGTCCTCCCCAGGCCTGGGATTGCTGGATGTACGGCATTCACGGCAAGGATCAGCCATGTGTTTGGGGGGGGGGGTTTAGTTTAGTGCTTTAGTATACTACTGAGGACTATACTTCTACAGCCGTTACAAAAAGTTTTACTGGATCGTCATGGTTCTTACTTTTACTACTGTCTGTTACTACTACAAACTATGGATGGACTATACAAAAGGTAAATATAATTATGATGTGTTTTTCTGTGATCTGAGACAGTTTGTTGTGTTTGTTGTTGGGGAAGGCTTTGAAGTTGAAAAAAAAAAATACTAGCTCTTTCTCTTTTTTCCTCTCCTCAAACACACACACACACACACACACACACACACACACACACACACACACACACACACACACACACACACACACACACACACACACACACACACACACACACACACACACACACACACACACACACACACACAGTGTCTCTCAGTGTCTCTCTCTCTCTCTCTCTCTTTTTATCAATCAGCCATCTCAATTGCTCTCACTCGGCTAGAATGCCAAGACGGTTCCCACAGCTCTTGTGTCTGGTGATTGTTGTGGTAATGTGATGTGATTTTCTCTGATCTGAGACAGCTGGTTTGTGTTTGGGCTGGTGATTTGAGGCTTTCCTTTGATGTGGTTCACTCCAAACAATGTCAGAAGTTGGGGAAGGCTTTGAAGTTTCAAAAAAAAAAAAAAAAAAAAAAGTGCGTAAAAGTGCGTGTCGGCTGGGAGGCTCTTGCGCAAAATTGCGTAATAGTGCGTTCAGGCTGAGAAAGAGTTAATGTCTACCCCTGCTGATTGTCATGATGTTTGCACAAAATCTGTAGGAGTGATCTGCCTCCTGGTGGCGCAGGCAGATGTGAAAGGTTTGGGGGCAGAGGTTCTGCTCTGGACTCCAGGGAGTGTGCATGCACAGCTTTGCGTTGACTGGTCCAACGATTAGCTGACCACAGACACACAAAGAAAACAAAGCTTCTTACCGTACTGCCTGCAAAACCCGGGTGGTTCCATCCCAGCACAGAGTAACCACCTGTAATACACACACGTTTAAAATGCTAAGTATCTCATTTTCTAAAAGTTCAAAATAATGACTGACACCACCCTTAAAAATGACTTTCATTTCAGCAATGTTTTTATAAGAATATACTAAAGGCCCTCACACCTGTGTACGTCGCACCGCCGATCCAACGTTGGGGGCTTTGTCAGAGTACAGAGATTTCTGTACCGGTCTATCAGTGTCCCTTTTATACCCATATATGGAGATATACCTGATGTCATTAGTATATACACATCCGTGCAAGTACAGTATTGCGGCCGTCAGTCTGGTTTCCCTAACAGGGCATCATCTGGGAATGCCCATACAGTATATATGGACATATTGTGTCAGTCTCATGTGGTCTATGGGGAATGCCCATATATGGACATAGTGTGTCAGTCTCATATAACGTCACAGTCTCTATGATGTCAGATGCCCATATATGGACATAATGTGTCAGTCTCATGTTGTCTATGCCGTCAGACATCTATGATGTCAGACGTCAGTCATCTCCATATTTGGGAAATAATTATAAATGTTTTGGTCAAAGTCGATCCCATGCCAAAGTGCCAGCCGTCACCCAGGCGGATGCGTGCACGCGCCCATGTGCACGCGCCCTTGTGTGTGATTTACCGTACTAGTGTAATCTACGAACAAAGGACTCCAAATTGAAGTATGCAAGTAATTCCCACGTTTCCTCACCTTCCAATGGCGTGTTCATGCAGCCAACCTCATAGAAGCCTGCATTCCCCTCACAACAGATCACCTAGAGCAAGGTCAAGGGAGGTCATGGTAAACTCTGGTACATGAGGGTACTTAAAAAAAACACATGAAATTAAAAATGTATTTTTCACTCTCGTAGGGGATATCCATTGTTACAATGGAGATATAACTAACAACGAATAACTATGCATAATCGTGAATCATGATTTTATTCACCTGTGCGATTCCCATAGCTAAAACCCTTCCACCACATGCAGCTGATTATCATTACGGGGACGCCAACAGGGCTGCTGCTGCTACTCTGTTCTGAATCTAATTCAAGATGACGGCCGGGCCGGACAGTGCATTACAATTGACTTTACCTCACAGTTTGTTAACAAATATTGTTATAGCAAAATAGAATACAGGCAGGAGGCAGAGCCAGCAAAAATGTATGTGTTGTGTCGTTGTCCATGGTGCTGAACCATTCACCAACCAGTGAATGTAGATCATAATGGATATTTTAATGTCCAGGGCAGGGAGGTTTCAATAAAGTGTGTGTGGTTCTTTCTGTTTCTCTCATGTACACAATTACAAAGTAGGGATCGACCGATTATCGAAACGGGCGATAATCGAAGTCGATATTCATAACATTTATTAATATCGCAAAATATCGATATCGAGAAAAAAAAAGTTGAAAACAATTTTGATATATTTTCTTTTAATATTTATTTATTTTTTGCATCTTGGTTACTGATTTTCAACGATTTCCTGCTGCGGAATACGTTTTTAACGCTATTCTTGTATGTGGCGACTAGATTTGAGCCTCTAGACATTTAGGATGGGAAAAATATATAAATTAATTAACCACTATTTAAAATTGGGGGATACATATTTTTATTTTTTTCCTTAACTCTTTGAGTGCCACCCCGTTCACCACTAGAGGGCGCCCAGTGGCCATAGAAAATCCCATAGAGATATGCTGGTATATGCAGAAGCCCTGCAGCCATGACTTGCCTGAACACTTTCCTTTGTGCATGTACAGGAAGAGGATGAAGTTAGCTTGAAGTTAGCTATTGGCTACCAAGCATTTTAGAAGATCTATTTTCTGCAATTTAGCCACGATTAAACCTTGCACACCTCATGCATGGGAAAAAAACAGAGAAGAATGAGCTCTAAAAAATCCAATGCAATCCTGGATTGCATTGGAGTGGATTTGTGCAGTTTGTTCACAGCTTTCAAACAAAAAAATCCGATTGGAAATCCGTTCAGGCATTCTTGAGATAATGGCCATTATGTTTTACATGTTATGTAAACAAAAATGGCTGCCCTGTATGTTAGATGGGGTTGTATGGGGTGGAACATGCAAAATCGCGATTGAAATCATGTTCACCAGATTTGATGGGGTCCAAAAAAAAAAAAAAAAAAAAATCAAAAAAAAAAAAAAAAAAAAAATCTTTTTTTTTTTTTTTTTTTAAAGCCGAACTAGTTCGGGATCGGCACTCTGCGATACGCTAATAAAGCCGAACTAGTTCGGGATTGGCACTCAATGAGTTAAAATGCATATCGGTTCATAATATCGGTTGTCGGCCTCTTTGATCACAACTTATTAATTGATATCGAAATCGAACACGAAAATCCCATATCGGTCGACCCCTATTACAAAGGGTATGTAGGAAAAAAGAAATCCCTGATTAAGTGCAACCGAACCTGTTTATTACTGCTGAACATGCACAGGTCAATGTGCTCGCCTCCTGCTTGTCATAACTCATCTAGCTCGTCAAGCCCACACATTTTGAATCATAACCTTTGACTAACTGACGTCAAAACATAATTAACACAACAAATTAGCGATCAGACTTGTTTGAATTAAAGAAATCTGTTAGAATTACGCGTGTGATCTTGAGACCAGGGACGTGCTGTTCACAGTTCACACACTGTATAAAAATAACACAGTTTTGGCTCTGTGGCTCACAATACATGTTGCTGTCCCATTTACCTAGTCTGCAAGTCAATACCAATTTCTTCTTTACAAAACACAAGGATTAGCTGTGGAAAGTCACGTACACAGCCGTGACCTCCTAATGGAGATAATGCTTTATCCATAGCTTTATCAGAGTGTGGAGTTGACTGGGTCATTAGTCATAAAAACAAAAACAGCAGTGTGGATATTTTACCAGAGTCTTTCCGTTCTCTTCTCTGTCTCCCCTCCGATCAACAAACATGGTGTCAATCTCATTTCCATCACAGGCGACAAGTTTGTTCCTTTGGCCGTCAAACTGCAACAAAACAACAACAAAACATAAAACACGAAGGTGAGGACGTTCAGCATTTATCAAAGGAGGTGTGGGTGTTGTGCGTGCATGCGCGCGCGTCATATTGATTTTGTCATCTGGCGTCTCTTTTGTGCGAACATGAAAACAAGAACACCTTTTGATATTTGTCTGGTGCAACACTTTTTTAATTATCCCCTTGGGTGTGTGTGTGTGTGTGTGTATGTATAATATATATATATATATACAAAGTATTCATTATTTATATATTTATTTGTTACTTGTACAATACTTGCTCTTTGTTTCATATTTAATGTGCCTTCTTTTTTTCATCATGCCTTCACTGTGGTCGGCTGTCCTCACCTCCTCTATTAGTCGAGCCTGGCCTTGCTGAAGCATATGCCTCATGGCTTTCTGCAGTAAGCCCACCGATCCTGGATACAGCATCCTCCGCCCAAATGAGTGGGCGATGAGAAAACTGTTGAGACGGAGAACACGAGAGAGAGAGAGTTAAATGTGAGAGAACAGTGCTTTAGCAAAGATATAGACAGAAGAGAGGACAGGGGTCAAATAAAACTCAACCCCAACACTGCATACTGAATATGCAATAGGTAAGCACCAAAGCAAATGTACCAGTAAGACTCCCTAATCGGGAGATAAGCGACCGTTGGTCGCTTATCTCCATAAATAGGCCAAAAAGTAGTTTGTGCAAAATCGTCCTGATGGTGGCGCTAGATGGGACAGATGCGTTGTGATTACATGACTGTAGAGATACTGTGTACTGGTGTGCATGATTTTAGGGCAAAATCTGTAGGAGCAGGGTGACTGTAGAGATACTGTGTAGTGGTTTGTGTGATTTTAGGGCAACAGGCAGATCTTGATAGTGGACCCAGGTCTGTTTATTTAAGCATGGAGGCTCATCCTTCCTGGACTCCCTGGTGTGAAGGGGTGTGTGTGTGTGTGTGTGTGTGTGTGTGTGTGTGTGTGTGTGTGTGTGTGTGTGTGTGTGTGTGTGTGTGAGAGAGAGAGGACAGTGGCAACATTCCTTGCCACTTGGCAGGTCACACATTATGTTTGAGAGAGAGAGAGAGTGTGTGTGTGTGTGTGTGTGTGTGTGTGTGTGTGTGTGTGTGTGTGTGTGTGACACAGAGAGAGCAGCCCCGTTGGGGTGGTCATTTGGTCATTTTTGCACATTTGGTAATTTTTTACACCTGGGGGTCCCCCAGGGACCTGGGGGGAGAGACAGCCGCTGGCCGCCGCGTCCACGTCCATGGACGCGACCGTGGACGCGTCCATGGACGCGGCCGCGAAAAAAACGTCCGTGGACGCGAGGCCGCGTCCACGGACGCAAACGGCCGGCCGTCCCGGCCGTGGACGCGACCGTGGACGCGGCCGTGGACGCAGACGGCCGGGGACGCGGCCGTGGACGCGGCCGTGGACGAGGCCGCGGCCGTGGACGCAAACGGCCGGCCGTGGACGCAAACGGCCGGCCGTGGACGGGTCCATGGACGAGGTCGCGAAAAAAAGGCAGCGAAAAAGAAAAAAAAAGGTGTCTATTGTATGTATTTTTTGATGGAGAATTCAAATATTACCTTCTTTTTGGGATAGGACAACTCTAACCTGCATCAATTGGTATTTTATAATTGCCAATTGTACCCTATCCATCTCAAAAACAAATTGGATGTCTATTGTATGTATTTTTTGATGGGGAATTCAAATGTTACCTTCTTTTTTAGATATGACAACTCTGACCTGCATCAATTGGTGCATCAACCTACTTACTATCTATCTATCTATCTATCTATCTATCTATCTATCTATCTATCTATCCATCTATCCATCTATCTATCCATCTATTTATTTATACTTCACCTTTAGTCCAGAAGAGAGTTCAGCCTCAGGAACTTGCACACATGGAACTGTGTCATGACTGTGTCATGGAGCTAAAACAGAGCCATGTTAAATACTCACAATGACTCTGATGGACCAATCAGGGTGGTGGTGGGGGGAGGGATCAACAATAGACAGAAACTGGATAATGCTTTGTTAACTGTCCCACCTAAGTCCCTGCTAGTCTGAACAAACATCACCTTCCCTCTCATAACACTACTACTACTACATTTATATAAAGCTGCTCTTGCATTTGAATTCAAGTCTGACACAAGTTAAGGTTAACTTAGGTAGTATTTCATTTTGCTGGCTTTTAGGGTCTGTGTGAGTGTGTAGGCTCACAAATTATTATAATTGTCATTAAGTGACTCTGAGATCTATCCATCCATCCATCCATCCATCCATCCATCCATCCATCCATCCATTTATTTATACTTACTGTTTACATTTTCTATAAATATTTATTTCTATATAAAACTTTATTGTGTGCCTTTTCTTGTTGCTAAAGAGTCCATTTGTTCACTAGACATTAAGTCAAGGTTACTATTTTGAGTTGAAGCTAAGTGTTTTATTGCTTTGTGGTTTAACATGATTTAAAAGGCAAATTCATTGTTATGGTTACTTTAGAAGACTGCTTTTGCATTCATGAGTTAAGAGAGCCAAGCTAATTCAAAGAGTTAGGTTAAAGGAACACAAAACATGACCTAACTCACAGCTGCCATTGGACAGACAGTTACAACATACTCTTATCTTTCACAGAACAGACAATTATCATTTATTTGATCTATTTGAGACTATGTAGCTGCTCTAGCGGAAATAGAGCATTATATCAGCCTATTCAATTGATAATGACCAATGGGTGCCAGTTTCTAAGTAGTTAAAGCATATTAACATAACAATATATGTGGCCTAGACATGGACATTGCCCAATCAACTCGTAATCTACAGAAATGTCCACCACATCACACAGTATAAAACCTAGTAGGCTTAGTGGATTACCTATGTTAAATCATGTCAGGTTAGTTTGGTTCAAGATTCAAGTATAATAATTTATGAGACAAAAATGTAAACAGCACAAATGTACAATCACATCTAGGCTAGAATGATAACATAAAGTCCTGACTACTCCTTGTTATTGTGGTCCTAAATACTACAATGATTAGTTTGGATGCATTGCTTCTATCATGTCCAATTAAAAATAAATACATTACATACATACAGAAATCTGCCTTCTCCTGTATTGTATTAGTGACATTCATTATAAATAGTAAAATAACAGGACAGAGCAAAAAAGGCCTCTGTTGTGTATTTATCTGATCACATGCAATCAGACACTCACACTGCACAGCAATACTTTATTACAGGCTCAAGGCCCACAGGGTAAGAAGACCATACATTACAAAGATAATAATTAAAAAAACAACAACAGAGTACATTCACCAAGCCCCAACAGAGCTAAAAAGGCACTCATGCCAGTGGCCTCTAACGGTAGACATGTACCTGACAGAGTTTTCCCCACATTGGTTACAGATATAAGGTTTCTCTCCGGTGTGAATTTGTTGGTGTATTTTGATATGTTCCAGTCTAGGAAAGCTCTTTCCACACTGGTCACAGCAATAAGGTTTCTTTCCAGTGTGATTTTTCTGGTGTGCTTTGAGATGATGAATATCACTGAACCTTTTCTCACACTGGACACAGCAGTATATGGCTTCTCACCAGTGTGGATTTTCAGGTGTCTTTTCAGAGCCGTCTTCAGAGTGAACCTTTTCCCACATTGGTGACAGCAGTAAGGTCTCTCTCAAGTGTGAATCTTCTTGTGTTGTACGAGGCTAGATTTTACAGTGAAACGTTTGCCACAGTGTTCACAGCAGTAAGGCTTTTCTTCGGTGTGAAATCTCTGGTGTACTTTCAGAGCAGCCGTTAAACTGAACTTTTCCCCACATTGGACACAGCTGTACGGTTTCTCTCCTGTGTGAATTCGTTCATGTATTTTGAGATAAGACAATCGAGTAAAGCTTTTCCCACACTGGTCACAGCAATAGGGCTTCTCTCTAGTGTGAATTCTCTGGTGTTCTTTTAAAATCCCCTTTTGAACAAATCTTTTCCCACACTGGTCACAACAATAAGGTTTCTCTCCAGTATGTGAACGCTTATGATCTTTTAATTGTCCAGACGAGCAAAATACTTCCCACATTGTTCACAGCTGAATGGCTTCACTCCGGTATGAATTCTCTGGTCTACTTTGAGATAATAAATTGAGCTGAAGGCTTTTTCCACATTGGTCACAACAGTACTGTCTTGGTTTAACTGAGGACAGCACAGGACAGGGAGAGAAAACACACACCTGATAAGAGCCAGATTCACACATTGATCAGCATTTAAGTAACATCATCATTATTATTGTTGAGTCTGAAAAGAACAATACAATGTGATAGATCTTTACACATCTGACCCATAACATTATTAGCAATTCACATGGTTACTATAATAGGTGAGTCTTCTAGCTTTTAAAAAAAATATATGTCATTAATTCTTTCTCTTACTAAGTGGAACATCCCACTTCTTAATTGTATATTATTTGGAAAGGGTTGAGTAGCAAAATGTTTGCCATAAATTCAATGCTGAGTTGCATTTGTTTTCCTACATTTCCCCTTCAATGTATTATTACAATGTATTTACTATTTCTTACTTAGGTCTACTTAACTTTGTATTTTTACATTATTATATTGATCAACATTAACACATAGTGTGTGTTAGGTTAGGTTAGTTGCAGAGGCCTTTTTTGCTCTGTCCTGTTATTTTACTATTTATAATGAATGTCACTAATACAATACAGGAGAAGGCAGATTTCTGTATATGTAATGTATTTATTTTTAATTGGACATGATAGAAGCAATGCATCCAAACTAATCATTGTAGTATTTAGGACCACAATAACAAGGAGTAGTCAGGACTTTATGTTATCATTCTAGCCTAGATGTGATTGTACATTTGTGCACATTTTTGGCTCATAAATTATTATACTTGAACCTTGAACCAAACTAACCTGACATGATTTAACATAGGTAATCCACTAAGCCTACTAGGTTTTATACTGTGTGATGTGGTGGACATTTCTGTAGATTACGAGTTGATTGGGCAATATCCATGTCTAGGCCACAT
Organism: Nannobrachium achirus; assembly: GCF_963921795.1. NCBI lineage: Eukaryota > Metazoa > Chordata > Actinopteri > Myctophiformes > Myctophidae > Nannobrachium > Nannobrachium achirus. The sequence goes on along the minus strand of NC_137811.1, from coordinate 61,707,210 downwards.
ATATTGTTATGTTAATATGCTTTAACTACTTAGAAACTGGCACCCATTGGTCATTATCAATTGAATAGGCTGATATAATGCTCTATTTCCCCTAGAGCAGCTACATAGTCTCAAGTAGATAAAATAAATGATAATTGTCTGTTCTGTGAAAGATAAGAGTATGTTGTAACTGTCTGTCCAATGGCAGCTGTGAGTTAGGTCATGTTTTGTGTTCCTTTAACCTAACTCTTTGAATTAGCTTGGCTCTCTTAACTCATGAATGCAAAAGCAGTCTTCTAAAGTAACCATAACAATGAATTTGCCTTTTAAATCATGTTAAACCACAAAGCAATAAAACACTTAGCTTCAACTCAAAATAGTAACCTTGACTTAATGTCTAGTGAACAAATGGACTCTTTAGCAACAAGAAAGGGCACACAATAACTCCACACAACTGAGTTTTATATAGAAATAAATATTTATAGAAAATGTAAACAGTAAGTATAAATAAATAGATGGATGGATGGATGGATGGATGGATAGATCTCAGAGTCACTTAATGACAATTATAATAATTTGTGAGCCTACACACTCACACAGACCCTAAAAGCCAGCGAAATGAAATACTACCTAAGTTAACCTTAACTTGTGTCAGACTTGAATTCAAATGCAAGAGCAGCTTTATATAAATGTAGTAGTAGTAGTGTTATGAGAGGGAAGGTGATGTTTGTTCAGACTAGCAGGGACTTAGGTGGGACAGTTAACAAAGCATTATCCAGTTTCTGTCTATTGTTGATCCCTCCCCCCACCACCACCCTGATTGGTCCATCAGAGTCATTGTGAGTATTTAACATAGCTCTGTTTTAGCTCCATGACACAGTCATGACACAGTTCCATGTGTGCAAGTTCCTGAGGCTGAACTCTCTTCTGGACTAAAGGTGAAGTATAGATAGATAGATAGATAGATAGATAGATAGATAGATAGATAGATAGATAGATAGATAGATAGATAGATAGATAGATAGACAGATAGATAGATAGATAGTAAGTAGGTTGATGCACCAATTGATTTAGGTTAGAGTTGTCATATCTAAAAAAGAAGGTAACATTTGAATTCCCCATCAAAAAATACATACAATAGACATCCAATTTGTTTTTGAGATGGATAGGGTACAATTGGCAATTATAAAATACCAATTGATGCAGGTTAGAGTTGTCCTATCCCAAAAAGAAATTAATATTTGAATTCTCCATCAAAAAATACATACAATAGACATCCAATTTGTTTTTTAGATGGATGGGGTACAATTGGCAATTATAAAATACCAATTGATGCAGGTTAGAGTTGTCCTATGCAAAAAAGAAGGTCATATTTGAAATCTCCATCAAAAAATACATACAATAGCCACCTTTTTTTTTCTTTTTCGCTGCCTTTTTTTCGCGGCCTCGTCCATGGACCCGTCCACGGCCGGCCGTTTGCGTCCACGGCCGGCCGTTTGCGTCCACGGCCGCGGCCTCGTCCGGCCGTTTGCGTCCGTGGACGCGGCCTCGCGTCCACGGACGTTTTTTTCGCGGCCGCGTCCATGGACGCGTCCACGGCCGCGTCCATGGACGTGGACGCGGCGGCCAACGGCTCTTGCTGCCTGGGGGTCCCCGAAACTCCGGGGGTCCTTGGAGGTTGTAGTTTGGCAGGCAAGGAGTGTGTGTGCAAAATCTGGCATGGATCGGGGCAACGGTTGCAGAGATATGAGCAGGGCAAAAGTGTGACGTGTGACGTGTGACAGAGGGAGTGACGGAGGGACAGCCGGTGGAGGTTTGGATAGTGTGCAAGTAACTGCGACCTACGGTCGCAATTGATAGTAAAGTACACACAAATGATACTGAAAGCATTTTTCTTGCAGCTGTTAACCACTTAGGCCCTAGTGTATGATCAATATAGCGATAGCTCGATCTACAAGCTCACATATTTGTTGTGATGTGTTGTGAGCTTTTAGTTCTACTATATTCAGTACTGCCCAAAATAGGGAAGCCAGGTTGAGAGTGATTAAGAAGATATAATGTAGAATAGTGTCCTGACATGACTTAGGTATGGTGAGTGACCAGACAACCCAGTCTGGAAGATACAGGCATATTATTATACTGTATTGTTGTATGTGTCATAGTATATTAGAGAAACAGCACATTCGAGACGCGGAGCACTCGTGGTGCGGCACGGGGCGGAGCAAGCGGTCGCCACAACAACGTACTCCAGGCGGTGCGCCGCTCTATTGTCCACGACACTGCGAGCGGCTACCGAAGCCCCCCTGTATCCACGAAGCCCAAACGAGTTACGAGGCCCCCCTGGGTCCACGAAGCCCCAAGCGGCGCGAAGGCCAGCGGACCTTGGTCCTGCTCTTCGCCCCCGAGCGCCGCAGGCGCGAGTGGCCGCGAAGAGCGGGCCAGGGCCGCGCGGCCGGCGGAGCGCCGCGCGAGTTACGAAGCCGTGGTGAATGCAATCGTTATATTTATGCCCAGGCCGTAAGGCCTGGGCAAGCGCACGTTAAACGCCCTGTCCAAGTGACTACAATGGAGCTAATGGCTAGGCTAGGCTAGGCTAGGCTAGGCTAGGCTAGTAAATAAAGAGTAAACACTTCCGGTCTGCGGCGAGTTCAAAGCGTGACGTAACTCTTATATACACTCTGGTGAATGGCAGAGCAGTGGCTGACGTCGCCATCTGGTGGTGATTAGTGTGTGGTGAACGTCAAAACGAGTGCTCCTTGACAACTTTTACTGGTTTCTTGAACATACTGTAACATATGTATCTGGTAAATGCACATGTTTTTGTGTGTGTTGTGTAAAACGGTGTGTACCCGATGATGTGGCAGGGCATAGTGCGGACAGAGCTGAGAACACTGTCTGCTGTTCCTCTCGTTCTGGGCTCCGGTTTGAGCAGGGAGACACCTGCCTTGGACAACTTCCTGTCTCACACACAGACAGACACACACACACACACACACGGTCAAAGGAATAAAAAGCCATGAGACATACTGTACAGTGCATAACCCATACCACTTGTGTGCCATTTACAGTACTAGAAGCTGGGCCGCCCGAACTCGGCGACCTGGCCAACTCGGAACAATGTAAATAGGGAATGAATGCCCCGCCCTTTAATGCAAACCCCATTATACCTGTTTTCATAGGACCCGTTTTGACCATTTGTCTGCCTGTGTCCATTTATGCCCATATATGGAGATATCTGTATCTGTCTGTCTGTCGGTGTCCATTTTATGTCCATATATGGAGATCACTGCAGTTATAGTTCTGGGTCCATTTTATGCCCATATATGCCCATATATGGAGATATCTGTCTATCTGCGTCCATTTTATGCCCATATATGGAGATCTCTGTATCTGTCTGTCTGTGTCCCTTTTATGCCCGTATATGGAGATCTTTGTGATTCTGCATCCATTGTATGCCCATATATGCCATATATGGAGATATCTGTTTATCTGCGTCCATTTTATGCCCATATATGAGATTTCTGTCGCTTTTTCAAACAGATGGTCAAAACGGGTCCTATGACAACAGGTATAATGGGGTTTGCATTAAAGGGGGAACCGGCACTGTGTCTGCAACACAGTCGGAGGCACAGACAGATACAGAGATCTCCATAATGGGAATAAAGGGACACAGACAAACAGATGGAGGAGGAGACAAACTTAATGCAAACCCCATTTTACCTGTTGTCATAGGACCCGTTTTGACCATCTGTTTGCCTGTGTCCATTTATGCCCATATATGGAGATATCTGTATCTGTCTGTCTGCGTCCACTTTATGCCCATATATGGAGATCTTTGACCATCTGTTTGCCTGTGTCCATTTATGCCCATATATGGAGATATCTGTATTTGTCTGTCTGCATCCATTTTATGCCCATATATGGAGATCTATGCAGACACAGTGCCAGTTCCGGAAAATCCTGATGTCAGACATCAGAATCCGAACCTTTCTTGCTGGTTCCAGAAAATCGTGTATCGGGTCGGGTTGGGTCGAGGCCGAGCACTGCACTACCTGCTGCGGTGGGGAACGCACGTGCCGAATTTGAAATAGGGAATGAATGCCCCACCCTTTAATGCAAACCCCATGAATGCCCCACCCTTTAATGCAAACCCCAATATACCTGTCATAGGACCCGTTTTGACCATATGTTTGTCTTTGTCCACTTATGCCCATATATGAAGATCTCTGCACACACAGTACCGGTTGCAGAAAACTCTGATGTCAGACTTTATGCCCATATCTGGAGAACGCGCGTGCCGGTGGGAAGAAGGGTTCTCGAGATACGCGGATTACATACATACATACACATTCACAGAGATTTTGTGTTGACTCATGTGGCGTACGTGATGTCAGAGCCGTGTATCGGGTCGGGTCGGGTCGAGGCCGAGCACTGCACTACCTGCTGCGGTGGGGAACGCACGTGCCGAATTTGAAATAGGGAATGAATGCCCCACCCTTTAATGCAAACCCCATGAATGCCCCACCCTTTAATGCAAACCCCAATATACCTGTCATAGGACCCGTTTTGACCATCTGTTTGTCTTTGTCCACTTATGCCCATATATGAAGATCTCTGCACACACAGTATGGATGACCCCAGTGGGATTACAAGGCAAGCACTATCCCTGGCAACGTTTTACACATTTATTACTATATATATCCACAGGACCAATATGGTTGACACCGCTACCCGTGCTCTATAATAGCTATGAGCGCTAGAGCTTCACAATGCATAGTATTTTTATTGTGCTTGCGATATGAAATTCCACAATAAACACCTTGGAAAGGCTTGCAATATCAGAACGGTTGAGACTACTGAAGCTATAACCTTCAGACATAAAGCTTTCTCATAAACATGACAGACGGATGTTCTTCCACTTTGGGCCATGCACACAGAATAAGTCAGATTTTCAGCCCACTTTTCTTGTTAGTTTAGTATGTGAAACGGCACATGCTGACTCCGCCTGTCTGGACGTGTACACTTCTTTACGGTCTATGGGTTTGCCGCTCTGACATCATGCTCTGACATCACTGTGATGTCAGGGGAACCACTCTAACAGAATGGGTTTGCAGCTCTGACAACACGCTCTGACTTCACTGTGATGTCAGGGGAACTACACTAACAGAATCCCTTTTATGCCCATATACAGTATGGAGTTCCCTGATGTCATCAATATTAAGCCCATATGTAACAGGACTTCATATGGGAACGCACATACAGTATATGGAGGCCTCATCGGCCACATACCATACTAAAATCACATGCACTGCTAATAGAATGTAGTCTGGTTTCAGATGCCGACTCTGTACATGCAATTGATCATATGGACACTGTGGTGGATTGGCCGGGAAACGAACCCGCACAAAAAACACACACTTACGGATTGCTGACTTCTGTCCAGCTGAAGTCAGTGGGCCAGTGAGAGAAGTCAAAATCGTAGCACCTCAGTTTTTTCTATACAGAGAGAGAACAGTCGAATCAGCAAAAGACACCTGCTCAATCGGGCAGTCACGATCACGTAACTTTACTTCATGATTAATTGTCATACAAATAATTGTGATTAACGATTTAATTGTGTTTTTGGCATTGAACATTGGCAATTGTAAATACAAATTACATTCCTGACAAAGAAATGATTGACATATTTAATAATTTAATGCTTAAAGATTAGTTTGAACATGAGCCAATAAATAACAGATTTGTTGGAATTGATGTCAACCACTTAAGACCCTCTATAACAAGGGTCTTCAACAGGGGGTCCGGGACCCCTAGGGGGTCCTCAAAGTTACTACAGGGGGTCCTCCAAATCTTTGTGTGATAGAAACCTTTTTCTCCTTTTTTATATTACCACTTGAACCCTAGTGTCCATATTCTGAGATCTTTAGCCCAAAATAGCAGATCTATCTCGCACTGCGAGGCGTTGTGAGCTTGTAGATCGGCTATTTTCAGCAAAGACGTTTGGTGTACAGGGGAAAAAGAGCAGACTAAGTACAGAGTGAAATGTCAAGTTACTATATGTATTGACGATTCAAGTGTTTAAATACGTATCTGAAAACACAAATTGACATGAATCCAAAATACACTGATGATTTTGCTGTCAAACAATGAAACTATATGGAATCTATGAAAAGGTTGTGGGGGTCCCGGCTTCATCTCTCTCTCAACTAAGGGGTCCTTGGCCTGAAAATGTTGAAGACCCCTGCTCTATAAAATTGCGTTGCGACACATTGTGAGCCTGTAGCTCTGCTATTTTTGGCAAACATTCCCCACAGAATAGAAAGGGATGACAACGTTCAAGTGGTTAACAAGGGCAGCAGTGGTCTGACCACACCTGTTTCTATGAACACAAACTCACAACGCCTTGCGCTGCGAGGCGTTTGAGCTTGTAGATCGGCTATTTTCGGCTTTGATGTAGAGGCGAAAAAGAGCAGACTAAGTACAGAGTAAAAGGTTAAGTTTATTAAGTATTAATGGTTCAATATCTGAAAACAAACAATAATTGGCGTGAATACAAAATACACTGACTATGCTGTCAAACGATTAAACCATAATGGAATCTATGAAATGGTGGTGGGGGGGGTCCCTGCTTCATCTCTCTCAACTAAGGGGTCCTTGGTTGAAGACCCCTGCTTTATGGAAACTCTGACCTGCTGCGCACACACGCCACTCACCTTGTTGCTAGGTATGTTATTATTCCTGTTCTCCTCCAGAATAGAGAGGAACTGAAGATACTCCGAGTTCTTCCATCTCCCCCAGCCTGGGGGAGAGGGAGGGAGAGAGAGAAAGCGAGCGAGGGAGATGGAGCAGTGATAGAGAGAGAGGACATACCGTAAGTGGAACAATGAGAGAGACTGCGAAATACACTCACTGCTCACTGCAGAGTCTCAAGGGTGCACTTAGTATGCTTATTGGGTGTGGACCTTGTGCGTCTGCCTCAATGTTAATGAAATCCCATTGGTATGCGGCAGCAGATGCACCATACAAGCACATGTTGATATGTAAAAATGAGTTCAATTAGGCATAGTCACAGCGAGCGGACACTGGTTAAGAGTCTCACCTCTGAGGCAGGCCACCCCGAGCAGGCATACCAGGACCGTCCCCACATACTGACCCACTGGAACCAACTTACTGCTGCAGATGTACCCTGGGAAATTAACAGCAGAACGGTGACACAGTTGACAAACAGAGATATTGTATTTTATTTATAGTTTGTGCCACCACCATCTCACATCGCAGCGGTTTCATTGACCAGCTAACAGTCTGCATTCACACAATTCCACACACAGCAGTGGAAAATATCCTCTCTCTCTCTCTCAGAGCCTTGTTAACGGGCATGCACAGTCTGACAACTACCTTTCTTGCATGTCAACAATAACAGCAGCCCATTTATACACACACTCACGAACTAGCAGATAACCCCAGGCAATTAATTCAGATCCATTATAATGCTGCTACAGTATGAGCCATCTGATTATAGTTTCATATAAATAAAATCACTTGTGGGATAGCAGCAACCCCCAGGGGACAGGCTGCAGCCATTCGTTTTATTCATTAATGCATGGGGCTTGTAAAAATTCAAAACATTTTAGTAGTGAGAACAAAACAATTGCACATTTGCACAGTTTGTCAGACACTTCTGATAAACGTCAGAGTTCAAGTACACCTCTCCTCCGAACACCAGGGAACACTGTCTTAGAGCTTTGTAAGATGGACTCAGTCACAGCATGCATAAGCCTGTCACAATTATTACATAATCTTCAGATCGCAATTATTTGACAAAATCGCAATAATTTTGTCATAATCGTCATAATCGTTTACATAATGAAAAATGCTGAATATATTTTCAAACATTTAAAAAAAATAGTGGAAATAGCAGATCCACAAGCTCACAACGTGTTGCGTTGTGAGCTTGAAGATCAGTTATCAGTTCCACTATCAATGTTCTTTTTTTAAAGGCCCGCTGACACTCCCCGCAATTATAATAGTATGATACAGTAGGTCACGTGGTCTCTCTGAAAACGGTCTGAAATTGTCTGAAACTCATGTCACGGTGTAATCTGCCCCTCGCCCCCCAATAACAGCTGACCAGTACAGTAAGTAGTCTAAGTACAGTCAATTAATTTGATTGGCTTATAATTACGCATTCCCACAATGACATCATAAAAATATTAACTCATATTTTAAGATGACTTTTTAAAGTGAGAGTACCCCTTTAGGTTAGGGCTGTCACGATTATGACATTTTACATGACGATTATTTGTCACTCAAATAATTGCGATTAACGATTTAATTGTGTTTTTGTCGTTGACATTTATATTTCTGTTTGGCTTTTAGGCTTATAATTATCACATGGTAGATATGACACATAGCCTAAATATACAAATAAATTACTGACATATTTGACAACTTTATACTTAAAAAATAACATTTAGAGTGGAAATAGCCGATCTACAAGCTCACAACGTGTCGCATCGATCTGCTATTTCCACTATTTTAGATTTTTTTTTAAATATATGAAAAATTTTCAACATGGAAACGATTATGACGATTATGAAAAATAATCACGATCATGTCAAAAAATCACGATCAGACGATTATGTAATAATTGTGACAGCCCTACTTTAGGTGACAGTACCCATTTAAGTATAAAGTTGTCAAATATGTCAGTAATTTATTTGTATATTTAGGTTATGTGTCATATCTGCCATGTGCAACTTCAAAGCCTACAAGGCAAACAGAAATGTAGTTGTCAACGACAAAAACACAATTAAATCGTTAATCGCAATTATCTGAGTGATAATTAATCGTCATGTAAAATGTCATAATCGTGACAGCCTTGCGCATGCACGCACGCACGCACGCGCACACACACACACACACACACACACACACACACACACACACACACACACACACACACACACACACACACACACACACACACACCATACCTTTCCTATAGAGGTAGCAGAGGAGGAGAGGAGAACTGTAGTAGGAAATAGACCACAGTGCAGAAGCCTGGATGGATGAAACACAAACACATACATTACTTGACGAGAGTTCTTCCTACTTCATAAAATGACCAGAGGTTATGTCAATCACGCAACGATACTGACCCAACCAATGATGCTGTCGGTGTGTCTTTCCAGACTCTTGGCCTGGTAGTTCCATCCCTGACAACAAAAAAGGTAATCACTGTGAACTTAATCTTTATGAATGATGTTTCATATGCACTGCTGTACACCCACTGGAACCGGATACAGGAAGAGTGGGACCTCAACATTGCGGGCACCTCATTGGCTGTTTTTTTCTAAAAATGAAAATGGTCTAACTCTAAAGAAAAGTAATGTAAAGTACACATGATATGAACATGTTACATATCAGACCTACATTTAAACGTACCCTGCAACTTCTTGTTTATGCTCAATATGACTGGATATATATATATATATATTTTTTTTTAAACTGTATATATTAGGCCCCAAATGTCAAATGTTCAAACATGTTATAATCATTTATAATTTACATTACTTCAGACCATTTTCCAATTTATTACACTTTGTACATTTAGTACAAAAGAAATAGCCAAGTGAAGAATATTTCCTAATAGGTTCCCACTTTTCCTGTTATCCTGCAACCAACTCTGTCTAACGTCGTTTAGTCCAGCAGAATTGTACCTTTCTTTTCTTGGACTGGCTAGACATTAGATTTACATCTCATTCGATCTCGATTAATTGATTTTCTTGCCAAGTGACGCTACTGGGGGCAAGTTATTGATCTAGCTAATCTAGCTAAATGCATTTATGTATGTGTAATAGCGAAAATGTGCATGAATTAACACCAAATAACCCTGTTAAACCGTCGCTTCCTTCCTCTGCACACGTCGTCTCCAGGCTACATTCATTGACAGCAACACATACAGTAATAACACAAACTTGACAGGGACACTTCCGGGCCGCAGCGTTAGCAACAACGCTGCTAACTGCTGGATTTCTGTAGAGATAAACCTCGTTTGCACAGAGTCAATGAAGAGCACGGTGTTAAACGTGAGCCTACCCTCCTCCCCGTCCAGCCGTCGGGTCGGGACTGCTCCGGGGAGCGGTGAATTCTGTTCAAATGAGGCCCGAAAAGACAACGAAGAAACATCCAGCCTGCCATTCTTCCATTGAGCGGTGACTACGGAAGCCGGGCCGGCACTGGCCAATTGTCTCAAAAGAGGCGAGAGCGCGTTTGTTCCACTACTATCACAGTAACCTCGCCCCCTACTATCACAGTGGTTATCAAACATTGCTGCATGTAATGGCAGATTTCAAATAATAGTCTAAAAAAATATTTTAATATCAAGAAAGAATTCAGGTTTTTTTGTACTTCTTCAGGACAATATAGAGATGCCTGTCAGTATTAATTAATTAATTCATGCATGAATGAATGAATGAATGAATTCATTCATTCATTCATTTATATTATTATTAGATTGATTGTTCTACAAGAGATTACATTATGTTGTGCTCTGTGGATTAACTGAATTTGGAAATGCATTAGGATTGAGGTCAAAATACTATCGTAAAATGAGTAACATTTTGATAATTTATTTTTTATAAGCATAGCCTATCTAGTAGTGTGAGAATTAAAAGTTGCTGTTTACAGTGGTCTACTGTTTACATTAAAACATGATGCCCTATGCGGGTTCATTTGAGAACAGTCGATGCTGTATAGATAGTACTAAAATGTGGAAGGAAATTGTTAGTTTATTTACTGTTGCTGTGTAGGGGAAAAAATAGAGTGATGGACTTCATAATTCCCACCAACTCAAAGCACATGAACAATTCTGCTCCGGTGTAATATGCACGTACAATAGATTTAATTTAGTTTTCAAACTTTAGACGTTTGCTGTAGCATCATCATTCAGAATACCTACAATGCCAGTTGAGGAAGTTTGGCATAGGACCAAACCAGTGTGCCAATTTTTGTTTATTTTCATGGATGGAAGGCATAAATTTCCTGGCAGAAGAAAAATAAATCAGAAATAAAAGCGGGACTGGCAGGACTGCAATCATCCAGCTCCTAATAACAAAACATGTGAAGGAATGGACGAGTAACCAACTTCAGAATCGGATTCAGTATTTATTGCTTTCACATCACAGGTTTACAGACGTAAAGAAGTGGCTGAAATAAGATAAGAAGATAAGAAAACTATTGTCCATCAAATTTTGCATAAAATGGAAATTTGTCTTTGGCACACAGACAGTCAGTCAGTATAGCATACTTAGAATACACAATGCATCAAAAACTATATAAAATGCATCCCATGACAAATTTGTTTTTGTGCATCGTTCCCATCAAATCATTATTTATTTTCCATATAGAAAGAAAGGGAGGAAGAAGAGGAAGAGGGGGGGCAAGGGAGAAAGCAAGAAAAAAAAACAAGAAACAAATATATCTATTTACACATGTACCTGAGATAAATAATAATAAAACAAAGGTGTGTGAGCATTTATGATGCTATACGTACAGACATAATACTTATATACATGATGTATGATCTGCACAGTGACAAAACATGCATGGGAGTGAGAACTGAAGGACTGATTATACTGTATAGCCACGAATAGACGACCCTTGAGGTCATCTTCCACGTCAGATTTCCACACGCTTCTCATCCCTTACAAGTCATTCCAGGCAAATGTCCTCTGGACTTACAGATCCTGTTCCATCGAGGCAGTCCAAGAAGCACTGACTGTACCTCAAGTCCCATCCCGCTGGCAGTATAGCGATGGTTCTATTGTGGGTCTATGATAAATGCCATTACTTTATGCTTTGTATATTTAAATTGAAGTTGTTTATATTTTATCCAGAAATATCATTTCAAAAACACAATTATTTGTATGACAATTAATCATCAACTAGAATGTCATGATTGTCACTACTCATCTAAAAGGAAAAGGGTGTAAGGATATAGTGGAAAAACTAAAAACAAAACTACTAGGTGTTTCCACTTTCCACTGTCATGGCATGTTTCCTGCTCCTCTACCTTTGGGATGTTTACTGCATCAACATTTACTTGGCTTGGCTCATGCTAGGCCCTGTCTCCACAGCGTCTCGCTTTGTGCCCCTGATCCAATTGAGGAGAAGCAACAGCCTGCAGCGTAATGTCCCTGTCTCCCACAGTTAAAGCAACAACCATGGGCATCCCTCTTTGATGAAAGTTTGATCATAACTGACCATGCCTCCGTCTCCCAGATGTCCATACCTTCCTTTAAAGCAGTGGCTCTCAACCTCTTCAGGCCATGACCCCCCCAAAATAATATTTGAACTGGGGACCCCCCCCCTGTCTGATACGTGATAAGCAGTTGGAATGTAGGAGTTGGGGCATTCAACTTAGTTTGACTCTGTTCCACAGATAAATATTGTGAAAATAGCAGATCTACAAGCTCACAACGCCTCACATGTTTTTGACAATTTGGTCAATACAGTAATTTGATACAGTAATGGTCCTTTTCTTTTTTTTCTCTCTCTCTCTCTTTTTAGGTATTAAAAAGGTCTTAAGTCCTTAAATTGTCACTTCACTGTCATCTGGGGACCCCCCCCAAAATCATGTGGGGACCCCCTGGGGGTCCTGACCCACAGGTTGAGAACCACTGCTCTAAAGGCTGGGTTGATTTGCTGGTTCATTAAATGCGGTGGCCTCCTGTGACTTCTTCTTAGGTCTATAATTTACCTGTCTATTACAATATGGATTATTTCTAATTCGAAAAGGGAAAGGGCAACAGTACACTTTTCTCTTTCTTTGCTGTTTTAGCCTCTTTATCTGAGTTTCTCCCATGGGCCTATTAGTTTAAGTATTGTTTCTTTAGAAGCTTCCCACAGGTGGCCAAACCCATTTTACCCATTCATCCTGGCAAATTACTGCTGCATAGCCATATTTGTTTTTCATTATAACTATGGGGCTCTTAGAGGGCATTGTATGAGTATTATTAGCATAGTTCTCCACGGTCAAAGGGAACATTTATTTTTGTATTACTTAGTGGTTGTATCTAAATATTTATTAATTCACAGAACCTGTGTCTGTACGTGTTCCTGCCCAGGGTTTAACTCGGACACTTACCGACACACACACAGACGGAGTCAGAGACACGTTGCATTATTAGAAGTTTTAGAAGAACTTGCTTGAGTCGCAAGCTGTTCCCAAAACAAATACCAGGCCTTTGCCATGCCATGGCATCTTGACTATAATATTCCGATGGTTAGAACTTTTGTGGAATGATGCAACATTCAATCAGACTTTTTTTGTATCAACTTACTTAGACATCATTATGTGTTACTAAGGACAAGATAAAACCCCCTCGATATCAATATTCTGATGATATTATGAGGATGACTATTTACTTTCACAAACTATCTACACAATCATACTTTTGTCAAATAATTATCAGTATAGTCCTAATGCTTAATAACTACATATGTACAGGTAAATAAAATAACAGCTAGAACAGTCAAGTAGGTTCCGAAAATTACATCACTTTACTGTATGGCAATAACCTTTAACACCAGGAAAAGACAACACCTATGCAATATCACAACAGCTAAAACCAGGTTATAAGTGGTCTAAAATTGAATGCTAAGCTTAGCTAAGCTTAGCTTAGACATTGAAACAAAGTAATTTCAACTGCTATGTATTAATAGACCGTCTATATATAGACGTTGAAATAAGGTTGTTTTCTAAGCTAAGCCTAGTCGTCTAAAAAACATTCACTTTTAGACCAGTAACCCGATTTTAGACGGACGTCTAATAGCCGACTATGGCTCACGGGGAAGTTGTATCCCTATTCTAGGGATCAGGTATTTTCGGCAAAGAGATTAAATGTAGAAGAAAAAAAGAGCTGACCAAGTACAGGCCAAGGTAAATTTTACTAAGGTGAAATATCTGAAAATACTCATTAACATGAATCCGACAGATTAATAGAAAAGATAATGTGTAAAAAAAAGAATGAATGAAAGACTGACAGTAGCGTTGTCAAACAAGTCTACAAAGCTATATCTGTGAAATCTATGAAAAAGTTTAACCCTCAAAATCATTTTATTACAATATGTAGTGGGGGTCCCTGTTTCATCTCTCTCTGAGTCTCAGCTAAGGTGTCCATGGTCTGAAAAAGGGTTGAAGACCACTATACAGTCCTTCCTGCGTCTGCTGTGGGAGCTGAGTGGATGTTGTGACACACAGGAGGATGTGGCTGAGGGGTGGGGATGTGATCAGCCCTGACACTGCTCGGTTCTGAAAAACACAAGACCACAAAGACAAACTGTCTTTTTAGTTTCCCTTGAACATAACATGTTGCAAACCCACGCAACAGCAATAACAACACCGGGTGGAGGTGGTGGGGGGCTGTCATAGCACAACGTGACATCATGTCATGGTGTAGGAAGGGATTTTCAGGCCAGCGTGATTGGTGGCTGTGAGGAGACTGTGAAGGGCAGATGAGTGACAATATGAGGCCTGAATAAATGGTGCATTTATATAGCGCTTTCATCCAAGGCGCTTTACATAGATTTTGCATTACATTCACCCCTTCACACACAAATTCATACACCGATGGCAGAGGAAACCATGCAAGGCACCAACCTGCTCATCGGGAGCAACAAGGGGTTCAGAGTTTTGCTCAAGGACTCTTTGACATTAACTCAAGGGGAGCCCGGAATCGAACTGGGAACCCTTCAGGAACCCTTCATGCTCTAATAACGGTTTCTCTACCCCTGAGCTATGCCGCCCCGGGCATGCACGCGTACATGTGTTGTTACTCACATATATAAACACACAAACGTATGCGCCCACACACACAGCGTTTATTATTAAATGGCTAATTCATACCTGAACAATTAAAAACTGGGATAACCCACGCGTAGCGGCCTACACAGCCTTCTTCAGGGTATGAAACAAACATAACAGCGGCCTACACAGCCTTCTTCAGGGTATGAAATAAACATAACATACATTAAAAATTATAATAAAGAGGTAGTGAAAATAGCCGATCTACAAGCTCGGAACGCGGCGCTAAGTGACGCATTGTGTGCTTGTAGATCTGCTATTTACTCTCTTTTGGGTCTCGACCTCAAAAGTTTGGGAAAATCTCATATTTTCTGCTTAACCTTTTAGGGGGCAAAACTCCATTCAGAAACACCCATACTCTGGGTCAGGAAACCTGTACTCTCTAGGTCATAAAATAACTATAGGTTGCCATACATACAAAGCTGTCAATGTTATCAACAACTTCATGTCGAAACATGAAGTCAACCAGTAGATAATATCACATGGAGTGGCTAAATGTTAACCAATTGAAAAATTATAACCAACCTGTACCCCTGATGAGATATCTCGATGGGATTACTTAGCTTTGGTTACAAACTTGTTCCTCATTGAGGTTGTACTAGACAAGTTGGATTATGGAGGGGGGGGCACATTGTGTGCAAGTCTGACATGAAGTTGTCTGCAGAAATACCAACGTAACAACTAAAACGAGAACGACTGATGGGAATATCACATACAGTATGTTTGCACAGGCACACATGTGTGTATTCACTTAAATCACATGAATCACATAAGACCCCCTTCACACACGCACACAAAGAGCAATTACACGCACCCACGCATTTACACGCATCACACACATTGAAACACTCAGGGGCGTCGCACCAAATTCTGGGCCCTGGGTACAAGGATTCACTGCGGGCGCCCCATGAATGTTCTTCATAGGGGGAGGGGGTTTAACCCATTTAGACTGGGAACGCATTATTTTGTGCTATAACTATTGAAAAATAGCAGATATACAAGCTCACGCTGCAAGCTTATAGATCTGCTTTATTTTTTTTATTGTGAACATTTGTGCAAGTCTTTGAATATTTCAAATCCAAAAGGTTTTTTGAAAAACCTATGTTTCTACTGTATGTCAGTGGTGCTAAAAACTTCTCATGTGAAGGACTCCAAAATGATATGTATTTGGCCACAGACCCCCATCTCAAAATAATTCGTTCCAGGGACCCCCCCCCCCCCCCAGAAGCAAAATTTTAGTTACAAATCTTCGCTTAAAAAAACACATGCGGTATATTCAAAGATTTGCACACATTTTCACGACTTTTCAAAAATATCTACAATATCTACAAAAATATCTACAAGCTCGCAGCGCGGCGGTGCCGCGCTGGGAGCTTGTATATCTGCTATTTTTCAATAGCTAAAGTATAAAATAATTAAGGCCCCTCCCTCCACCTTGGGCCCTATAGTAACTCAGTCCCACT
The DNA here is from genome assembly GCF_963921795.1 of Nannobrachium achirus. NCBI lineage: Eukaryota > Metazoa > Chordata > Actinopteri > Myctophiformes > Myctophidae > Nannobrachium > Nannobrachium achirus. Next base: position 61,690,902 of record NC_137811.1, on the reverse strand, counting down.
TTCCCCACCCCCCCTTGTGACGCCCCTGGTAAAACACGGTATACAAGCAGGTTGACCGCAGGCTGTTTTCCTTACCGGTCCAACTCCTTGTAGACATCATCCTCTCCTCTGGGCTTCAAATCCTTGGCAGAGGGATGAGAGGAAAGTGGAGGTGGGAGGGGGGGAGTAGAGGGGACGGGGACGGGGTTCAGAAAGCAGGAGGAGGATGAAGAGGAAGATGTGACAGCGAGAGCGAGAGAGAGAGAGGGAGAGAGAGAGAGAGAGAGAGAGAGAGAGACCCATGGTGGTGGTGAGAGCAGATTTATGTCTCTCCGGTGTGTAATGCGATTGATTTGTTAATATCACTAATGTAAGGTTGACAGTTGAGGAACGGAGGGGTTTATCTGGAGGGAGGGCCGTGACGGATGGACTGGGAGGACAGGGAGGCAGAGGGGAAGACGTATCTACTGTCAGCTTAGGGAGAGGGAGAAGGGGGGAGACCGATTTTGTGTGTGTGTGTGTGTGTGTGTGTGTGTGTGTGTGTGTGTGTGTGTGTGTGTGTGTGTGTGTGTGTGTGTGTGTGTGTGCGTGCGTGCGTGCGTGCGTGTGTTTGTATATTCGTGTTTGTGTTTGTGTGTATTTGTGGTGGATGTATCGCTCATCGTCTTTCTCTCTACAGTCCCCCCTCCTAACACACACATGCACATGCATACATATACACACGTGTGTACACCAGTGGTGGAAAAAGTACTCAAATGTTTTACTTACGTAAATAAAAGTATTAATACTGCAATGTAGCAAATAGCAATACTCCGTAACAATTAAAAGTCTGGATTTCAAAGTGTACTTCAGTAAAAGTACAAAAGTATTGGCATCAAAATGTACTTAAAATACCAAAAGTAAAAGTACAAAATGTTTGAAAATAGCAGATCTACAAGCTCACAACGTGTCGCATCGCTTGTAGATCGGCTATTTTCAAATAGCCTAGGTATAAATTAGGGCTAAATTGGTTAATGTATGTAAGTAACTAGTAACTAAAGTTTTCAAATAAATGTGCAAGGTGCAATATTTGGATCCGAGATGTAGTGGTGTGGTGTATAAGTAAAAGTATTGGAAATTGGAAACACTCAAGTAAAGTACAACACACACACACACACACACACACACACACACACACACACACACACACACACACGCGCGCGCGCACACACACATCTCTGTGGGGACAACCTAATAACTCACCATGTAGATGGAAGCCTGGGGAGAGGTCTGCTGGGAGGGGACCAGATAGCACAGAAAAACGCTTTAATAAACAACCATTGACAGACAGGAAGTGATGGAGAGAGAGAGAGAAGGCGCGCTCACACAAGACTTCATTTGCAAACACACAGATATCCACGTGTGTATTTATTATCCTAAATCATGTCGTGTTTGCACTCCAGGGAGCATTGTCAAACAGGCATCGGGGCTTTCCTGATAAGATATCTCAAATTCCTAAATCTTTTTTATTTTATTTTATTGGGCACTTTG